>NW_027043810.1:1842052-2163079 GCF_036013475.1 Columba livia
AGCCACTCCTCCCAGCTTGGTGTCATCAGCAAACTTGCTGACAGTCACTCTATTCCCTCATCCAAGTCATTGATGAATATATTGAATAGTACTGGCCCCAGTACCGACCCTTGAGGGACTCCACAGGCCTCCAACTAGACTCTGCCCCGTCGATCACGACTCTCTGGCTTCTTTCCTTCAGCCAGTTCACAGTCCACATCGCTACCCGATCGTCCAGACCACACTTCCTCAGTTTAGCTGGGAGGATGCTGTGGGAGACCGTGTCAAACGCTTCACTGAAATCAAGACAGACCACATCCACTGCTTTACCATCATCTGTCCACCCGGTTATGTCCTCATAAAAGTCTATGAGGTTGGTCAAGCACGACTTCCCTTTGGTGAAGCCACGTTGACTGCCCCTAATGACCCCCTTATCCCTGATATGCCTTGAGATGGCACCAAGGATAAGTCGTTCCATCAGTTTCCCAGGGATGGAGGTGAGGCTGACCGGTCCATAGTTACCCGGGTCCTCCTTCTTGCCCTTTTTGAAGACTGGAATGACATTTGCTTTCCTCCAGCCCTCAGGCACCCCTCCCGTTTCCCATGACTTAGCAAAGATGACGGAGAGTGGCCTAGCAATGATCAGCCAGCTCCCTCAGCACCCGCGGGTGCATCCCACCTGGAGCCATGGATTTATGGATGTCCAGATTGCTTAATCGGTCCCTAACCCAGGCCCTCAGCCTTCCCTAGCCTGGAAGCACCAACACCCACGAAGGAGCGAGCTGTGGGCAATGTCCTGCTTTGCCTTCAGCGTCTCTCGCAATGTTAACTTGCAAATTTGTAGTGGATGAGGGTGTGGAACTGCAAGCTGGGGATAACAGTTTTCCAGTGAACGTGAAGGAGAAGGACATTGAACTGCTGCCCATGCAAGCTGGTCTCAGAGGACACGTAGCAACTATTCACCTCACACCTGGCAATGCATTCGTTTTAAAAAAAAAAAAAAAATAAGCCCAAAACCACTAAGGCAGGGCTATGTTTCTCACCTGCATAGATGTCATCCTTTCCTGACTGGAACCCTTGGCTTCTTTGTGAAGCCTTTGGTTTCATTACCGGGTAGCGGAGGTTTGTTATCAGTCCTTGATTTGGCTTGTCGTAAGTGTATATTGAATCCTTCAATATTCTGAAGATCCTC
The DNA here is from genome assembly GCF_036013475.1 of Columba livia. NCBI lineage: Eukaryota > Metazoa > Chordata > Aves > Columbiformes > Columbidae > Columba > Columba livia. Next base: position 1,843,224 of record NW_027043810.1, read on the forward strand.
TCTGGAACACCTTCAGAAGTCTGCAGAGAAAGGAAAGAAACATTTGTCTGCAGCTGCTCTTCGCATGGAGTCCCCAAAAATGAAAGGAATGACAGGTTGCTTCTTCTTTCCCAAGGAGCTGTTTTGGAAGCAGACTGGGTGACAGAGTCTGGTACCAGCCTTTGGCCACCAGGGACACCTGCTTGGTGGTGTGCTCTAGGCCCTAAGTGTCACCTCCCTCACCCGCTTGATTTTTTTTTTTTTTTTTTTTTTTTTTTTTTTTTTAAAGGGAGAAGAGCAGTTTAAAATCTGGGCTCAGGGGTGTGTTGCAGAGGGATGGCGTTACCGACTTCCCCCTGGCGTCAGAGCGCAACGTTCTCTAGGTTATCTACTTTAGTCTTCTAGTGCACCACACTGGTGTGGATGTCAATGAATAAAGTCTGTGTTGAACTTGTATAAGGAAACACGGAAAAAAAGAATAAGCCAATAAACGCCATCATTATTTTAAAGAAAGATGAGAAGGTAATTTTGCTTATGTCTCCAATAGAAAAGAACCACTGAACAATGACCCCCCTTCCTTCTCTCCTCAGTGGGCAGAGATGACAAGAGTTCCTCCTACTCCTTCCCTCTCCTTTCTCCCAAGGTAAACAGTGTCACATTCAGTGCCATGTAGATTAACTTGCATTTCTGAATTGAACCATAACTCCCCTTGGCACCACTCCAAGCAGAGAGACGAACTGAGCAGCTCAGACATGGATGTGTATGAGTATTCAAGGGTCCTGGCCTGACACCAACATCAGTGACATTGTCTTGATCTATCCTTTAATAGACTGAGATCTTTGTCGGTCAAAGTTCAGGCAGCTTACCAGAAAACCAACTACAGTCCTCATGTGTTAACAACATTTAGACTGTCAAAGGAAGAATGCTCAAATTTTAAATTCATCCTTCGTTTGCAGAGAACAGCTGCAGAAACTGAATGCCTAACACAAGCTAGCGCAACAACACAGAAACGTAGAGAAGGAAAGAGAACACCCAACCGCCTGTTCTACTGGTTATTTTCTCCAATACAGGAGAAACAACCACCAACTCTGGAGAACAAACAGGTCAGGGTTATTGGTCCCACAAAAACGAGCATAAGAAATACTAAGGCAATTCCCCAGAGTCCAGTAACTCTCTTGCCCTCAAGCCAGGGTCGTGCCACAAAAACAAAACTCTTACCAAAGATTTCATCTTAGCTTGAACAGGTAAGTTGTGATGACGGAGATTCGCCAGGAGTCCTAAACATGGTATCATTACCTCATCTTCTGTGGTTTGACTGAAAAGTCCAGGAAGTCAAACAAAGACTTTTAATTAAAGCATCCAGAAATTAGTTACCAGAATTTGGGGGTTGAGGGTGGGGTGCTTGGGGGACTCTATTTTGTTGCCGTGGCGGTGGGGAGGGGAGTGTGGTATTGTTTTGTTTTTTAACTAGACACCATTCTGCCAAGCCAAGCAAAATTCAGATTGCAATCCCCATAGTGTGGGCAGTTTTTAACTGAGCACATCTGGGGGAAAAAAAAAAAAAAAAGGTCTATCAGAGACCAGCACTATCAAAGGTCCTTTATTGCAGGTGCTTTTAAGAGTCACTAGATCTCTTACAAGGACCCTTGCACAAAAGTCATTTTAATGTAACATAAGTCTGTTCCTAATGACGAGCATGACTTTTCCCCTGGGTCTTCTCTTTGACAGCTCCCTGGGATATGCAGGTGGGCTAAGAGGCCAGTTAATATCCAGTCACTGAAAGTCCCACAACCACTGCATTTGACAGGCTGTAACAACATGGTTTGCTAAGAAAAACCTCTGTTTAGCTTGGAGTAAAAATGCCACAGGTCACTCTGGAGACCAGGTTAGTGCAATATGCTAATGGCCTTCAGAAAGTTTAGAAACTTAGCCAGGTGTTTCCCATGAGAGAAGGCAACTGAGTGCACACTTACACATGATGCATTAGAAATGAAATTAATTCATTGACGTTGGCACCAGCACAAAAGACCTGAACATTGTAAGTTACCCTCTGCAGCAACTGGATACTCTGAGGAAATTAAAAGCTGTTCACATGTGTCTTTCCTATAGCATCGCACTCAAGAATGTTACAAATTAGAAAGCTGAAAGGACAAATAAAAAGACATCACGACTGAATTCATTTTCAGACCCTGTGACGTTAACACGACAACTACACAAGCTGCTGTGAGCACACAGGGTCGTGTCCTGACACTCCGAGGTACTTATTAAAAGCCCAAACAGATGGATAAGGTTTTCTTTTGACAGAGGCATTACCTTTGTAGCCCATCCATTTCTCCCCTTTGCTTCATCAGCACGTTCTCCATTCTGTCAGCGAGAAAGGGGCTTTGTCCTGTTGAAAGATCCACAAGTTTTGCCAAAATGCAAAAAGCGCTTTGCAGCCTCTTCAGAAAGTATGTTTAGTGCAGGGGTGTCAAACTCATTTGTAGCAAATGCATTTTTAGGACTGTATAAATGTAGGAGTAGTCGCATTTCTAGAGTCCTAAAATTACGTTTGGCCCTTTGAAGGCAACCGCGAGGCTGATGTGCCCCCCAGTGAAAATGAGTTTGACACCCCCGGCTTAGAGGAAAACACGTTTGCTGTGAAGACAGTCGACAGATCTAATGGTAGTTAAGTCTTTCCTACAGCATCCTTTCAGCACGCAACGTAATTGAGTTAATATAATGCTAATATGCACAATTATGACAATAATCACAGCACAGGATAGCAGCTGAAACCAAACCTCATTATATAAGCATGTGACATAAGAAATTCAAGGTCTTAGTCCTGCATCTACTTGGTGACTACAAAACCTCTCCCACTGACTGGCAAGTCACCTGGATCTCTTAGTCTTCTCCTACTCCAAGTGCTTTGACAAATACACAAACTGGGACAAAAGTGTCCTTCACTGGATGCCTGACTCATTTTCCACAGATCAGGGGCAACACAACTGCTGGCAAATTCATTTTCCGTTTTCCCTCTCAGAAAAGAGATGTCACGACACGTAGCCAGCAAGTACTTGCTGAAATCTCAGAGCCACATATGAGGAAACCTGTGCATATTTTAAAAAAAAAAAAAAAAAAAGGAGGTCTTCCCCACCTTTACTGGTCAATGCACAGAAAGGACACGTGAACATTGGTGAAGATGGGCTGTGAGATGGGCTGTGAGATATTATGTGTAAGGTAATAATGTGTAATAAGCTCTGCACTTGACTCCTATAACTCAGCTCGCACTGGCACAGCCCCTTGCACTCACTGGCACTGAGCAGAGGGCAGCAGGCACACGTGCCCTGCAGACCTTCGATGAGAACTGGCAGCCACAGCTCTCGTTTCACTCCTTCACAACTGCCTGTCAAAGAATTGATTAGACAAAACCGACTCCAGGCTTGTCTCATGAACAGTAGGAGAAAGAACTAAATACCTCAGCTGGAAAATAATTCTGGAAAATAAGCTCTCCAGCAGCCAAATCATTTCAAAAACAGAGGCTTTTGGTTTTGGTTTTGGTTTATTTTTGCTTGGTTTGTTGGTTGGATTTGTTTGTCTGGTTTTGTTAGGTTTGGGGTTTTTTGTTTTGTTTCAATTGGAGCAGGTGAGAAGCTCAAGCTCGATTAAAGAGAGAGTACAAAGAACTCTCTGCAGCCTTAAAATCCTGTCATACTGGCCTCGTATGGCAAACAACATACACAGCTAAGACCGACACACTATTTCAGAAGAGTTATTACATGCATGCCGCATAACAGATACCATATAAGAGTAGACAAATAGAGTTAAACATTAGTTCCTGTTACCTGTAATATGAATGGGTCACTGAGATGAGCAGAGCCTCGATGAACCACTCCTGCCAGCACGTGGTCACATTGTAGGTATCCTGAAGAGCTTCTCTAGTCTCGCTCTCTAAGACTGGAATTTAAGAATTATTAACAAAAAACCCCTGTCAAACAGCAAAAGCAGCTGTTGCATTAGCTACCAATCTGAGCAGAAGCCCAAGTCATTGACCAGTTTTTCACATCTGTTTCACAAACAACTACAAATAAATCACAGCTCCTACGCACTTGAAGAATCTGGACCTGTCTTGTCATCGCTTTCCCAGAGCAAAGAGCATACCCCCCTCCCCTCTTCCCCCCTTCCTACCCCTCTGCACACCACCTCCAGCCCCGCTACAACCCCACCTGCCCCCCGCCCAAACACATCCCCCCCCACGCCCACCCCACCCCTCGCCTGACAGAGCCCAAGACCTCCCGCTGCTGACAGCTACCTGCTCGGGGCCTGGGAGCAAGCGTCACCCAAATGGAACAACCGGCCCAGGCCCACCCACGGGAGACTCTGGGGCGCAAACCAGATGCAAACTCTTCCGTCCTTCCTTCCTTCCTTCCTGCCTTGGCCCTAAGTGTCACCTCCCTCACCCACTTGTTGGGTTTTATTCCGAAAAAAAAAAGAGTGGTTTAAAATCTGGGCTCGGGTGTGTTGAAGAGGGACAGCGTTAGCGACTTTCCCCTGGGGACAGAGTGCAAGGTTAGTGGCAACCTGTTTGGTTCTCACTCCAAAGCTTCTCTTTCGACGCCTAGGTGAGAAGCAGAAGCCAAAGGTTCTGCCAAGGATGGGCACTGTCGAGCAAAAGACATCTGCAGAGGCAAGCCCGGAGGACGGCGCTCCTAAGCAGAGGAAGGGCCTTGTCGCAAGCTGCGTTTGAACGTGCCCGTTGGTGCTGCTGGACTGTATTCCTTCCAGGGCACAGTCCCCCAGGGATCCGTACAGAGACTTGGCCACACTGGTCACTTGAGGAGGGTGACAGACGGTAAGCGCACAAATCATCTGGAGTCACAGCCAGGGTCCTGCTAGTGGTGAGGACAAGTGAACAGGGCTTGATTCTCTTGGTTTTTCGGCATCCTGCATCTTGCCTTCTGCCCGGGGTGGGCTAGGTGCCACTGCCTCTGCGGACTTGCTCTGGCTGGGACGGAGTTGACTCTTGTTAGTGGCAGCCGGCCTAGCACCGTGTTTGGCAGGGGTGGCTAAAGCGGTGTTGCTTACTGCAGCTGTGGTGTGGCTGTTGCTGCGAGTGCGGGCCTCCCGGAGCCGTGAGGTTGTCTCTTTTTCCTGCAGCGCCGAGGCTGGGGGTGTGCAAGAGGTTGGGAGGGTGGAGAGCAGGAGAGCGTCCGGGAAGTGGCCAAAGGGCCGTCCCCTGCTGTAGGCCAGCTGCGCCCACAGGCCTGGTGTTCCTTGCTGCTGGTGCTGCTGCTGCTGCCTTTGTGGTGCAGGTCAGGGTTTCTGGGCGCATGCATGATTTGGGGTGGGCTTGGGGGTGGGCAGGAGGGCAGCAGGCCAAAGGGCTCCCCTCCTGCTGTGCTGCCTGGGTGTCCCTGGCTGTGTGTCTGCCGGGGGCCGGGGAAGCAAGAGCAAGAGGGCCAAGCGGGCGGCAGGCAGCGCAGGCTGGTGAGCGGCAAGGAGGAAAGGCCAAGGGCTTTGGGCGTCTGGTGCCGGGCCAGGTGGGGCTGAGGCGAGGGCATCTTTTCTACTAATGTCTATTCGTGATCCATAAACCTCACTTACTGAATCATCTGCTCCCTGTAGCGTAATTAGCAAAGGGTTGCACTGCAGAGACTCACATCCCGGGAGAGATTGCCCTTTGGATAGGGTAAGTTTTCTTTTTCATTCTATAACCATTCATTGCTCACTGTCCATCCCCCAAACTCTGTGGTCCAGATAACACTGTATCAGGAGGGGCAATGAGAGACAGCAACAAAAACTATGCACTTATTTAAATCATCCTTAGACTCGGTCCCCTTGGACACATGTTTGTTTTCATAACTCAATTCCCTTTAGCTCTGTACATCCCCACACCTATGGATCTGGCAAGCGTCTACTCAAATTGTTAGGGAACCTTCAGTTTCAGTGACGTTCACGTTAAGTAACCCATTTGTAAATTCTACATAATACAGGATTAGTAATCCCCAAAAGTTTCATTTCATTTTCATCTCTGTATCTTTAGTTGAAGTGGGTCGTCAGTTGTCAGTACTTGCCACTCCTCACTGTCCTTTGGAGGTCTGATTGGCTCTTTAATCCACGTGTAATGAGTCCACCCTTTCTCAGCTGGTCGCACCACTGTCTCGGTGATCAGCAGAACTTGAAATGCGCCTTCCCAATCTGGCTGAAGCTTAGCGTCTTTCCAGGATTTGACCAGGACCTGCTGTCCAGGCTGAAACTTGTGAGCTGCAGACTCTAAAGGCAGAGTTTGTGCCAGAAGCCCTTGGTGCCTGAGAGAAGACAGAAAAGACAACCCGAGCATACAGTTTTTGAGAAACAAATCCTTAGTTTCAAACCGTGGGGGTCCATCCGTTATTTCGCTTTTGCTACCACTGCCCCCGTGGCAGTGCTAAGAGGGAAGGCTTCTCCCCACCTGGTGAGATGATCAAACACTAGTAAGTTTTTAATTCAGCCAACTGCAGGTAATTCTGTGAAATCAACTTGTATATTTTGGAAGGGTCATAAACTTGGCCTTCAACCTCCTGCAGGCTGCTTCCTAAGTGCCTTTTCATTTACTTTTTTACAAACCACACATCATTCACAAATTTGCTTGGCTATAGTATAAATTCCAGTACATCCATATTTTTATAACACTATGGCACCCATTACTTGTTTTCCTCATTAACTCTCTTGATGTAAAATTGCTAATACCTTCCTCATGGTTTGCTTATTTAACATTTCTCTACCCTCTGGGAGTACGCATTTCCCATTCTGTTCCCTGGCTTCCAACTCTTGGAGGACTTCTTTTTATCTTTCATTGAAAACTGGAATTTCTTGTGGGGCCAGGACCTCGGGCGTGAGATAAAACCTGAAGCAATAAATAAGTTAAGGCTGCTTCTCAGGCCATTTCATCTGCTAACCAACTTCCCCGACACAAAAAGAGTTGCCCCTCTGATGTCCATTAACATGTACTACAGCCACTTCTATTGGTGACATCAGATTCCATAACACTTGTCCAACTAGTTCTTCATGAACCAATTCTTTACCTTTGCTATTAATTAGACCCCATTCTTCCCAAATTTTCCCAAAGGTGTGCACTTCTCCAAATGCGTATCTAGAACCATTACGGATGGTACCTTCTTTTCCTTCTAACATTTGCAGTGCCTGACTGACGGCTTGTGGCTGGCATGTTTGAGCTGACCAGTTATTAGGCAACCTTCCCGTTTCTCTTATTTCACCATTCACACCTTCAACGATGGCACACCCATTGTGTCTCTTCCCCTGAATTACCCTTGAAGACCCATCTATGAAGAGGTGCAGCCCATTGCCACCTCTCCATAGGAAAGCAGCAGGGTTTAATTTCCTGCTTTCTCCCACCAGAAGAGCAGTTGCTGCTGCAGCTTGCACACACTCTGGCCAACCTCGAGACACTGGGTCTAAGAGCTTAGATCAGTGTGCCACTGCTTGTCGCTTCCCCCCCAGCCCACTTGCTGCTGGAGCAGCGTGAGAGGCAGAACAGGCCTCCACTCTGTGCAAGCATTGCTCAACAATAACAAAAACATCTCTGTATTATCAACACTGTTTTAAGCATCAATCAAAAACATAGTCCCATACCAGGTACCACAAAGAAAATTAACTCCAGCCCAGCCAAAACCAACACAAACTTCCAGGTAATACAATATCTTTCAAATTTTCTCCTTGTCACCCCCCAGGCAGTAACTGTGTTTCCACACCCAGAGCCTGTAAAAGGTTTCTCTCTAATATAGAAGCTGGGGAATCTTCCCCTAATATATTCCTTCCCCATACGCTTTTAATTCTTATTATCACAAATAGGAATTTATTCATAATTGTCTCTCCTTCCTCCCTGCTACCCCATTTATTACAACTCCGTCTTCAGTTCTGGATCTTTTTAGGGGAGAATTTAGAAGGGACATGGGAGCTTCTGTTTCTGCTAAAAACTAGACCTCATTACCAATTACCACCATTACTTTACCAATTACATGCTCTTTTCCAATTTAAACGTTTCCCCACAAAAAAACAAACAAACAAACAAACAAACAAAAAAAAAAACCACCAATAAAAAAAGCCACCACAACACCAAAAACATTTTCAGCCCCTCTGATTTTCCAAAGTGTATTGAGTTTTCTTCCTTTAGTCATTTCCAACAGTTGCCGCCCTAGGGGTAAATATCCCAGATTTCCACAATAATAGCATCCCATTTTCTCTCATTCTCTCACTTTTTTCACTGACTTTGGTCTAAATCTTCTGCGGTTTTGTTTTGTTCTTTTCCCTTCCAGTCTTTCACTTGCAACCAATCAGTCTGCTTCAACTTTTCGCTTCAGTTCCCGACCATCATACACAAACACGACCACACTCAGATTTTTTGCAAATTCTTCCTGCCAACCTGGCACATGCTCTCGGAAATACTTCCGTAGATCCACAAACACACTTGCTACCAGTCCACAAAGCTTTCCAAAAATCTTCCCCAGTCGGTGCTCCCCTGGCTTCTGTCTACATTCCTGCACTTCAGTTCAGTTTACTCTTATCTCCTCAAAAGCTCAAAAGCTTTTATCAGATTTTTAACCACCGTTTGGCAATTATCTCCATTTGTTTGATTATTATCATCTCAATTAGAATCACCTTGGGGCCAGGTAGTCTCCCACTGCCTGTGGGGTTAGTTCCACATTCTTTTAAATGATGTTTCCGGAAAGACCAACTCTCTCAATAACAGGATAACATCGGCTCAGAATGGATTCTAGCCGCTCCCCCCCTCCCCCTCCCCAAAAAAAAAAATTAGAAAATCATGATGCTCATCGATCCCCATCTTCCCTTCAGAGTTCGATTTCCTCACATAATCAAATCCCCAGAGTGCCAGGGGGTGCATCCGTGTAACACTGGAACACTGGAGGGCATTCACATGTACATCCCCCCCTTCGCACTTGCTCCCCTACACACACATACGCACGCACATCTGCTGCTGGCTGCACTGCAAAATAACTTTAGCAATCCCAGGGTAAAGCCCAGCAAAAGCAGTAAGGACAAGAAAGACAGTTGGGGAGGTAATCAAGAGGTGATACAGAGAGCAGAGACCAGCTCTGCAAGCACCTTAGTTAAATTACTCCCAACTGCAGCTAAAATTCTTTCCCTAGGTTTTTATACTCGTTTTCGACCATCCTCTTTATGGTGGTCATATGCCAAATCATCCTATACGTACCAGTAATTCATTTGTCCAGGACATCTGTTTTCTAGGTGTTTTTTAGTTACAGTTTGCCAGTCTCCTCGATATAAGGTCATTGCATGCTTTTCTTGAAAACCTTGCTGTACCATAAGTATTTTCCCAATTTTGCAATACCTCGGCCAAGGGCGTCCCCTTCTCTATGCCGAGTTTTATTTCCCATCACTAAAAAAATTCAGAGACACGCTTCCGTTGAGTCACGAGGTTCAGAGGGAGCCCCTTGCTTTCTAATCTCCTTCAGAGAGGAGTTTAGGTGCGGCTGGATCCCATCCTAGTCTCAGACTTGGTCAACGGCTTATGTCTAAAGGATATTTTCCCATTCTCAAGAGAGACTCGAACACTGCTTTTATGTGCACTTTACACTGATCAGGCCACACACTTTGCACTCAAAAACATACTGCAGGAAGGGAGGGACTCGCACCCACCCTGGTGTGGAGGAAGATTTAAAGGCCCTACAGTTTTTTTTACATACCAATTTAGATCTTTGCATAGCCAATTGTCATTGGATCCGTATTTTGGCCAGAATATCACTCTATTAAGGGCTATTTTGTCCAGACAAAACACAATACTTTATCATTTTCTATTTATCCTTCCTTTTTGTACACCACACGTTTCCCCGGTACCTTAACATCCTCCCTAAAGGACTGGAAGGAGGAATGTCACCATTTTTCCTTTCTATTTCCCATTCTGAGTCTCGAGGCTTCTCCTTGCGCCTCGTCCCTCCTCTCAGAATGCCCCCGACCACCAAGGTAGTACTTAACAGTCTGTTTTCTTACCTTGGTCCACGCACAAAGTTGCCCGCTCGCTCGTATCGTGCTTCCCGCTTTTTCCTTTCTCCTTTCGCCTATGGTTTGCGGGGATCCGCCTTCGTCCCCACAGCCCTGCAGTTTCTGTCTGTCCGTCCGTCCTGGAATCCCCACCGACCATCCAGAAGGCCATTGAAATCAACGGGGCACGCCTTCCCGTCCATTGGCGACAGGGACCCCCGAGATGACGACGTCGAGTCTCGGACGAGCCCCCAGACTTGTAGGAAACCATCATCTTGCCAACAGAATAGGCTCAGGCAGGATCTCTCGGCAAAGCACGTTTTATTAAGGCTTTTGCGAAACGGGCCGTTCTACCTAAAAGTAGGCACACGCAATAGGGCAAAAAGCTTATACGCCCCCACAAATGCCAGCTGCAAATTCCCTGCCCTGTTCCCCAGGGGTTGGGTACTGCAGGCTTTCCGGACTGCCCGCCGCCTGCCTCAGTTTCCAGGACTCATTCATCTCATGCTAAGAAGGCCCTTCCCCTGCTGGATCTATTGCAAAGGTGGGTTCCTGGCTCTTGGGTTAGCCTTCCCTCTAGCTGCACTTGTTTTTGAAATGCAGGAATGAGTTTGCATTGCAGCATGAGTTGGAAGAGAGTTGGTTTGTGGGAAGGATTCCCAGTGTGATGTGTGTCAATCCTTCCCCCCTCGCTGGGTGAGGTGGCAGCTGAGTTGCAAAAGCAACATTCCTTCTCGAAGGGCTCCTTCCTTGCAGGGCTGAGGCAGAGGCGAGAGAGCGAGGCAGGTGCACGGGGGGGGGCGCCGTGGGGGGCGCCGTGGGGGGGGCGGTTTGTCGGTGGGAAAAGCGGGGATCGAACCAGGGACCCATTTGACCAATCCGCGGGTCCGGCGCCCTGGCCGCTCCGCCAGCGCGATCCCACGGCCGTGGAACGCACGGCGCCCCCTATAGGCCGCAGAGCGGACTGCGCGGCGGCTAAAGGCCGGGGGGGCGGTGGGCGGGGTGGGGATGGAAGTGGGTGCCCTGCGGACCAGCGTCCCGCGACCTGGCCGCTCCTCTACCGCCATCCCCACCGCCGGGGGACGCCACAGCTCCCCCTACAAACCTCCGCCCGCCCGCTAAGCTCGGCCCATGCCGGGGGGCACCCACCGACTCGCTGCCTCCCACCACCACGCTGCAACCCCACCTGCCCCCCGCCCAATCACACACCCCCCCACCCGCCCCTCGCCTGACAGAGCCCAAGACCTCCCGCTGCTGACAGCTACCTGCTCGCGGCCCTAGCGGCAGCGCACGCCGCTCTGCGGCCTATAGGGGGCGCCGTGCGTTCCACGGCCGTGGGATCGCGCTGGCGGAGCGGCCAGGGCGCCGGACCCGCGGATTGGTCAAATGGGTCCCTGGTTCGATCCCCGCTTTTCCCACCGACAGACCCCCACCCCCCACGGCCCCCCCCCCGCGCACCTGCCTCGCTCTCTCGCCTCTGCCTCAGCCCTGCAAGGAGCTATTGAAGGACGAAGGTTGTTTTTACAACTGGTTTGGCACCTGAGCTCAGCGGGGGAAAGGATTGAGAGGTATCAGACTATGAATCACAGAATCACAGAATGTTAGGGATTGGAAGGGACCTCAGAAGATCGTCTAGTCCAATCCCCCCGCCAGAGCAGGAACACCTAGATGAGGTTACACAGGAATGTGTCCAGGTGGCTTTTGAATGTCTCCAGAGGAGGAGACTCCTCAGCCTCCCTGGGCAGCCCGTTCCAGTGCTCTGCCAGCCTCACTGAGAAGAAGTTTCTTCTCCTATTTAAGTGGAACCTCCTGTGTTGCAGTTTGTACCCATTGCCCCATGTCTTATCATTGGTTGTCAGTGAGAAGAGCCTGGCTCCATCCTCGTGACACTCACCCTTTACATATTTACAAACATTAATGAGGTCACCCCTCAGTCTCCTCTTCTCCAAACTAAAGAGACCCAGCTCCCTCAGCCTTTCCTCAGTAGGGAGATGCTCCACTCCCTTAATCAACTTTGTCGCCCTGCGCTGGACTCTCTCCAGCAGTTCCCTGTCCTTCTTGAACTGAGGGGCCCAGAACTGGACACAATATTCCAGATGCGGTCTCACCAGGGTAGAGTAGAGGGGCAGGAGAACCTCTTTCAACCTACTAACTACCCCCCTTCTAATACACCCCAGGATGTCATTGGCCTTCTTGGCCACAAGGGCACAGTGCTGGCTCATGGTCATCGTGCCGTCCACCGGGACCCCCAGGTCCCTTTCACTGCTCTCTGACAGGTCATTCCCCGACTTATACTAGTACCTGGGGTTCTTCTTGCCCAGATGCAAGACTCTACACTTGCGCTTGTTATAGTTCATTCATGTTTTCCCCGCCCAACTCTCCAGCCTGTCCAGCTCTCGCTGGATGGCAGCACAGCCTTCTGGCGTGTCAGCCACTCCTCCCAGCTTGGTGTCATCAGCAAACTTGCTGACAGTCACTCTATTCCCTCATCCAAGTCATTGATGAATATATTGAATAGTACTGGCCCCAGTACCGACCCTTGAGGGACTCCACAGGCCTCCAACTAGACTCTGCCCCGTCGATCACGACTCTCTGGCTTCTTTCCTTCAGCCAGTTCACAGTCCACATCGCTACCCGATCGTCCAGACCACACTTCCTCAGTTTAGCTGGGAGGATGCTGTGGGAGACCGTGTCAAACGCTTCACTGAAATCAAGACAGACCACATCCACTGCTTTACCATCATCTGTCCACCCGGTTATGTCCTCATAAAAGTCTATGAGGTTGGTCAAGCACGACTTCCCTTTGGTGAAGCCACGTTGACTGCCCCTAATGACCCCCTTATCCCTGATATGCCTTGAGATGGCACCAAGGATAAGTCGTTCCATCAGTTTCCCAGGGATGGAGGTGAGGCTGACCGGTCCATAGTTACCCGGGTCCTCCTTCTTGCCCTTTTTGAAGACTGGAATGACATTTGCTTTCCTCCAGCCCTCAGGCACCCCTCCCGTTTCCCATGACTTAGCAAAGGTGACGGAGAGTGGCCTAGCAATGATCAGCCAGCTCCCTCAGCACCCGCGGGTGCATCCCACCTGGAGCCATGGATTTATGGATGTCCAGATTGCTTAATCGGTCCCTAACCCAGGCCCTCAGCCTTCCCTAGCCTGGAAGCACCAACACCCACGAAGGAGCGAGCTGTGGGCAATGTCCTGCTTTGCCTTCAGCGTCTCTCGCAATGTTAACTTGCAAATTTGTAGTGGATGAGGGTGTGGAACTGCAAGCTGGGGATAACAGTTTTCCAGTGAACGTGAAGGAGAAGGACATTGAACTGCTGCCCATGCAAGCTGGTCTCAGAGGACACGTAGCAACTATTCACCTCACACCTGGCAATGCATTCGTTTTAAAAAAAAAAAAAAAATAAGCCCAAAACCACTAAGGCAGGGCTATGTTTCTCACCTGCATAGATGTCATCCTTTCCTGACTGGAACCCTTGGCTTCTTTGTGAAGCCTTTGGTTTCATTACCGGGTAGCGGAGGTTTGTTATCAGTCCTTGATTTGGCTTGTCGTAAGTGTATATTGAATCCTTCAATATTCTGAAGATCCTCTCTGGAACACCTTCAGAAGTCTGCAGAGAAAGGAAAGAAACATTTGTCTGCAGCTGCTCTTCGCATGGAGTCCCCAAAAATGAAAGGAATGACAGGTTGCTTCTTCTTTCCCAAGGAGCTGTTTTGGAAGCAGACTGGGTGACAGAGTCTGGTACCAGCCTTTGGCCACCAGGGACACCTGCTTGGTGGTGTGCTCTAGGCCCTAAGTGTCACCTCCCTCACCCGCTTGATTTTTTTTTTTTTTTTTTTTTTTTTTTTTTAAAGGGAGAAGAGCAGTTTAAAATCTGGGCTCAGGGGTGTGTTGCAGAGGGATGGCGTTACCGACTTCCCCCTGGCGTCAGAGCGCAACGTTCTCTAGGTTATCTACTTTAGTCTTCTAGTGCACCACACTGGTGTGGATGTCAATGAATAAAGTCTGTGTTGAACTTGTATAAGGAAACACGGAAAAAAAGAATAAGCCAATAAACGCCATCATTATTTTAAAGAAAGATGAGAAGGTAATTTTGCTTATGTCTCCAATAGAAAAGAACCACTGAACAATGACCCCCCTTCCTTCTCTCCTCAGTGGGCAGAGATGACAAGAGTTCCTCCTACTCCTTCCCTCTCCTTTCTCCCAAGGTAAACAGTGTCACATTCAGTGCCATGTAGATTAACTTGCATTTCTGAATGGAACCATAACTCCCCTTGGCACCACTCCAAGCAGAGAGACGAACTGAGCAGCTCAGACATGGATGTGTATGAGTATTCAAGGGTCCTGGCCTGACACCAACATCAGTGACATTTTCTTGATCTATCCTTTAATAGACTGAGATCTTTGTCGGTCAAAGTTCAGGCAGCTTACCAGAAAACCAACTACAGTCCTCATGTGTTAACAACATTTAGACTGTCAAAGGAAGAATGCTCAAATTTTAAATTCATCCTTCGTTTGCAGAGAACAGCTGCAGAAACTGAATGCCTAACACAAGCTAGCGCAACAACACAGAAACGTAGAGAAGGAAAGAGAACACCCAACCGCCTGTTCTACTGGTTATTTTCTCCAATACAGGAGAAACAACCACCAACTCTGGAGAACAAACAGGTCAGGGTTATTGGTCCCACAAAAACGAGCATAAGAAATACTAAGGCAATTCCCCAGAGTCCAGTAACTCTCTTGCCCTCAAGCCAGGGTCGTGCCACAAAAACAAAACTCTTACCAAAGATTTCATCTTAGCTTGAACAGGTAAGTTGTGATGACGGAGATTCGCCAGGAGTCCTAAACATGGTATCATTACCTCATCTTTTGTGGTTTGACTGAAAAGTCCAGGAAGTCAAACAAAGACTTTTAATTAAAGCATCCAGAAATTAGTTACCAGAATTTGGGGGTTGAGGGTGGGGTGCTTGGGGGACTCTATTTTGTTGCTGTGGCGGTGGGGAGGGGAGTGTGGTATTGTTTTGTTTTTTAACTAGACACCATTCTGCCAAGCCAAGCAAAATTCAGATTGCAATCCCCATAGTGTGGGCAGTTTTTAACTGAGCACATCTGGGGGAAAAAAAAAAAAAAAAGGTCTATCAGAGACCAGCACTATCAAAGGTCCTTTATTGCAGGTGCTTTTAAGAGTCACTAGATCTCTTACAAGGACCCTTGCACAAAAGTCATTTTAATGTAACATAAGTCTGTTCCTAATGACGAGCATGACTTTTCCCCTGGGTCTTCTCTTTGACAGCTCCCTGGGATATGCAGGTGGGCTAAGAGGCCAGTTAATATCCAGTCACTGAAAGTCCCACAACCACTGCATTTGACAGGCTGTAACAACATGGTTTGCAAAGAAAAACCTCTGTTTAGCTTGGAGTAAAAATGCCACAGGTCACTCTGGAGACCAGGTTAGTGCAATATGCTAATGGCCTTCAGAAAGTTTAGAAACTTAGCCAGGTGTTTCCCATGAGAGAAGGTAACTGAGTGCACACTTACACATGATGCATTAGAAATGAAATTAATTCATTGACGTTGGCACCAGCACAAAAGACCTGAACATTGTAAGTTACCCTCTGCAGCAACTGGATACTCTGAGGAAATTAAAAGCTGTTCACATGTGTCTTTCCTATAGCATCGCACTCAAGAATGTTACAAATTAGAAAGCTGAAAGGACAAATAAAAAGACATCACGACTGAATTCATTTTCAGACCCTGTGACGTTAACACGACAACTACACAAGCTGCTGTGAGCACACAGGGTCGTGTCCTGACACTCCGAGGTACTTATTAAAAGCCCAAACAGATGGATAAGGTTTTCTTTTGACAGAGGCATTACCTTTGTAGCCCATCCATTTCTCCCCTTTGCTTCATCAGCACGTTCTCCATTCTGTCAGCGAGAAAGGGGCTTTGTCCTGTTGAAAGATCCACAAGTTTTGCCAAAATGCAAAAAGCGCTTTGCAGCCTCTTCAGAAAGTATGTTTAGTGCAGGGGTGTCAAACTCATTTGTAGCAAATGCATTTTTAGGACTGTATAAATGTAGGAGTAGTCGCATTTCTAGAGTCCTAAAATTACGTTTGGCCCTTTGAAGGCAACCGCGAGGCTGATGTGCCCCCCAGTGAAAATGAGTTTGACACCCCCGGCTTAGAGGAAAACACGTTTGCTGTGAAGACAGTCGACAGATCTAATGGTAGTTAAGTCTTTCCTACAGCATCCTTTCAGCACGCAACGTAATTGAGTTAATATAATGCTAATATGCACAATTATGACAATAATCACAGCACAGGATAGCAGCTGAAACCAAACCTCATTATATAAGCATGTGACATAAGAAATTCAAGGTCTTAGTCCTGCATCTACTTGGTGACTACAAAACCTCTCCCACTGACTGGCAAGTCACCTGGATCTCTTAGTCTTCTCCTACTCCAAGTGCTTTGACAAATACACAAACTGGGACAAAAGTGTCCTTCACTGGATGCCTGACTCATTTTCCACAGATCAGGGGCAACACAACTGCTGGCAAATTCATTTTCCGTTTTCCCTCTCAGAAAAGAGATGTCACGACACGTAGCCAGCAAGTACTTGCTGAAATCTCAGAGCCACATATGAGGAAACCTGTGCATATTTAAAAAAAAAAAAAAAAAGAGGAGGTCTTCCCCACCTTTACTGGTCAATGCACAGAAAGGACACGTGAACATTGGTGAAGATGGGCTGTGAGATGGGCTGTGAGATATTATGTGTAAGGTAATAATGTGTAATAAGCTCTGCACTTGACTCCTATAACTCAGCTCGCACTGGCACAGCCCCTTGCACTCACTGGCACTGAGCAGAGGGCAGCAGGCACACGTGCCCTGCAGACCTTCGATGAGAACTGGCAGCCACAGCTCTCGTTTCACTCCTTCACAACTGCCTGTCAAAGAATTGATTAGACAAAACCGACTCCAGGCTTGTCTCATGAACAGTAGGAGAAAGAACTAAATACCTCAGCTGGAAAATAATTCTGGAAAATAAGCTCTCCAGCAGCCAAATCATTTCAAAAACAGAGGCTTTTGGTTTTGGTTTTGGTTTATTTTTGCTTGGTTTGTTGGTTGGATTTGTTTGTCTGGTTTTGTTAGGTTTGGGGTTTTTTGTTTTGTTTCAATTGGAGCAGGTGAGAAGCTCAAGCTCGATTAAAGAGAGAGTACAAAGAACTCTCTGCAGCCTTAAAATCCTGTCATACTGGCCTCGTATGGCAAACAACATACACAGCTAAGACCGACACACTATTTCAGAAGAGTTATTACATGCATGCCGCATAACAGATACCATATAAGAGTAGACAAATAGAGTTAAACATTAGTTCCTGTTACCTGTAATATGAATGGGTCACTGAGATGAGCAGAGCCTCGATGAACCACTCCTGCCAGCACGTGGTCACATTGTAGGTATCCTGAAGAGCTTCTCTAGTCTCGCTCTCTAAGACTGGAATTTAAGAATTATTAACAAAAAACCCCTGTCAAACAGCAAAAGCAGCTGTTGCATTAGCTACCAATCTGAGCAGAAGCCCAAGTCATTGACCAGTTTTTCACATCTGTTTCACAAACAACTACAAATAAATCACAGCTCCTACGCACTTGAAGAATCTGGACCTGTCTTGTCATCGCTTTCCCAGAGCAAAGAGCATACCCCCCTCCCCTCTTCCCCCCTTCCTACCCCTCTGCACACCACCTCCAGCCCCGCTACAACCCCACCTGCCCCCCACCCAAACACATCCCCCCCCACGCCCACCCCACCCCTCGCCTGACAGAGCCCAAGACCTCCCGCTGCTGACAGCTACCTGCTCGGGGCCTGGGAGCAAGCGTCACCCAAATGGAACAACCGGCCCAGGCCCACCCACGGGAGACTCTGGGGCGCAAACCAGATGCAAACTCTTCCGTCCTTCCTTCCTTCCTTCCTGCCTTGGCCCTAAGTGTCACCTCCCTCACCCACTTGTTGGGTTTTATTCCGAAAAAAAAAAGAGTGGTTTAAAATCTGGCCTCGGGTGTGTTGAAGAGGGACAGCGTTAGCGACTTTCCCCTGGGGACAGAGTGCAAGGTTAGTGGCAACCTGTTTGGTTCTCACTTCAAAGCTTCTCTTTCGACGCCTAGGTGAGAAGCAGAAGCCAAAGGTTCTGCCAAGGATGGGCACTGTCGAGCAAAAGACATCTGCAGAGGCAAGCCCGGAGGACGGCGCTCCTAAGCAGAGGAAGGGCCTTGTCGCAAGCTGCGTTTGAACGTGCCGGTTGGTGCTGCTGGACTGGATTCCTTCCAGGGCACAGTCCCCCAGGGATCCGTACAGAGACTTGGCCACACTGGTCACTTGAGGAGGGTGACAGACGGTAAGCGCACAAATCATCTGGAGTCACAGCCAGGGTCCTGCTAGTGGTGAGGACAAGTGAACAGGGCTTGATTCTCTTGGTTTTTCGGCATCCTGCATCTTGCCTTCTGCCCGGGGTGGGCTAGGTGCCACTGCCTCTGCGGACTTGCTCTGGCTGGGACGGAGTTGACTCTTGTTAGTGGCAGCCGGCCTAGCACCGTGTTTGGCAGGGGTGGCTAAAGCGGTGTTGCTTACTGCAGCTGTGGTGTGGCTGTTGCTGCGAGTGCGGGCCTCCCGGAGCCGTGAGGTTGTCTCTTTTTCCTGCAGCGCTGAGGCTGGGGGTGTGCAAGAGGTTGGGAGGGTGGAGAGCAGGAGAGCGTCCGGGAAGTGGCCAAAGGGCCGTCCCCTGCTGTAGGCCAGCTGCGCCCACAGGCCTGGTGTTCCTTGCTGCTGGTGCTGCTGCTGCTGCCTTTGTGGTGCAGGTCAGGGTTTCTGGGCGCATGCATGATTTGGGGTGGGCTTGGGGGTGGGCAGGAGGGCAGCAGGCCAAAGGGCTCCCCTCCTGCTGTGCTGCCTGGGTGTCCCTGGCTGTGTGTCTGCCGGGGGCCGGGGAAGCAAGAGCAAGAGGGCCAAGCGGGCGGCAGGCAGCGCAGGCTGGTGAGCGGCAAGGAGGAAAGGCCAAGGGCTTTGGGCGTCTGGTGCCGGGCCAGGTGGGGCTGAGGCGAGGGCATCTTTTCTACTAATGTCTATTCGTGATCCATAAACCTCACTTACTGAATCATCTGCTCCCTGTAGCGTAATTAGCAAAGGGTTGCACTGCAGAGACTCACATCCCGGGAGAGATTGCCCTTTGGATAGGGTAAGTTTTCTTTTTCATTCTATAACCATTCATTGCTCACTGTCCATCCCCCAAACTCTGTGGTCCAGATAACACTGTATCAGGAGGGGCAATGAGAGACAGCAACAAAAACTATGCACTTATTTAAATCATCCTTAGACTCGGTCCCCTTGGACACATGTTTGTTTTCATAACTCAATTCCCTTTAGCTCTGTACATCCCCACACCTATGGATCTGGCAAGCGTCTACTCAAATTGTTAGGGAACCTTCAGTTTCAGTGACGTTCACGTTAAGTAACCCATTTGTAAATTCTACATAATACAGGATTAGTAATCCCCAAAAGTTTCATTTCATTTTCATCTCTGTATCTTTAGTTGAAGTGGGTCGTCAGTTGTCAGTACTTGCCACTCCTCACTGTCCTTTGGAGGTCTGATTGGCTCTTTAATCCACGTGTAATGAGTCCACCCTTTCTCAGCTGGTCGCACCACTGTCTCGGTGATCAGCAGAACTTGAAATGCGCCTTCCCAATCTGGCTGAAGCTTAGCGTCTTTCCAGGATTTGACCAGGACCTGCTGTCCAGGCTGAAACTTGTGAGCTGCAGACTCTAAAGGCAGAGTTTGTGCCAGAAGCCCTTGGTGCCTGAGAGAAGACAGAAAAGACAACCCGAGCATACAGTTTTTGAGAAACAAATCCTTAGTTTCAAACCGTGGGGGTCCATCCGTTATTTCGCTTTTGCTACCACTGCCCCCGTGGCAGTGCTAAGAGGGAAGGCTTCTCCCCACCTGGTAAGATGATCAAACACTAGTAAGTTTTTAATTCAGCCAACTGCAGGTAATTCTGTGAAATCAACTTGTATATTTTGGAAGGGTCATAAACTTGGCCTTCAACCTCCTGCAGGCTGCTTCCTAAGTGCCTTTTCATTTACTTTTTTACAAACCACACATCATTCACAAATTTGCTTGGCTATAGTATAAATTCCAGTACATCCATATTTTTATAACACTATGGCACCCATTACTTGTTTTCCTCATTAACTCTCTTGATGTAAAATTGCTAATACCTTCCTCATGGTTTGCTTATTTAACATTTCTCTACCCTCTGGGAGTACGCATTTCCCATTCTGTTCCCTGGCTTCCAACTCTTGGAGGACTTCTTTTTATCTTTCATTGAAAACTGGAATTTCTTGTGGGGCCAGGACCTCGGGCGTGAGATAAAACCTGAAGCAATAAATAAGTTAAGGCTGCTTCTCAGGCCATTTCATCTGCTAACCAACTTCCCCGACACAAAAAGAGTTGCCCCTCTGATGTCCATTAACATGTACTACAGCCACTTCTATTGGTGACATCAGATTCCATAACACTTGTCCAACTAGTTCTTCATGAACCAATTCTTTACCTTTGCTATTAATTAGACCCCATTCTTCCCAAATTTTCCCAAAGGTGTGCACTTCTCCAAATGCGTATCTAGAACCATTACGGATGGTACCTTCTTTTCCTTCTAACATTTGCAGTGCCTGACTGAGGGCTTGTGGCTGGCATGTTTGAGCTGACCAGTTATTAGGCAACCTTCCCGTTTCTCTTATTTCACCATTCACACCTTCAACGATGGCACACCCATTGTGTCTCTTCCCCTGAATTACCCTTGAAGACCCATCTATGAAGAGGTGCAGCCCATTGCCACCTCTCCATAGGAAAGCAGCAGGGTTTAATTTCCTGCTTTCTCCCACCAGAAGAGCAGTTGCTGCTGCAGCTTGCACACACTCTGGCCAACCTCGAGACACTGGGTCTAAGAGCTTAGATCAGTGTGCCACTGCTTGTCGCTTCCCCCCCAGCCCACTTGCTGCTGGAGCAGCGTGAGAGGCAGAACAGGCCTCCACTCTGTGCAAGCATTGCTCAACAATAACAAAAACATCTCTGTATTATCAACACTGTTTTAAGCATCAATCAAAAACATAGTCCCATACTAGGTACCACAAAGAAAATTAACTCCAGCCCAGCCAAAACCAACACAAACTTCCAGGTAATACAATATCTTTCAAATTTTCTCCTTGTCACCCCCCAGGCAGTAACTGTGTTTCCACACCCAGAGCCTGTAAAAGGTTTCTCTCTAATATAGAAGCTGGGGAATCTTCCCCTAATATATTCCTTCCCCATACGCTTTTAATTCTTATTATCACAAATAGGAATTTATTCATAATTGTCTCTCCTTCCTCCCTGCTACCCCATTTATTACAACTCCGTCTTCAGTTCTGGATCTTTTTAGGGGAGAATTTAGAAGGGACATGGGAGCTTCTGTTTCTGCTAAAAACTAGACCTCATTACCAATTACCACCATTACTTTACCAATTACATGCTCTTTTCCAATTTAAACGTTTCCCCACAAAAAAACAAACAAACAAACAAACAAACAAAAAAAAAACCACCAATAAAAAAAGCCACCACAACACCAAAAACATTTTCAGCCCCTCTGATTTTCCAAAGTGTATTGAGTTTTCTTCCTTTAGTCATTTCCAACAGTTGCCGCCCTAGGGGTAAATATCCCAGATTTCCACAATAATAGCATCCCATTTTCTCTCATTCTCTCACTTTTTTCACTGACTTTGGTCTAAATCTTCTGCGGTTTTGTTTTGTTCTTTTCCCTTCCAGTCTTTCACTTGCAACCAATCAGTCTGCTTCAACTTTTCGCTTCAGTTCCCGACCATCATACACAAACACGACCACACTCAGATTTTTTGCAAATTCTTCCTGCCAACCTGGCACATGCTCTCGGAAATACTTCCGTAGATCCACAAACACACTTGCTACCAGTCCACAAAGCTTTCCAAAAATCTTCCCCAGTCGGTGCTCCCCTGGCTTCTGTCTACATTCCTGCACTTCAGTTCAGTTTACTCTTATCTCCTCAAAAGCTCAAAAGCTTTTATCAGATTTTTAACCACCGTTTGGCAATTATCTCCATTTGTTTGATTATTATCATCTCAATTAGAATCACCTTGGGGCCAGGTAGTCTCCCACTGCCTGTGGGGTTAGTTCCACATTCTTTTAAATGATGTTTCCGGAAAGACCAACTCTCTCAATAACAGGATAACATCGGCTCAGAATGGATTCTAGCCGCTCCCCCCCTCCCCCCCCCCCAAAAAAAAAAATTAGAAAATCATGATGCTCATCGATCCCCATCTTCCCTTCAGAGTTCGATTTCCTCACATAATCAAATCCCCAGAGTGCCAGGGGGTGCATCCGTGTAACACTGGAACACTGGAGGGCATTCACATGTACATCCCCCCCTTCGCACTTGCTCCCCTACACACACATACGCACGCACATCTGCTGCTGGCTGCACTGCAAAATAACTTTAGCAATCCCAGGGTAAAGCCCAGCAAAAGCAGTAAGGACAAGAAAGACAGTTGGGGAGGTAATCAAGAGGTGATACAGAGAGCAGAGACCAGCTCTGCAAGCACCTTAGTTAAATTACTCCCAACTGCAGCTAAAATTCTTTCCCTAGGTTTTTATACTCGTTTTCGACCATCCTCTTTATGGTGGTCATATGCCAAATCATCCTATACGTACCAGTAATTCATTTGTCCAGGACATCTGTTTTCTAGGTGTTTTTTAGTTACAGTTTGCCAGTCTCCTCGATATAAGGTCATTGCATGCTTTTCTTGAAAACCTTGCTGTACCATAAGTATTTTCCCAATTTTGCAATACCTCGGCCAAGGGTGTCCCCTTCTCTATGCCGAGTTTTATTTCCCATCACTAAAAAAATTCAGAGACACGCTTCCGTTGAGTCACGAGGTTCAGAGGGAGCCCCTTGCTTTCTAATCTCCTTCAGAGAGGAGTTTAGGTGCGGCTGGATCCCATCCTAGTCTCAGACTTGGTCAACGGCTTATGTCTAAAGGATATTTTCCCATTCTCAAGAGAGACTCGAACACTGCTTTTATGTGCACTTTACACTGATCAGGCCACACACTTTGCACTCAAAAACATACTGCAGGAAGGGAGGGACTCGCACCCACCCTGGTGTGGAGGAAGATTTAAAGGCCCTACAGTTTTTTTTACATACCAATTTAGATCTTTGCATAGCCAATTGTCATTGGATCCGTATTTTGGCCAGAATATCACTCTATTAAGGGCTATTTTGTCCAGACAAAACACAATACTTTATCATTTTCTATTTATCCTTCCTTTTTGTACACCACACGTTTCCCCGGTACCTTAACATCCTCCCTAAAGGACTGGAAGGAGGAATGTCACCATTTTTCCTTTCTATTTCCCATTCTGAGTCTCGAGGCTTCTCCTTGCGCCTCGTCCCTCCTCTCAGAATGCCCCCGACCACCAAGGTAGTACTTAACAGTCTGTTTTCTTACCTTGGTCCACGCACAAAGTTGCCCGCTCGCTCGTATCGTGCTTCCCGCTTTTTCCTTTCTCCTTTCGCCTATGGTTTGCGGGGATCCGCCTTCGTCCCCACAGCCCTGCAGTTTCTGTCTGTCCGTCCGTCCTGGAATCCCCACCGACCATCCAGAAGGCCATTGAAATCAACGGGGCACGCCTTCCCGTCCATTGGCGACAGGGACCCCCGAGATGACGACGTCGAGTCTCGGACGAGCCCCCAGACTTGTAGGAAACCATCATCTTGCCAACAGAATAGGCTCAGGCAGGATCTCTCGGCAAAGCACGTTTTATTAAGGCTTTTGCGAAACGGGCCGTTCTACCTAAAAGTAGGCACACGCAATAGGGCAAAAAGCTTATACGCCCCCACAAATGCCAGCTGCAAATTCCCTGCCCTGTTCCCCAGGGGTTGGGTACTGCAGGCTTTCCGGACTGCCCGCCGCCTGCCTCAGTTTCCAGGACTCATTCATCTCATGCTAAGAAGGCCCTTCCCCTGCTGGATCTATTGCAAAGGTGGGTTCCTGGCTCTTGGGTTAGCCTTCCCTCTAGCTGCACTTGTTTTTGAAATGCAGGAATGAGTTTGCATTGCAGCATGAGTTGGAAGAGAGTTGGTTTGTGGGAAGGATTCCCAGTGTGATGTGTGTCAATCCTTCCCCCCTCGCTGGGTGAGGTGGCAGCTGAGTTGCAAAAGCAACATTCCTTCTTGAAGGGCTCCTTCCTTGCAGGGCTGAGGCAGAGGCGAGAGAGCGAGGCAGGTGCACGGGGGGGGGCGCCGTGGGGGGCGCCGTGGGGGGGGCGGTTTGTCGGTGGGAAAAGCGGGGATCGAACCAGGGACCCATTTGACCAATCCGCGGGTCCGGCGCCCTGGCCGCTCCGCCAGCGCGATCCCACGGCCGTGGAACGCACGGCGCCCCCTATAGGCCGCAGAGCGGCCTGCGCGGCGGCTAAAGGCCGGGGGGGCGGTGGGCGGGGTGGGGATGGAAGTGGGTGCCCTGCGGACCAGCGTCCCGCGACCTGGCCGCTCCTCTACCGCCATCCCCACCGCCGGGGGACGCCACAGCTCCCCCTACAAACCTCCGCCCGCCCGCTAAGCTCGGCCCATGCCGGGGGGCACCCACCGACTCGCTGCCTCCCACCACCACGCTGCAACCCCACCTGCCCCCCGCCCAATCACACACCCCCCCACCCGCCCCTCGCCTGACAGAGCCCAAGACCTCCCGCTGCTGACAGCTACCTGCTCGCGGCCCTAGCGGCAGCGCACGCCGCTCTGCGGCCTATAGGGGGCGCCGTGCGTTCCACGGCCGTGGGATCGCGCTGGCGGAGCGGCCAGGGCGCCGGACCCGCGGATTGGTCAAATGGGTCCCTGGTTCGATCCCCGCTTTTCCCACCGACAGACCCCCACCCCCCACGGCCCCCCCCCCGCGCACCTGCCTCGCTCTCTCGCCTCTGCCTCAGCCCTGCAAGGAGCTATTGAAGGACGAAGGTTGTTTTTACAACTGGTTTGGCACCTGAGCTCAGCGGGGGAAAGGATTGAGAGGTATCAGACTATGAATCACAGAATCACAGAATGTTAGGGATTGGAAGGGACCTCAGAAGATCGTCTAGTCCAATCCCCCCGCCAGAGCAGGAACACCTAGATGAGGTTACACAGGAATGTGTCCAGGTGGCTTTTGAATGTCTCCAGAGGAGGAGACTCCTCAGCCTCCCTGGGCAGCCCGTTCCAGTGCTCTGCCAGCCTCACTGAGAAGAAGTTTCTTCTCCTATTTAAGTGGAACCTCCTGTGTTGCAGTTTGTACCCATTGCCCCATGTCTTATCATTGGTTGTCAGTGAGAAGAGCCTGGCTCCATCCTCGTGACACTCACCCTTTACATATTTACAAACATTAATGAGGTCACCCCTCAGTCTCCTCTTCTCCAAACTAAAGAGACCCAGCTCCCTCAGCCTTTCCTCAGTAGGGAGATGCTCCACTCCCTTAATCAACTTTGTCGCCCTGCGCTGGACTCTCTCCAGCAGTTCCCTGTCCTTCTTGAACTGAGGGGCCCAGAACTGGACACAATATTCCAGATGCGGTCTCACCAGGGTAGAGTAGAGGGGCAGGAGAACCTCTTTCAACCTACTAACTACCCCCCTTCTAATACACCCCAGGATGTCATTGGCCTTCTTGGCCACAAGGGCACAGTGCTGGCTCATGGTCATCGTGCCGTCCACCGGGACCCCCAGGTCCCTTTCACTGCTCTCTGACAGGTCATTCCCCGACTTATACTAGTACCTGGGGTTCTTCTTGCCCAGATGCAAGACTCTACACTTGCGCTTGTTATAGTTCATTCATGTTTTCCCCGCCCAACTCTCCAGCCTGTCCAGCTCTCGCTGGATGGCAGCACAGCCTTCTGGCGTGTCAGCCACTCCTCCCAGCTTGGTGTCATCAGCAAACTTGCTGACAGTCACTCTATTCCCTCATCCAAGTCATTGATGAATATATTGAATAGTACTGGCCCCAGTACCGACCCTTGAGGGACTCCACAGGCCTCCAACTAGACTCTGCCCCGTCGATCACGACTCTCTGGCTTCTTTCCTTCAGCCAGTTCACAGTCCACATCGCTACCCGATCGTCCAGACCACACTTCCTCAGTTTAGCTGGGAGGATGCTGTGGGAGACCGTGTCAAACGCTTCACTGAAATCAAGACAGACCACATCCACTGCTTTACCATCATCTGTCCACCCGGTTATGTCCTCATAAAAGTCTATGAGGTTGGTCAAGCACGACTTCCCTTTGGTGAAGCCACGTTGACTGCCCCTAATGACCCCCTTATCCCTGATATGCCTTGAGATGGCACCAAGGATAAGTCGTTCCATCAGTTTCCCAGGGATGGAGGTGAGGCTGACCGGTCCATAGTTACCCGGGTCCTCCTTCTTGCCCTTTTTGAAGACTGGAATGACATTTGCTTTCCTCCAGCCCTCAGGCACCCCTCCCGTTTCCCATGACTTAGCAAAGGTGACGGAGAGTGGCCTAGCAATGATCAGCCAGCTCCCTCAGCACCCGCGGGTGCATCCCACCTGGAGCCATGGATTTATGGATGTCCAGATTGCTTAATCGGTCCCTAACCCAGGCCCTCAGCCTTCCCTAGCCTGGAAGCACCAACACCCACGAAGGAGCGAGCTGTGGGCAATGTCCTGCTTTGCCTTCAGCGTCTCTCGCAATGTTAACTTGCAAATTTGTAGTGGATGAGGGTGTGGAACTGCAAGCTGGGGATAACAGTTTTCCAGTGAACGTGAAGGAGAAGGACATTGAACTGCTGCCCATGCAAGCTGGTCTCAGAGGACACGTAGCAACTATTCACCTCACACCTGGCAATGCATTCGTTTTAAAAAAAAAAAAAAAATAAGCCCAAAACCACTAAGGCAGGGCTATGTTTCTCACCTGCATAGATGTCATCCTTTCCTGACTGGAACCCTTGGCTTCTTTGTGAAGCCTTTGGTTTCATTACCGGGTAGCGGAGGTTTGTTATCAGTCCTTGATTTGGCTTGTCGTAAGTGTATATTGAATCCTTCAATATTCTGAAGATCCTCTCTGGAACACCTTCAGAAGTCTGCAGAGAAAGGAAAGAAACATTTGTCTGCAGCTGCTCTTCGCATGGAGTCCCCAAAAATGAAAGGAATGACAGGTTGCTTCTTCTTTCCCAAGGAGCTGTTTTGGAAGCAGACTGGGTGACAGAGTCTGGTACCAGCCTTTGGCCACCAGGGACACCTGCTTGGTGGTGTGCTCTAGGCCCTAAGTGTCACCTCCCTCACCCGCTTGATTTTTTTTTTTTTTTTTTTTTTTTTTTTTTTTTTTTAAAGGGAGAAGAGCAGTTTAAAATCTGGGCTCAGGGGTGTGTTGCAGAGGGATGGCGTTACCGACTTCCCCCTGGCGTCAGAGCGCAACGTTCTCTAGGTTATCTACTTTAGTCTTCTAGTGCACCACACTGGTGTGGATGTCAATGAATAAAGTCTGTGTTGAACTTGTATAAGGAAACACGGAAAAAAAGAATAAGCCAATAAACGCCATCATTATTTTAAAGAAAGATGAGAAGGTAATTTTGCTTATGTCTCCAATAGAAAAGAACCACTGAACAATGACCCCCCTTCCTTCTCTCCTCAGTGGGCAGAGATGACAAGAGTTCCTCCTACTCCTTCCCTCTCCTTTCTCCCAAGGTAAACAGTGTCACATTCAGTGCCATGTAGATTAACTTGCATTTCTGAATTGAACCATAACTCCCCTTGGCACCACTCCAAGCAGAGAGACGAACTGAGCAGCTCAGACATGGATGTGTATGAGTATTCAAGGGTCCTGGCCTGACACCAACATCAGTGACATTGTCTTGATCTATCCTTTAATAGACTGAGATCTTTGTCGGTCAAAGTTCAGGCAGCTTACCAGAAAACCAACTACAGTCCTCATGTGTTAACAACATTTAGACTGTCAAAGGAAGAATGCTCAAATTTTAAATTCATCCTTCGTTTGCAGAGAACAGCTGCAGAAACTGAATGCCTAACACAAGCTAGCGCAACAACACAGAAACGTAGAGAAGGAAAGAGAACACCCAACCGCCTGTTCTACTGGTTATTTTCTCCAATACAGGAGAAACAACCACCAACTCTGGAGAACAAACAGGTCAGGGTTATTGGTCCCACAAAAACGAGCATAAGAAATACTAAGGCAATTCCCCAGAGTCCAGTAACTCTCTTGCCCTCAAGCCAGGGTCGTGCCACAAAAACAAAACTCTTACCAAAGATTTCATCTTAGCTTGAACAGGTAAGTTGTGATGACGGAGATTCGCCAGGAGTCCTAAACATGGTATCATTACCTCATCTTCTGTGGTTTGACTGAAAAGTCCAGGAAGTCAAACAAAGACTTTTAATTAAAGCATCCAGAAATTAGTTACCAGAATTTGGGGGTTGAGGGTGGGGTGCTTGGGGGACTCTATTTTGTTGCCGTGGCGGTGGGGAGGGGAGTGTGGTATTGTTTTGTTTTTTAACTAGACACCATTCTGCCAAGCCAAGCAAAATTCAGATTGCAATCCCCATAGTGTGGGCAGTTTTTAACTGAGCACATCTGGGGGAAAAAAAAAAAAAAAAGGTCTATCAGAGACCAGCACTATCAAAGGTCCTTTATTGCAGGTGCTTTTAAGAGTCACTAGATCTCTTACAAGGACCCTTGCACAAAAGTCATTTTAATGTAACATAAGTCTGTTCCTAATGACGAGCATGACTTTTCCCCTGGGTCTTCTCTTTGACAGCTCCCTGGGATATGCAGGTGGGCTAAGAGGCCAGTTAATATCCAGTCACTGAAAGTCCCACAACCACTGCATTTGACAGGCTGTAACAACATGGTTTGCTAAGAAAAACCTCTGTTTAGCTTGGAGTAAAAATGCCACAGGTCACTCTGGAGACCAGGTTAGTGCAATATGCTAATGGCCTTCAGAAAGTTTAGAAACTTAGCCAGGTGTTTCCCATGAGAGAAGGCAACTGAGTGCACACTTACACATGATGCATTAGAAATGAAATTAATTCATTGACGTTGGCACCAGCACAAAAGACCTGAACATTGTAAGTTACCCTCTGCAGCAACTGGATACTCTGAGGAAATTAAAAGCTGTTCACATGTGTCTTTCCTATAGCATCGCACTCAAGAATGTTACAAATTAGAAAGCTGAAAGGACAAATAAAAAGACATCACGACTGAATTCATTTTCAGACCCTGTGACGTTAACACGACAACTACACAAGCTGCTGTGAGCACACAGGGTCGTGTCCTGACACTCCGAGGTACTTATTAAAAGCCCAAACAGATGGATAAGGTTTTCTTTTGACAGAGGCATTACCTTTGTAGCCCATCCATTTCTCCCCTTTGCTTCATCAGCACGTTCTCCATTCTGTCAGCGAGAAAGGGGCTTTGTCCTGTTGAAAGATCCACAAGTTTTGCCAAAATGCAAAAAGCGCTTTGCAGCCTCTTCAGAAAGTATGTTTAGTGCAGGGGTGTCAAACTCATTTGTAGCAAATGCATTTTTAGGACTGTATAAATGTAGGAGTAGTCGCATTTCTAGAGTCCTAAAATTACGTTTGGCCCTTTGAAGGCAACCGCGAGGCTGATGTGCCCCCCAGTGAAAATGAGTTTGACACCCCCGGCTTAGAGGAAAACACGTTTGCTGTGAAGACAGTCGACAGATCTAATGGTAGTTAAGTCTTTCCTACAGCATCCTTTCAGCACGCAACGTAATTGAGTTAATATAATGCTAATATGCACAATTATGACAATAATCACAGCACAGGATAGCAGCTGAAACCAAACCTCATTATATAAGCATGTGACATAAGAAATTCAAGGTCTTAGTCCTGCATCTACTTGGTGACTACAAAACCTCTCCCACTGACTGGCAAGTCACCTGGATCTCTTAGTCTTCTCCTACTCCAAGTGCTTTGACAAATACACAAACTGGGACAAAAGTGTCCTTCACTGGATGCCTGACTCATTTTCCACAGATCAGGGGCAACACAACTGCTGGCAAATTCATTTTCCGTTTTCCCTCTCAGAAAAGAGATGTCACGACACGTAGCCAGCAAGTACTTGCTGAAATCTCAGAGCCACATATGAGGAAACCTGTGCATATTTTAAAAAAAAAAAAAAAAAAAGGAGGTCTTCCCCACCTTTACTGGTCAATGCACAGAAAGGACACGTGAACATTGGTGAAGATGGGCTGTGAGATGGGCTGTGAGATATTATGTGTAAGGTAATAATGTGTAATAAGCTCTGCACTTGACTCCTATAACTCAGCTCGCACTGGCACAGCCCCTTGCACTCACTGGCACTGAGCAGAGGGCAGCAGGCACACGTGCCCTGCAGACCTTCGATGAGAACTGGCAGCCACAGCTCTCGTTTCACTCCTTCACAACTGCCTGTCAAAGAATTGATTAGACAAAACCGACTCCAGGCTTGTCTCATGAACAGTAGGAGAAAGAACTAAATACCTCAGCTGGAAAATAATTCTGGAAAATAAGCTCTCCAGCAGCCAAATCATTTCAAAAACAGAGGCTTTTGGTTTTGGTTTTGGTTTATTTTTGCTTGGTTTGTTGGTTGGATTTGTTTGTCTGGTTTTGTTAGGTTTGGGGTTTTTTGTTTTGTTTCAATTGGAGCAGGTGAGAAGCTCAAGCTCGATTAAAGAGAGAGTACAAAGAACTCTCTGCAGCCTTAAAATCCTGTCATACTGGCCTCGTATGGCAAACAACATACACAGCTAAGACCGACACACTATTTCAGAAGAGTTATTACATGCATGCCGCATAACAGATACCATATAAGAGTAGACAAATAGAGTTAAACATTAGTTCCTGTTACCTGTAATATGAATGGGTCACTGAGATGAGCAGAGCCTCGATGAACCACTCCTGCCAGCACGTGGTCACATTGTAGGTATCCTGAAGAGCTTCTCTAGTCTCGCTCTCTAAGACTGGAATTTAAGAATTATTAACAAAAAACCCCTGTCAAACAGCAAAAGCAGCTGTTGCATTAGCTACCAATCTGAGCAGAAGCCCAAGTCATTGACCAGTTTTTCACATCTGTTTCACAAACAACTACAAATAAATCACAGCTCCTACGCACTTGAAGAATCTGGACCTGTCTTGTCATCGCTTTCCCAGAGCAAAGAGCATACCCCCCTCCCCTCTTCCCCCCTTCCTACCCCTCTGCACACCACCTCCAGCCCCGCTACAACCCCACCTGCCCCCCGCCCAAACACATCCCCCCCCACGCCCACCCCACCCCTCGCCTGACAGAGCCCAAGACCTCCCGCTGCTGACAGCTACCTGCTCGGGGCCTGGGAGCAAGCGTCACCCAAATGGAACAACCGGCCCAGGCCCACCCACGGGAGACTCTGGGGCGCAAACCAGATGCAAACTCTTCCGTCCTTCCTTCCTTCCTTCCTGCCTTGGCCCTAAGTGTCACCTCCCTCACCCACTTGTTGGGTTTTATTCCGAAAAAAAAAAGAGTGGTTTAAAATCTGGCCTCGGGTGTGTTGAAGAGGGACAGCGTTAGCGACTTTCCCCTGGGGACAGAGTGCAAGGTTAGTGGCAACCTGTTTGGTTCTCACTCCAAAGCTTCTCTTTCGACGCCTAGGTGAGAAGCAGAAGCCAAAGGTTCTGCCAAGGATGGGCACTGTCGAGCAAAAGACATCTGCAGAGGCAAGCCCGGAGGACGGCGCTCCTAAGCAGAGGAAGGGCCTTGTCGCAAGCTGCGTTTGAACGTGCCCGTTGGTGCTGCTGGACTGTATTCCTTCCAGGGCACAGTCCCCCAGGGATCCGTACAGAGACTTGGCCACACTGGTCACTTGAGGAGGGTGACAGACGGTAAGCGCACAAATCATCTGGAGTCACAGCCAGGGTCCTGCTAGTGGTGAGGACAAGTGAACAGGGCTTGATTCTCTTGGTTTTTCGGCATCCTGCATCTTGCCTTCTGCCCGGGGTGGGCTAGGTGCCACTGCCTCTGCGGACTTGCTCTGGCTGGGACGGAGTTGACTCTTGTTAGTGGCAGCCGGCCTAGCACCGTGTTTGGCAGGGGTGGCTAAAGCGGTGTTGCTTACTGCAGCTGTGGTGTGGCTGTTGCTGCGAGTGCGGGCCTCCCGGAGCCGTGAGGTTGTCTCTTTTTCCTGCAGCGCCGAGGCTGGGGGTGTGCAAGAGGTTGGGAGGGTGGAGAGCAGGAGAGCGTCCGGGAAGTGGCCAAAGGGCCGTCCCCTGCTGTAGGCCAGCTGCGCCCACAGGCCTGGTGTTCCTTGCTGCTGGTGCTGCTGCTGCTGCCTTTGTGGTGCAGGTCAGGGTTTCTGGGCGCATGCATGATTTGGGGTGGGCTTGGGGGTGGGCAGGAGGGCAGCAGGCCAAAGGGCTCCCCTCCTGCTGTGCTGCCTGGGTGTCCCTGGCTGTGTGTCTGCCGGGGGCCGGGGAAGCAAGAGCAAGAGGGCCAAGCGGGCGGCAGGCAGCGCAGGCTGGTGAGCGGCAAGGAGGAAAGGCCAAGGGCTTTGGGCGTCTGGTGCCGGGCCAGGTGGGGCTGAGGCGAGGGCATCTTTTCTACTAATGTCTATTCGTGATCCATAAACCTCACTTACTGAATCATCTGCTCCCTGTAGCGTAATTAGCAAAGGGTTGCACTGCAGAGACTCACATCCCGGGAGAGATTGCCCTTTGGATAGGGTAAGTTTTCTTTTTCATTCTATAACCATTCATTGCTCACTGTCCATCCCCCAAACTCTGTGGTCCAGATAACACTGTATCAGGAGGGGCAATGAGAGACAGCAACAAAAACTATGCACTTATTTAAATCATCCTTAGACTCGGTCCCCTTGGACACATGTTTGTTTTCATAACTCAATTCCCTTTAGCTCTGTACATCCCCACACCTATGGATCTGGCAAGCGTCTACTCAAATTGTTAGGGAACCTTCAGTTTCAGTGACGTTCACGTTAAGTAACCCATTTGTAAATTCTACATAATACAGGATTAGTAATCCCCAAAAGTTTCATTTCATTTTCATCTCTGTATCTTTAGTTGAAGTGGGTCGTCAGTTGTCAGTACTTGCCACTCCTCACTGTCCTTTGGAGGTCTGATTGGCTCTTTAATCCACGTGTAATGAGTCCACCCTTTCTCAGCTGGTCGCACCACTGTCTCGGTGATCAGCAGAACTTGAAATGCGCCTTCCCAATCTGGCTGAAGCTTAGCGTCTTTCCAGGATTTGACCAGGACCTGCTGTCCAGGCTGAAACTTGTGAGCTGCAGACTCTAAAGGCAGAGTTTGTGCCAGAAGCCCTTGGTGCCTGAGAGAAGACAGAAAAGACAACCCGAGCATACAGTTTTTGAGAAACAAATCCTTAGTTTCAAACCGTGGGGGTCCATCCGTTATTTCGCTTTTGCTACCACTGCCCCCGTGGCAGTGCTAAGAGGGAAGGCTTCTCCCCACCTGGTAAGATGATCAAACACTAGTAAGTTTTTAATTCAGCCAACTGCAGGTAATTCTGTGAAATCAACTTGTATATTTTGGAAGGGTCATAAACTTGGCCTTCAACCTCCTGCAGGCTGCTTCCTAAGTGCCTTTTCATTTACTTTTTTACAAACCACACATCATTCACAAATTTGCTTGGCTATAGTATAAATTCCAGTACATCCATATTTTTATAACACTATGGCACCCATTACTTGTTTTCCTCATTAACTCTCTTGATGTAAAATTGCTAATACCTTCCTCATGGTTTGCTTATTTAACATTTCTCTACCCTCTGGGAGTACGCATTTCCCATTCTGTTCCCTGGCTTCCAACTCTTGGAGGACTTCTTTTTATCTTTCATTGAAAACTGGAATTTCTTGTGGGGCCAGGACCTCGGGCGTGAGATAAAACCTGAAGCAATAAATAAGTTAAGGCTGCTTCTCAGGCCATTTCATCTGCTAACCAACTTCCCCGACACAAAAAGAGTTGCCCCTCTGATGTCCATTAACATGTACTACAGCCACTTCTATTGGTGACATCAGATTCCATAACACTTGTCCAACTAGTTCTTCATGAACCAATTCTTTACCTTTGCTATTAATTAGACC
The DNA here is from genome assembly GCF_036013475.1 of Columba livia. Lineage (NCBI taxonomy): Eukaryota > Metazoa > Chordata > Aves > Columbiformes > Columbidae > Columba > Columba livia. The sequence continues at coordinate 1,877,418 of NW_027043810.1, forward strand.
CCATTCTTCCCAAATTTTCCCAAAGGTGTGCACTTCTCCAAATGCGTATCTAGAACCATTACGGATGGTACCTTCTTTTCCTTCTAACATTTGCAGTGCCTGACTGACGGCTTGTGGCTGGCATGTTTGAGCTGACCAGTTATTAGGCAACCTTCCCGTTTCTCTTATTTCACCATTCACACCTTCAACGATGGCACACCCATTGTGTCTCTTCCCCTGAATTACCCTTGAAGACCCATCTATGAAGAGGTGCAGCCCATTGCCACCTCTCCATAGGAAAGCAGCAGGGTTTAATTTCCTGCTTTCTCCCACCAGAAGAGCAGTTGCTGCTGCAGCTTGCACACACTCTGGCCAACCTCGAGACACTGGGTCTAAGAGCTTAGATCAGTGTGCCACTGCTTGTCGCTTCCCCCCCAGCCCACTTGCTGCTGGAGCAGCGTGAGAGGCAGAACAGGCCTCCACTCTGTGCAAGCATTGCTCAACAATAACAAAAACATCTCTGTATTATCAACACTGTTTTAAGCATCAATCAAAAACATAGTCCCATACCAGGTACCACAAAGAAAATTAACTCCAGCCCAGCCAAAACCAACACAAACTTCCAGGTAATACAATATCTTTCAAATTTTCTCCTTGTCACCCCCCAGGCAGTAACTGTGTTTCCACACCCAGAGCCTGTAAAAGGTTTCTCTCTAATATAGAAGCTGGGGAATCTTCCCCTAATATATTCCTTCCCCATACGCTTTTAATTCTTATTATCACAAATAGGAATTTATTCATAATTGTCTCTCCTTCCTCCCTGCTACCCCATTTATTACAACTCCGTCTTCAGTTCTGGATCTTTTTAGGGGAGAATTTAGAAGGGACATGGGAGCTTCTGTTTCTGCTAAAAACTAGACCTCATTACCAATTACCACCATTACTTTACCAATTACATGCTCTTTTCCAATTTAAACGTTTCCCCACAAACAAACAAACAAACAAACAAACAAACAAAAAAAAAAACCACCAATAAAAAAAGCCACCACAACACCAAAAACATTTTCAGCCCCTCTGATTTTCCAAAGTGTATTGAGTTTTCTTCCTTTAGTCATTTCCAACAGTTGCCGCCCTAGGGGTAAATATCCCAGATTTCCACAATAATAGCATCCCATTTTCTCTCATTCTCTCACTTTTTTCACTGACTTTGGTCTAAATCTTCTGCGGTTTTGTTTTGTTCTTTTCCCTTCCAGTCTTTCACTTGCAACCAATCAGTCTGCTTCAACTTTTCGCTTCAGTTCCCGACCATCATACACAAACACGACCACACTCAGATTTTTTGCAAATTCTTCCTGCCAACCTGGCACATGCTCTCGGAAATACTTCCGTAGATCCACAAACACACTTGCTACCAGTCCACAAAGCTTTCCAAAAATCTTCCCCAGTCGGTGCTCCCCTGGCTTCTGTCTACATTCCTGCACTTCAGTTCAGTTTACTCTTATCTCCTCAAAAGCTCAAAAGCTTTTATCAGATTTTTAACCACCGTTTGGCAATTATCTCCATTTGTTTGATTATTATCATCTCAATTAGAATCACCTTGGGGCCAGGTAGTCTCCCACTGCCTGTGGGGTTAGTTCCACATTCTTTTAAATGATGTTTCCGGAAAGACCAACTCTCTCAATAACAGGATAACATCGGCTCAGAATGGATTCTAGCCGCTCCCCCCCTCCCCCTCCCCAAAAAAAAAAATTAGAAAATCATGATGCTCATCGATCCCCATCTTCCCTTCAGAGTTCGATTTCCTCACATAATCAAATCCCCAGAGTGCCAGGGGGTGCATCCGTGTAACACTGGAACACTGGAGGGCATTCACATGTACATCCCCCCCTTCGCACTTGCTCCCCTACACACACATACGCACGCACATCTGCTGCTGGCTGCACTGCAAAATAACTTTAGCAATCCCAGGGTAAAGCCCAGCAAAAGCAGTAAGGACAAGAAAGACAGTTGGGGAGGTAATCAAGAGGTGATACAGAGAGCAGAGACCAGCTCTGCAAGCACCTTAGTTAAATTACTCCCAACTGCAGCTAAAATTCTTTCCCTAGGTTTTTATACTCGTTTTCGACCATCCTCTTTATGGTGGTCATATGCCAAATCATCCTATACGTACCAGTAATTCATTTGTCCAGGACATCTGTTTTCTAGGTGTTTTTTAGTTACAGTTTGCCAGTCTCCTCGATATAAGGTCATTGCATGCTTTTCTTGAAAACCTTGCTGTACCATAAGTATTTTCCCAATTTTGCAATACCTCGGCCAAGGGCGTCCCCTTCTCTATGCCGAGTTTTATTTCCCATCACTAAAAAAATTCAGAGACACGCTTCCGTTGAGTCACGAGGTTCAGAGGGAGCCCCTTGCTTTCTAATCTCCTTCAGAGAGGAGTTTAGGTGCGGCTGGATCCCATCCTAGTCTCAGACTTGGTCAACGGCTTATGTCTAAAGGATATTTTCCCATTCTCAAGAGAGACTCGAACACTGCTTTTATGTGCACTTTACACTGATCAGGCCACACACTTTGCACTCAAAAACATACTGCAGGAAGGGAGGGACTCGCACCCACCCTGGTGTGGAGGAAGATTTAAAGGCCCTACAGTTTTTTTTACATACCAATTTAGATCTTTGCATAGCCAATTGTCATTGGATCCGTATTTTGGCCAGAATATCACTCTATTAAGGGCTATTTTGTCCAGACAAAACACAATACTTTATCATTTTCTATTTATCCTTCCTTTTTGTACACCACACGTTTCCCCGGTACCTTAACATCCTCCCTAAAGGACTGGAAGGAGGAATGTCACCATTTTTCCTTTCTATTTCCCATTCTGAGTCTCGAGGCTTCTCCTTGCGCCTCGTCCCTCCTCTCAGAATGCCCCCGACCACCAAGGTAGTACTTAACAGTCTGTTTTCTTACCTTGGTCCACGCACAAAGTTGCCCGCTCGCTCGTATCGTGCTTCCCGCTTTTTCCTTTCTCCTTTCGCCTATGGTTTGCGGGGATCCGCCTTCGTCCCCACAGCCCTGCAGTTTCTGTCTGTCCGTCCGTCCTGGAATCCCCACCGACCATCCAGAAGGCCATTGAAATCAACGGGGCACGCCTTCCCGTCCATTGGCGACAGGGACCCCCGAGATGACGACGTCGAGTCTCGGACGAGCCCCCAGACTTGTAGGAAACCATCATCTTGCCAACAGAATAGGCTCAGGCAGGATCTCTCGGCAAAGCACGTTTTATTAAGGCTTTTGCGAAACGGGCCGTTCTACCTAAAAGTAGGCACACGCAATAGGGCAAAAAGCTTATACGCCCCCACAAATGCCAGCTGCAAATTCCCTGCCCTGTTCCCCAGGGGTTGGGTACTGCAGGCTTTCCGGACTGCCCGCCGCCTGCCTCAGTTTCCAGGACTCATTCATCTCATGCTAAGAAGGCCCTTCCCCTGCTGGATCTATTGCAAAGGTGGGTTCCTGGCTCTTGGGTTAGCCTTCCCTCTAGCTGCACTTGTTTTTGAAATGCAGGAATGAGTTTGCATTGCAGCATGAGTTGGAAGAGAGTTGGTTTGTGGGAAGGATTCCCAGTGTGATGTGTGTCAATCCTTCCCCCCTCGCTGGGTGAGGTGGCAGCTGAGTTGCAAAAGCAACATTCCTTCTCGAAGGGCTCCTTCCTTGCAGGGCTGAGGCAGAGGCGAGAGAGCGAGGCAGGTGCACGGGGGGGGGCGCCGTGGGGGGCGCCGTGGGGGGGGCGGTTTGTCGGTGGGAAAAGCGGGGATCGAACCAGGGACCCATTTGACCAATCCGCGGGTCCGGCGCCCTGGCCGCTCCGCCAGCGCGATCCCACGGCCGTGGAACGCACGGCGCCCCCTATAGGCCGCAGAGCGGACTGCGCGGCGGCTAAAGGCCGGGGGGGCGGTGGGCGGGGTGGGGATGGAAGTGGGTGCCCTGCGGACCAGCGTCCCGCGACCTGGCCGCTCCTCTACCGCCATCCCCACCGCCGGGGGACGCCACAGCTCCCCCTACAAACCTCCGCCCGCCCGCTAAGCTCGGCCCATGCCGGGGGGCACCCACCGACTCGCTGCCTCCCACCACCACGCTGCAACCCCACCTGCCCCCCGCCCAATCACACACCCCCCCACCCGCCCCTCGCCTGACAGAGCCCAAGACCTCCCGCTGCTGACAGCTACCTGCTCGCGGCCCTAGCGGCAGCGCACGCCGCTCTGCGGCCTATAGGGGGCGCCGTGCGTTCCACGGCCGTGGGATCGCGCTGGCGGAGCGGCCAGGGCGCCGGACCCGCGGATTGGTCAAATGGGTCCCTGGTTCGATCCCCGCTTTTCCCACCGACAGACCCCCACCCCCCACGGCCCCCCCCCCGCGCACCTGCCTCGCTCTCTCGCCTCTGCCTCAGCCCTGCAAGGAGCTATTGAAGGACGAAGGTTGTTTTTACAACTGGTTTGGCACCTGAGCTCAGCGGGGGAAAGGATTGAGAGGTATCAGACTATGAATCACAGAATCACAGAATGTTAGGGATTGGAAGGGACCTCAGAAGATCGTCTAGTCCAATCCCCCCGCCAGAGCAGGAACACCTAGATGAGGTTACACAGGAATGTGTCCAGGTGGCTTTTGAATGTCTCCAGAGGAGGAGACTCCTCAGCCTCCCTGGGCAGCCCGTTCCAGTGCTCTGCCAGCCTCACTGAGAAGAAGTTTCTTCTCCTATTTAAGTGGAACCTCCTGTGTTGCAGTTTGTACCCATTGCCCCATGTCTTATCATTGGTTGTCAGTGAGAAGAGCCTGGCTCCATCCTCGTGACACTCACCCTTTACATATTTACAAACATTAATGAGGTCACCCCTCAGTCTCCTCTTCTCCAAACTAAAGAGACCCAGCTCCCTCAGCCTTTCCTCAGTAGGGAGATGCTCCACTCCCTTAATCAACTTTGTCGCCCTGCGCTGGACTCTCTCCAGCAGTTCCCTGTCCTTCTTGAACTGAGGGGCCCAGAACTGGACACAATATTCCAGATGCGGTCTCACCAGGGTAGAGTAGAGGGGCAGGAGAACCTCTTTCAACCTACTAACTACCCCCCTTCTAATACACCCCAGGATGTCATTGGCCTTCTTGGCCACAAGGGCACAGTGCTGGCTCATGGTCATCGTGCCGTCCACCGGGACCCCCAGGTCCCTTTCACTGCTCTCTGACAGGTCATTCCCCGACTTATACTAGTACCTGGGGTTCTTCTTGCCCAGATGCAAGACTCTACACTTGCGCTTGTTATAGTTCATTCATGTTTTCCCCGCCCAACTCTCCAGCCTGTCCAGCTCTCGCTGGATGGCAGCACAGCCTTCTGGCGTGTCAGCCACTCCTCCCAGCTTGGTGTCATCAGCAAACTTGCTGACAGTCACTCTATTCCCTCATCCAAGTCATTGATGAATATATTGAATAGTACTGGCCCCAGTACCGACCCTTGAGGGACTCCACAGGCCTCCAACTAGACTCTGCCCCGTCGATCACGACTCTCTGGCTTCTTTCCTTCAGCCAGTTCACAGTCCACATCGCTACCCGATCGTCCAGACCACACTTCCTCAGTTTAGCTGGGAGGATGCTGTGGGAGACCGTGTCAAACGCTTCACTGAAATCAAGACAGACCACATCCACTGCTTTACCATCATCTGTCCACCCGGTTATGTCCTCATAAAAGTCTATGAGGTTGGTCAAGCACGACTTCCCTTTGGTGAAGCCACGTTGACTGCCCCTAATGACCCCCTTATCCCTGATATGCCTTGAGATGGCACCAAGGATAAGTCGTTCCATCAGTTTCCCAGGGATGGAGGTGAGGCTGACCGGTCCATAGTTACCCGGGTCCTCCTTCTTGCCCTTTTTGAAGACTGGAATGACATTTGCTTTCCTCCAGCCCTCAGGCACCCCTCCCGTTTCCCATGACTTAGCAAAGGTGACGGAGAGTGGCCTAGCAATGATCAGCCAGCTCCCTCAGCACCCGCGGGTGCATCCCACCTGGAGCCATGGATTTATGGATGTCCAGATTGCTTAATCGGTCCCTAACCCAGGCCCTCAGCCTTCCCTAGCCTGGAAGCACCAACACCCACGAAGGAGCGAGCTGTGGGCAATGTCCTGCTTTGCCTTCAGCGTCTCTCGCAATGTTAACTTGCAAATTTGTAGTGGATGAGGGTGTGGAACTGCAAGCTGGGGATAACAGTTTTCCAGTGAACGTGAAGGAGAAGGACATTGAACTGCTGCCCATGCAAGCTGGTCTCAGAGGACACGTAGCAACTATTCACCTCACACCTGGCAATGCATTCGTTTTAAAAAAAAAAAAAAAATAAGCCCAAAACCACTAAGGCAGGGCTATGTTTCTCACCTGCATAGATGTCATCCTTTCCTGACTGGAACCCTTGGCTTCTTTGTGAAGCCTTTGGTTTCATTACCGGGTAGCGGAGGTTTGTTATCAGTCCTTGATTTGGCTTGTCGTAAGTGTATATTGAATCCTTCAATATTCTGAAGATCCTCTCTGGAACACCTTCAGAAGTCTGCAGAGAAAGGAAAGAAACATTTGTCTGCAGCTGCTCTTCGCATGGAGTCCCCAAAAATGAAAGGAATGACAGGTTGCTTCTTCTTTCCCAAGGAGCTGTTTTGGAAGCAGACTGGGTGACAGAGTCTGGTACCAGCCTTTGGCCACCAGGGACACCTGCTTGGTGGTGTGCTCTAGGCCCTAAGTGTCACCTCCCTCACCCGCTTGATTTTTTTTTTTTTTTTTTTTTTTTTTTTTTAAAGGGAGAAGAGCAGTTTAAAATCTGGGCTCAGGGGTGTGTTGCAGAGGGATGGCGTTACCGACTTCCCCCTGGCGTCAGAGCGCAACGTTCTCTAGGTTATCTACTTTAGTCTTCTAGTGCACCACACTGGTGTGGATGTCAATGAATAAAGTCTGTGTTGAACTTGTATAAGGAAACACGGAAAAAAAGAATAAGCCAATAAACGCCATCATTATTTTAAAGAAAGATGAGAAGGTAATTTTGCTTATGTCTCCAATAGAAAAGAACCACTGAACAATGACCCCCCTTCCTTCTCTCCTCAGTGGGCAGAGATGACAAGAGTTCCTCCTACTCCTTCCCTCTCCTTTCTCCCAAGGTAAACAGTGTCACATTCAGTGCCATGTAGATTAACTTGCATTTCTGAATGGAACCATAACTCCCCTTGGCACCACTCCAAGCAGAGAGACGAACTGAGCAGCTCAGACATGGATGTGTATGAGTATTCAAGGGTCCTGGCCTGACACCAACATCAGTGACATTTTCTTGATCTATCCTTTAATAGACTGAGATCTTTGTCGGTCAAAGTTCAGGCAGCTTACCAGAAAACCAACTACAGTCCTCATGTGTTAACAACATTTAGACTGTCAAAGGAAGAATGCTCAAATTTTAAATTCATCCTTCGTTTGCAGAGAACAGCTGCAGAAACTGAATGCCTAACACAAGCTAGCGCAACAACACAGAAACGTAGAGAAGGAAAGAGAACACCCAACCGCCTGTTCTACTGGTTATTTTCTCCAATACAGGAGAAACAACCACCAACTCTGGAGAACAAACAGGTCAGGGTTATTGGTCCCACAAAAACGAGCATAAGAAATACTAAGGCAATTCCCCAGAGTCCAGTAACTCTCTTGCCCTCAAGCCAGGGTCGTGCCACAAAAACAAAACTCTTACCAAAGATTTCATCTTAGCTTGAACAGGTAAGTTGTGATGACGGAGATTCGCCAGGAGTCCTAAACATGGTATCATTACCTCATCTTTTGTGGTTTGACTGAAAAGTCCAGGAAGTCAAACAAAGACTTTTAATTAAAGCATCCAGAAATTAGTTACCAGAATTTGGGGGTTGAGGGTGGGGTGCTTGGGGGACTCTATTTTGTTGCTGTGGCGGTGGGGAGGGGAGTGTGGTATTGTTTTGTTTTTTAACTAGACACCATTCTGCCAAGCCAAGCAAAATTCAGATTGCAATCCCCATAGTGTGGGCAGTTTTTAACTGAGCACATCTGGGGGAAAAAAAAAAAAAAAAGGTCTATCAGAGACCAGCACTATCAAAGGTCCTTTATTGCAGGTGCTTTTAAGAGTCACTAGATCTCTTACAAGGACCCTTGCACAAAAGTCATTTTAATGTAACATAAGTCTGTTCCTAATGACGAGCATGACTTTTCCCCTGGGTCTTCTCTTTGACAGCTCCCTGGGATATGCAGGTGGGCTAAGAGGCCAGTTAATATCCAGTCACTGAAAGTCCCACAACCACTGCATTTGACAGGCTGTAACAACATGGTTTGCAAAGAAAAACCTCTGTTTAGCTTGGAGTAAAAATGCCACAGGTCACTCTGGAGACCAGGTTAGTGCAATATGCTAATGGCCTTCAGAAAGTTTAGAAACTTAGCCAGGTGTTTCCCATGAGAGAAGGTAACTGAGTGCACACTTACACATGATGCATTAGAAATGAAATTAATTCATTGACGTTGGCACCAGCACAAAAGACCTGAACATTGTAAGTTACCCTCTGCAGCAACTGGATACTCTGAGGAAATTAAAAGCTGTTCACATGTGTCTTTCCTATAGCATCGCACTCAAGAATGTTACAAATTAGAAAGCTGAAAGGACAAATAAAAAGACATCACGACTGAATTCATTTTCAGACCCTGTGACGTTAACACGACAACTACACAAGCTGCTGTGAGCACACAGGGTCGTGTCCTGACACTCCGAGGTACTTATTAAAAGCCCAAACAGATGGATAAGGTTTTCTTTTGACAGAGGCATTACCTTTGTAGCCCATCCATTTCTCCCCTTTGCTTCATCAGCACGTTCTCCATTCTGTCAGCGAGAAAGGGGCTTTGTCCTGTTGAAAGATCCACAAGTTTTGCCAAAATGCAAAAAGCGCTTTGCAGCCTCTTCAGAAAGTATGTTTAGTGCAGGGGTGTCAAACTCATTTGTAGCAAATGCATTTTTAGGACTGTATAAATGTAGGAGTAGTCGCATTTCTAGAGTCCTAAAATTACGTTTGGCCCTTTGAAGGCAACCGCGAGGCTGATGTGCCCCCCAGTGAAAATGAGTTTGACACCCCCGGCTTAGAGGAAAACACGTTTGCTGTGAAGACAGTCGACAGATCTAATGGTAGTTAAGTCTTTCCTACAGCATCCTTTCAGCACGCAACGTAATTGAGTTAATATAATGCTAATATGCACAATTATGACAATAATCACAGCACAGGATAGCAGCTGAAACCAAACCTCATTATATAAGCATGTGACATAAGAAATTCAAGGTCTTAGTCCTGCATCTACTTGGTGACTACAAAACCTCTCCCACTGACTGGCAAGTCACCTGGATCTCTTAGTCTTCTCCTACTCCAAGTGCTTTGACAAATACACAAACTGGGACAAAAGTGTCCTTCACTGGATGCCTGACTCATTTTCCACAGATCAGGGGCAACACAACTGCTGGCAAATTCATTTTCCGTTTTCCCTCTCAGAAAAGAGATGTCACGACACGTAGCCAGCAAGTACTTGCTGAAATCTCAGAGCCACATATGAGGAAACCTGTGCATATTTAAAAAAAAAAAAAAAAAGAGGAGGTCTTCCCCACCTTTACTGGTCAATGCACAGAAAGGACACGTGAACATTGGTGAAGATGGGCTGTGAGATGGGCTGTGAGATATTATGTGTAAGGTAATAATGTGTAATAAGCTCTGCACTTGACTCCTATAACTCAGCTCGCACTGGCACAGCCCCTTGCACTCACTGGCACTGAGCAGAGGGCAGCAGGCACACGTGCCCTGCAGACCTTCGATGAGAACTGGCAGCCACAGCTCTCGTTTCACTCCTTCACAACTGCCTGTCAAAGAATTGATTAGACAAAACCGACTCCAGGCTTGTCTCATGAACAGTAGGAGAAAGAACTAAATACCTCAGCTGGAAAATAATTCTGGAAAATAAGCTCTCCAGCAGCCAAATCATTTCAAAAACAGAGGCTTTTGGTTTTGGTTTTGGTTTATTTTTGCTTGGTTTGTTGGTTGGATTTGTTTGTCTGGTTTTGTTAGGTTTGGGGTTTTTTGTTTTGTTTCAATTGGAGCAGGTGAGAAGCTCAAGCTCGATTAAAGAGAGAGTACAAAGAACTCTCTGCAGCCTTAAAATCCTGTCATACTGGCCTCGTATGGCAAACAACATACACAGCTAAGACCGACACACTATTTCAGAAGAGTTATTACATGCATGCCGCATAACAGATACCATATAAGAGTAGACAAATAGAGTTAAACATTAGTTCCTGTTACCTGTAATATGAATGGGTCACTGAGATGAGCAGAGCCTCGATGAACCACTCCTGCCAGCACGTGGTCACATTGTAGGTATCCTGAAGAGCTTCTCTAGTCTCGCTCTCTAAGACTGGAATTTAAGAATTATTAACAAAAAACCCCTGTCAAACAGCAAAAGCAGCTGTTGCATTAGCTACCAATCTGAGCAGAAGCCCAAGTCATTGACCAGTTTTTCACATCTGTTTCACAAACAACTACAAATAAATCACAGCTCCTACGCACTTGAAGAATCTGGACCTGTCTTGTCATCGCTTTCCCAGAGCAAAGAGCATACCCCCCTCCCCTCTTCCCCCCTTCCTACCCCTCTGCACACCACCTCCAGCCCCGCTACAACCCCACCTGCCCCCCACCCAAACACATCCCCCCCCACGCCCACCCCACCCCTCGCCTGACAGAGCCCAAGACCTCCCGCTGCTGACAGCTACCTGCTCGGGGCCTGGGAGCAAGCGTCACCCAAATGGAACAACCGGCCCAGGCCCACCCACGGGAGACTCTGGGGCGCAAACCAGATGCAAACTCTTCCGTCCTTCCTTCCTTCCTTCCTGCCTTGGCCCTAAGTGTCACCTCCCTCACCCACTTGTTGGGTTTTATTCCGAAAAAAAAAAGAGTGGTTTAAAATCTGGCCTCGGGTGTGTTGAAGAGGGACAGCGTTAGCGACTTTCCCCTGGGGACAGAGTGCAAGGTTAGTGGCAACCTGTTTGGTTCTCACTTCAAAGCTTCTCTTTCGACGCCTAGGTGAGAAGCAGAAGCCAAAGGTTCTGCCAAGGATGGGCACTGTCGAGCAAAAGACATCTGCAGAGGCAAGCCCGGAGGACGGCGCTCCTAAGCAGAGGAAGGGCCTTGTCGCAAGCTGCGTTTGAACGTGCCGGTTGGTGCTGCTGGACTGGATTCCTTCCAGGGCACAGTCCCCCAGGGATCCGTACAGAGACTTGGCCACACTGGTCACTTGAGGAGGGTGACAGACGGTAAGCGCACAAATCATCTGGAGTCACAGCCAGGGTCCTGCTAGTGGTGAGGACAAGTGAACAGGGCTTGATTCTCTTGGTTTTTCGGCATCCTGCATCTTGCCTTCTGCCCGGGGTGGGCTAGGTGCCACTGCCTCTGCGGACTTGCTCTGGCTGGGACGGAGTTGACTCTTGTTAGTGGCAGCCGGCCTAGCACCGTGTTTGGCAGGGGTGGCTAAAGCGGTGTTGCTTACTGCAGCTGTGGTGTGGCTGTTGCTGCGAGTGCGGGCCTCCCGGAGCCGTGAGGTTGTCTCTTTTTCCTGCAGCGCTGAGGCTGGGGGTGTGCAAGAGGTTGGGAGGGTGGAGAGCAGGAGAGCGTCCGGGAAGTGGCCAAAGGGCCGTCCCCTGCTGTAGGCCAGCTGCGCCCACAGGCCTGGTGTTCCTTGCTGCTGGTGCTGCTGCTGCTGCCTTTGTGGTGCAGGTCAGGGTTTCTGGGCGCATGCATGATTTGGGGTGGGCTTGGGGGTGGGCAGGAGGGCAGCAGGCCAAAGGGCTCCCCTCCTGCTGTGCTGCCTGGGTGTCCCTGGCTGTGTGTCTGCCGGGGGCCGGGGAAGCAAGAGCAAGAGGGCCAAGCGGGCGGCAGGCAGCGCAGGCTGGTGAGCGGCAAGGAGGAAAGGCCAAGGGCTTTGGGCGTCTGGTGCCGGGCCAGGTGGGGCTGAGGCGAGGGCATCTTTTCTACTAATGTCTATTCGTGATCCATAAACCTCACTTACTGAATCATCTGCTCCCTGTAGCGTAATTAGCAAAGGGTTGCACTGCAGAGACTCACATCCCGGGAGAGATTGCCCTTTGGATAGGGTAAGTTTTCTTTTTCATTCTATAACCATTCATTGCTCACTGTCCATCCCCCAAACTCTGTGGTCCAGATAACACTGTATCAGGAGGGGCAATGAGAGACAGCAACAAAAACTATGCACTTATTTAAATCATCCTTAGACTCGGTCCCCTTGGACACATGTTTGTTTTCATAACTCAATTCCCTTTAGCTCTGTACATCCCCACACCTATGGATCTGGCAAGCGTCTACTCAAATTGTTAGGGAACCTTCAGTTTCAGTGACGTTCACGTTAAGTAACCCATTTGTAAATTCTACATAATACAGGATTAGTAATCCCCAAAAGTTTCATTTCATTTTCATCTCTGTATCTTTAGTTGAAGTGGGTCGTCAGTTGTCAGTACTTGCCACTCCTCACTGTCCTTTGGAGGTCTGATTGGCTCTTTAATCCACGTGTAATGAGTCCACCCTTTCTCAGCTGGTCGCACCACTGTCTCGGTGATCAGCAGAACTTGAAATGCGCCTTCCCAATCTGGCTGAAGCTTAGCGTCTTTCCAGGATTTGACCAGGACCTGCTGTCCAGGCTGAAACTTGTGAGCTGCAGACTCTAAAGGCAGAGTTTGTGCCAGAAGCCCTTGGTGCCTGAGAGAAGACAGAAAAGACAACCCGAGCATACAGTTTTTGAGAAACAAATCCTTAGTTTCAAACCGTGGGGGTCCATCCGTTATTTCGCTTTTGCTACCACTGCCCCCGTGGCAGTGCTAAGAGGGAAGGCTTCTCCCCACCTGGTAAGATGATCAAACACTAGTAAGTTTTTAATTCAGCCAACTGCAGGTAATTCTGTGAAATCAACTTGTATATTTTGGAAGGGTCATAAACTTGGCCTTCAACCTCCTGCAGGCTGCTTCCTAAGTGCCTTTTCATTTACTTTTTTACAAACCACACATCATTCACAAATTTGCTTGGCTATAGTATAAATTCCAGTACATCCATATTTTTATAACACTATGGCACCCATTACTTGTTTTCCTCATTAACTCTCTTGATGTAAAATTGCTAATACCTTCCTCATGGTTTGCTTATTTAACATTTCTCTACCCTCTGGGAGTACGCATTTCCCATTCTGTTCCCTGGCTTCCAACTCTTGGAGGACTTCTTTTTATCTTTCATTGAAAACTGGAATTTCTTGTGGGGCCAGGACCTCGGGCGTGAGATAAAACCTGAAGCAATAAATAAGTTAAGGCTGCTTCTCAGGCCATTTCATCTGCTAACCAACTTCCCCGACACAAAAAGAGTTGCCCCTCTGATGTCCATTAACATGTACTACAGCCACTTCTATTGGTGACATCAGATTCCATAACACTTGTCCAACTAGTTCTTCATGAACCAATTCTTTACCTTTGCTATTAATTAGACCCCATTCTTCCCAAATTTTCCCAAAGGTGTGCACTTCTCCAAATGCGTATCTAGAACCATTACGGATGGTACCTTCTTTTCCTTCTAACATTTGCAGTGCCTGACTGACGGCTTGTGGCTGGCATGTTTGAGCTGACCAGTTATTAGGCAACCTTCCCGTTTCTCTTATTTCACCATTCACACCTTCAACGATGGCACACCCATTGTGTCTCTTCCCCTGAATTACCCTTGAAGACCCATCTATGAAGAGGTGCAGCCCATTGCCACCTCTCCATAGGAAAGCAGCAGGGTTTAATTTCCTGCTTTCTCCCACCAGAAGAGCAGTTGCTGCTGCAGCTTGCACACACTCTGGCCAACCTCGAGACACTGGGTCTAAGAGCTTAGATCAGTGTGCCACTGCTTGTCGCTTCCCCCCCAGCCCACTTGCTGCTGGAGCAGCGTGAGAGGCAGAACAGGCCTCCACTCTGTGCAAGCATTGCTCAACAATAACAAAAACATCTCTGTATTATCAACACTGTTTTAAGCATCAATCAAAAACATAGTCCCATACTAGGTACCACAAAGAAAATTAACTCCAGCCCAGCCAAAACCAACACAAACTTCCAGGTAATACAATATCTTTCAAATTTTCTCCTTGTCACCCCCCAGGCAGTAACTGTGTTTCCACACCCAGAGCCTGTAAAAGGTTTCTCTCTAATATAGAAGCTGGGGAATCTTCCCCTAATATATTCCTTCCCCATACGCTTTTAATTCTTATTATCACAAATAGGAATTTATTCATAATTGTCTCTCCTTCCTCCCTGCTACCCCATTTATTACAACTCCGTCTTCAGTTCTGGATCTTTTTAGGGGAGAATTTAGAAGGGACATGGGAGCTTCTGTTTCTGCTAAAAACTAGACCTCATTACCAATTACCACCATTACTTTACCAATTACATGCTCTTTTCCAATTTAAACGTTTCCCCACAAAAAAACAAACAAACAAACAAACAAACAAAAAAAAAACCACCAATAAAAAAAGCCACCACAACACCAAAAACATTTTCAGCCCCTCTGATTTTCCAAAGTGTATTGAGTTTTCTTCCTTTAGTCATTTCCAACAGTTGCCGCCCTAGGGGTAAATATCCCAGATTTCCACAATAATAGCATCCCATTTTCTCTCATTCTCTCACTTTTTTCACTGACTTTGGTCTAAATCTTCTGCGGTTTTGTTTTGTTCTTTTCCCTTCCAGTCTTTCACTTGCAACCAATCAGTCTGCTTCAACTTTTCGCTTCAGTTCCCGACCATCATACACAAACACGACCACACTCAGATTTTTTGCAAATTCTTCCTGCCAACCTGGCACATGCTCTCGGAAATACTTCCGTAGATCCACAAACACACTTGCTACCAGTCCACAAAGCTTTCCAAAAATCTTCCCCAGTCGGTGCTCCCCTGGCTTCTGTCTACATTCCTGCACTTCAGTTCAGTTTACTCTTATCTCCTCAAAAGCTCAAAAGCTTTTATCAGATTTTTAACCACCGTTTGGCAATTATCTCCATTTGTTTGATTATTATCATCTCAATTAGAATCACCTTGGGGCCAGGTAGTCTCCCACTGCCTGTGGGGTTAGTTCCACATTCTTTTAAATGATGTTTCCGGAAAGACCAACTCTCTCAATAACAGGATAACATCGGCTCAGAATGGATTCTAGCCGCTCCCCCCCTCCCCCCCCCCAAAAAAAAAAATTAGAAAATCATGATGCTCATCGATCCCCATCTTCCCTTCAGAGTTCGATTTCCTCACATAATCAAATCCCCAGAGTGCCAGGGGGTGCATCCGTGTAACACTGGAACACTGGAGGGCATTCACATGTACATCCCCCCCTTCGCACTTGCTCCCCTACACACACATACGCACGCACATCTGCTGCTGGCTGCACTGCAAAATAACTTTAGCAATCCCAGGGTAAAGCCCAGCAAAAGCAGTAAGGACAAGAAAGACAGTTGGGGAGGTAATCAAGAGGTGATACAGAGAGCAGAGACCAGCTCTGCAAGCACCTTAGTTAAATTACTCCCAACTGCAGCTAAAATTCTTTCCCTAGGTTTTTATACTCGTTTTCGACCATCCTCTTTATGGTGGTCATATGCCAAATCATCCTATACGTACCAGTAATTCATTTGTCCAGGACATCTGTTTTCTAGGTGTTTTTTAGTTACAGTTTGCCAGTCTCCTCGATATAAGGTCATTGCATGCTTTTCTTGAAAACCTTGCTGTACCATAAGTATTTTCCCAATTTTGCAATACCTCGGCCAAGGGTGTCCCCTTCTCTATGCCGAGTTTTATTTCCCATCACTAAAAAAATTCAGAGACACGCTTCCGTTGAGTCACGAGGTTCAGAGGGAGCCCCTTGCTTTCTAATCTCCTTCAGAGAGGAGTTTAGGTGCGGCTGGATCCCATCCTAGTCTCAGACTTGGTCAACGGCTTATGTCTAAAGGATATTTTCCCATTCTCAAGAGAGACTCGAACACTGCTTTTATGTGCACTTTACACTGATCAGGCCACACACTTTGCACTCAAAAACATACTGCAGGAAGGGAGGGACTCGCACCCACCCTGGTGTGGAGGAAGATTTAAAGGCCCTACAGTTTTTTTTACATACCAATTTAGATCTTTGCATAGCCAATTGTCATTGGATCCGTATTTTGGCCAGAATATCACTCTATTAAGGGCTATTTTGTCCAGACAAAACACAATACTTTATCATTTTCTATTTATCCTTCCTTTTTGTACACCACACGTTTCCCCGGTACCTTAACATCCTCCCTAAAGGACTGGAAGGAGGAATGTCACCATTTTTCCTTTCTATTTCCCATTCTGAGTCTCGAGGCTTCTCCTTGCGCCTCGTCCCTCCTCTCAGAATGCCCCCGACCACCAAGGTAGTACTTAACAGTCTGTTTTCTTACCTTGGTCCACGCACAAAGTTGCCCGCTCGCTCGTATCGTGCTTCCCGCTTTTTCCTTTCTCCTTTCGCCTATGGTTTGCGGGGATCCGCCTTCGTCCCCACAGCCCTGCAGTTTCTGTCTGTCCGTCCGTCCTGGAATCCCCACCGACCATCCAGAAGGCCATTGAAATCAACGGGGCACGCCTTCCCGTCCATTGGCGACAGGGACCCCCGAGATGACGACGTCGAGTCTCGGACGAGCCCCCAGACTTGTAGGAAACCATCATCTTGCCAACAGAATAGGCTCAGGCAGGATCTCTCGGCAAAGCACGTTTTATTAAGGCTTTTGCGAAACGGGCCGTTCTACCTAAAAGTAGGCACACGCAATAGGGCAAAAAGCTTATACGCCCCCACAAATGCCAGCTGCAAATTCCCTGCCCTGTTCCCCAGGGGTTGGGTACTGCAGGCTTTCCGGACTGCCCGCCGCCTGCCTCAGTTTCCAGGACTCATTCATCTCATGCTAAGAAGGCCCTTCCCCTGCTGGATCTATTGCAAAGGTGGGTTCCTGGCTCTTGGGTTAGCCTTCCCTCTAGCTGCACTTGTTTTTGAAATGCAGGAATGAGTTTGCATTGCAGCATGAGTTGGAAGAGAGTTGGTTTGTGGGAAGGATTCCCAGTGTGATGTGTGTCAATCCTTCCCCCCTCGCTGGGTGAGGTGGCAGCTGAGTTGCAAAAGCAACATTCCTTCTTGAAGGGCTCCTTCCTTGCAGGGCTGAGGCAGAGGCGAGAGAGCGAGGCAGGTGCACGGGGGGGGGCGCCGTGGGGGGCGCCGTGGGGGGGGCGGTTTGTCGGTGGGAAAAGCGGGGATCGAACCAGGGACCCATTTGACCAATCCGCGGGTCCGGCGCCCTGGCCGCTCCGCCAGCGCGATCCCACGGCCGTGGAACGCACGGCGCCCCCTATAGGCCGCAGAGCGGCCTGCGCGGCGGCTAAAGGCCGGGGGGGCGGTGGGCGGGGTGGGGATGGAAGTGGGTGCCCTGCGGACCAGCGTCCCGCGACCTGGCCGCTCCTCTACCGCCATCCCCACCGCCGGGGGACGCCACAGCTCCCCCTACAAACCTCCGCCCGCCCGCTAAGCTCGGCCCATGCCGGGGGGCACCCACCGACTCGCTGCCTCCCACCACCACGCTGCAACCCCACCTGCCCCCCGCCCAATCACACACCCCCCCACCCGCCCCTCGCCTGACAGAGCCCAAGACCTCCCGCTGCTGACAGCTACCTGCTCGCGGCCCTAGCGGCAGCGCACGCCGCTCTGCGGCCTATAGGGGGCGCCGTGCGTTCCACGGCCGTGGGATCGCGCTGGCGGAGCGGCCAGGGCGCCGGACCCGCGGATTGGTCAAATGGGTCCCTGGTTCGATCCCCGCTTTTCCCACCGACAGACCCCCACCCCCCACGGCCCCCCCCCCGCGCACCTGCCTCGCTCTCTCGCCTCTGCCTCAGCCCTGCAAGGAGCTATTGAAGGACGAAGGTTGTTTTTACAACTGGTTTGGCACCTGAGCTCAGCGGGGGAAAGGATTGAGAGGTATCAGACTATGAATCACAGAATCACAGAATGTTAGGGATTGGAAGGGACCTCAGAAGATCGTCTAGTCCAATCCCCCCGCCAGAGCAGGAACACCTAGATGAGGTTACACAGGAATGTGTCCAGGTGGCTTTTGAATGTCTCCAGAGGAGGAGACTCCTCAGCCTCCCTGGGCAGCCCGTTCCAGTGCTCTGCCAGCCTCACTGAGAAGAAGTTTCTTCTCCTATTTAAGTGGAACCTCCTGTGTTGCAGTTTGTACCCATTGCCCCATGTCTTATCATTGGTTGTCAGTGAGAAGAGCCTGGCTCCATCCTCGTGACACTCACCCTTTACATATTTACAAACATTAATGAGGTCACCCCTCAGTCTCCTCTTCTCCAAACTAAAGAGACCCAGCTCCCTCAGCCTTTCCTCAGTAGGGAGATGCTCCACTCCCTTAATCAACTTTGTCGCCCTGCGCTGGACTCTCTCCAGCAGTTCCCTGTCCTTCTTGAACTGAGGGGCCCAGAACTGGACACAATATTCCAGATGCGGTCTCACCAGGGTAGAGTAGAGGGGCAGGAGAACCTCTTTCAACCTACTAACTACCCCCCTTCTAATACACCCCAGGATGTCATTGGCCTTCTTGGCCACAAGGGCACAGTGCTGGCTCATGGTCATCGTGCCGTCCACCGGGACCCCCAGGTCCCTTTCACTGCTCTCTGACAGGTCATTCCCCGACTTATACTAGTACCTGGGGTTCTTCTTGCCCAGATGCAAGACTCTACACTTGCGCTTGTTATAGTTCATTCATGTTTTCCCCGCCCAACTCTCCAGCCTGTCCAGCTCTCGCTGGATGGCAGCACAGCCTTCTGGCGTGTCAGCCACTCCTCCCAGCTTGGTGTCATCAGCAAACTTGCTGACAGTCACTCTATTCCCTCATCCAAGTCATTGATGAATATATTGAATAGTACTGGCCCCAGTACCGACCCTTGAGGGACTCCACAGGCCTCCAACTAGACTCTGCCCCGTCGATCACGACTCTCTGGCTTCTTTCCTTCAGCCAGTTCACAGTCCACATCGCTACCCGATCGTCCAGACCACACTTCCTCAGTTTAGCTGGGAGGATGCTGTGGGAGACCGTGTCAAACGCTTCACTGAAATCAAGACAGACCACATCCACTGCTTTACCATCATCTGTCCACCCGGTTATGTCCTCATAAAAGTCTATGAGGTTGGTCAAGCACGACTTCCCTTTGGTGAAGCCACGTTGACTGCCCCTAATGACCCCCTTATCCCTGATATGCCTTGAGATGGCACCAAGGATAAGTCGTTCCATCAGTTTCCCAGGGATGGAGGTGAGGCTGACCGGTCCATAGTTACCCGGGTCCTCCTTCTTGCCCTTTTTGAAGACTGGAATGACATTTGCTTTCCTCCAGCCCTCAGGCACCCCTCCCGTTTCCCATGACTTAGCAAAGATGACGGAGAGTGGCCTAGCAATGATCAGCCAGCTCCCTCAGCACCCGCGGGTGCATCCCACCTGGAGCCATGGATTTATGGATGTCCAGATTGCTTAATCGGTCCCTAACCCAGGCCCTCAGCCTTCCCTAGCCTGGAAGCACCAACACCCACGAAGGAGCGAGCTGTGGGCAATGTCCTGCTTTGCCTTCAGCGTCTCTCGCAATGTTAACTTGCAAATTTGTAGTGGATGAGGGTGTGGAACTGCAAGCTGGGGATAACAGTTTTCCAGTGAACGTGAAGGAGAAGGACATTGAACTGCTGCCCATGCAAGCTGGTCTCAGAGGACACGTAGCAACTATTCACCTCACACCTGGCAATGCATTCGTTTTAAAAAAAAAAAAAAAAATAAGCCCAAAACCACTAAGGCAGGGCTATGTTTCTCACCTGCATAGATGTCATCCTTTCCTGACTGGAACCCTTGGCTTCTTTGTGAAGCCTTTGGTTTCATTACCGGGTAGCGGAGGTTTGTTATCAGTCCTTGATTTGGCTTGTCGTAAGTGTATATTGAATCCTTCAATATTCTGAAGATCCTCTCTGGAACACCTTCAGAAGTCTGCAGAGAAAGGAAAGAAACATTTGTCTGCAGCTGCTCTTCGCATGGAGTCCCCAAAAATGAAAGGAATGACAGGTTGCTTCTTCTTTCCCAAGGAGCTGTTTTGGAAGCAGACTGGGTGACAGAGTCTGGTACCAGCCTTTGGCCACCAGGGACACCTGCTTGGTGGTGTGCTCTAGGCCCTAAGTGTCACCTCCCTCACCCGCTTGATTTTTTTTTTTTTTTTTTTTTTTTTTTTTTTTTTTTAAAGGGAGAAGAGCAGTTTAAAATCTGGGCTCAGGGGTGTGTTGCAGAGGGATGGCGTTACCGACTTCCCCCTGGCGTCAGAGCGCAACGTTCTCTAGGTTATCTACTTTAGTCTTCTAGTGCACCACACTGGTGTGGATGTCAATGAATAAAGTCTGTGTTGAACTTGTATAAGGAAACACGGAAAAAAAGAATAAGCCAATAAACGCCATCATTATTTTAAAGAAAGATGAGAAGGTAATTTTGCTTATGTCTCCAATAGAAAAGAACCACTGAACAATGACCCCCCTTCCTTCTCTCCTCAGTGGGCAGAGATGACAAGAGTTCCTCCTACTCCTTCCCTCTCCTTTCTCCCAAGGTAAACAGTGTCACATTCAGTGCCATGTAGATTAACTTGCATTTCTGAATTGAACCATAACTCCCCTTGGCACCACTCCAAGCAGAGAGACGAACTGAGCAGCTCAGACATGGATGTGTATGAGTATTCAAGGGTCCTGGCCTGACACCAACATCAGTGACATTGTCTTGATCTATCCTTTAATAGACTGAGATCTTTGTCGGTCAAAGTTCAGGCAGCTTACCAGAAAACCAACTACAGTCCTCATGTGTTAACAACATTTAGACTGTCAAAGGAAGAATGCTCAAATTTTAAATTCATCCTTCGTTTGCAGAGAACAGCTGCAGAAACTGAATGCCTAACACAAGCTAGCGCAACAACACAGAAACGTAGAGAAGGAAAGAGAACACCCAACCGCCTGTTCTACTGGTTATTTTCTCCAATACAGGAGAAACAACCACCAACTCTGGAGAACAAACAGGTCAGGGTTATTGGTCCCACAAAAACGAGCATAAGAAATACTAAGGCAATTCCCCAGAGTCCAGTAACTCTCTTGCCCTCAAGCCAGGGTCGTGCCACAAAAACAAAACTCTTACCAAAGATTTCATCTTAGCTTGAACAGGTAAGTTGTGATGACGGAGATTCGCCAGGAGTCCTAAACATGGTATCATTACCTCATCTTCTGTGGTTTGACTGAAAAGTCCAGGAAGTCAAACAAAGACTTTTAATTAAAGCATCCAGAAATTAGTTACCAGAATTTGGGGGTTGAGGGTGGGGTGCTTGGGGGACTCTATTTTGTTGCCGTGGCGGTGGGGAGGGGAGTGTGGTATTGTTTTGTTTTTTAACTAGACACCATTCTGCCAAGCCAAGCAAAATTCAGATTGCAATCCCCATAGTGTGGGCAGTTTTTAACTGAGCACATCTGGGGGAAAAAAAAAAAAAAAAGGTCTATCAGAGACCAGCACTATCAAAGGTCCTTTATTGCAGGTGCTTTTAAGAGTCACTAGATCTCTTACAAGGACCCTTGCACAAAAGTCATTTTAATGTAACATAAGTCTGTTCCTAATGACGAGCATGACTTTTCCCCTGGGTCTTCTCTTTGACAGCTCCCTGGGATATGCAGGTGGGCTAAGAGGCCAGTTAATATCCAGTCACTGAAAGTCCCACAACCACTGCATTTGACAGGCTGTAACAACATGGTTTGCTAAGAAAAACCTCTGTTTAGCTTGGAGTAAAAATGCCACAGGTCACTCTGGAGACCAGGTTAGTGCAATATGCTAATGGCCTTCAGAAAGTTTAGAAACTTAGCCAGGTGTTTCCCATGAGAGAAGGCAACTGAGTGCACACTTACACATGATGCATTAGAAATGAAATTAATTCATTGACGTTGGCACCAGCACAAAAGACCTGAACATTGTAAGTTACCCTCTGCAGCAACTGGATACTCTGAGGAAATTAAAAGCTGTTCACATGTGTCTTTCCTATAGCATCGCACTCAAGAATGTTACAAATTAGAAAGCTGAAAGGACAAATAAAAAGACATCACGACTGAATTCATTTTCAGACCCTGTGACGTTAACACGACAACTACACAAGCTGCTGTGAGCACACAGGGTCGTGTCCTGACACTCCGAGGTACTTATTAAAAGCCCAAACAGATGGATAAGGTTTTCTTTTGACAGAGGCATTACCTTTGTAGCCCATCCATTTCTCCCCTTTGCTTCATCAGCACGTTCTCCATTCTGTCAGCGAGAAAGGGGCTTTGTCCTGTTGAAAGATCCACAAGTTTTGCCAAAATGCAAAAAGCGCTTTGCAGCCTCTTCAGAAAGTATGTTTAGTGCAGGGGTGTCAAACTCATTTGTAGCAAATGCATTTTTAGGACTGTATAAATGTAGGAGTAGTCGCATTTCTAGAGTCCTAAAATTACGTTTGGCCCTTTGAAGGCAACCGCGAGGCTGATGTGCCCCCCAGTGAAAATGAGTTTGACACCCCCGGCTTAGAGGAAAACACGTTTGCTGTGAAGACAGTCGACAGATCTAATGGTAGTTAAGTCTTTCCTACAGCATCCTTTCAGCACGCAACGTAATTGAGTTAATATAATGCTAATATGCACAATTATGACAATAATCACAGCACAGGATAGCAGCTGAAACCAAACCTCATTATATAAGCATGTGACATAAGAAATTCAAGGTCTTAGTCCTGCATCTACTTGGTGACTACAAAACCTCTCCCACTGACTGGCAAGTCACCTGGATCTCTTAGTCTTCTCCTACTCCAAGTGCTTTGACAAATACACAAACTGGGACAAAAGTGTCCTTCACTGGATGCCTGACTCATTTTCCACAGATCAGGGGCAACACAACTGCTGGCAAATTCATTTTCCGTTTTCCCTCTCAGAAAAGAGATGTCACGACACGTAGCCAGCAAGTACTTGCTGAAATCTCAGAGCCACATATGAGGAAACCTGTGCATATTTTAAAAAAAAAAAAAAAAAAAGGAGGTCTTCCCCACCTTTACTGGTCAATGCACAGAAAGGACACGTGAACATTGGTGAAGATGGGCTGTGAGATGGGCTGTGAGATATTATGTGTAAGGTAATAATGTGTAATAAGCTCTGCACTTGACTCCTATAACTCAGCTCGCACTGGCACAGCCCCTTGCACTCACTGGCACTGAGCAGAGGGCAGCAGGCACACGTGCCCTGCAGACCTTCGATGAGAACTGGCAGCCACAGCTCTCGTTTCACTCCTTCACAACTGCCTGTCAAAGAATTGATTAGACAAAACCGACTCCAGGCTTGTCTCATGAACAGTAGGAGAAAGAACTAAATACCTCAGCTGGAAAATAATTCTGGAAAATAAGCTCTCCAGCAGCCAAATCATTTCAAAAACAGAGGCTTTTGGTTTTGGTTTTGGTTTATTTTTGCTTGGTTTGTTGGTTGGATTTGTTTGTCTGGTTTTGTTAGGTTTGGGGTTTTTTGTTTTGTTTCAATTGGAGCAGGTGAGAAGCTCAAGCTCGATTAAAGAGAGAGTACAAAGAACTCTCTGCAGCCTTAAAATCCTGTCATACTGGCCTCGTATGGCAAACAACATACACAGCTAAGACCGACACACTATTTCAGAAGAGTTATTACATGCATGCCGCATAACAGATACCATATAAGAGTAGACAAATAGAGTTAAACATTAGTTCCTGTTACCTGTAATATGAATGGGTCACTGAGATGAGCAGAGCCTCGATGAACCACTCCTGCCAGCACGTGGTCACATTGTAGGTATCCTGAAGAGCTTCTCTAGTCTCGCTCTCTAAGACTGGAATTTAAGAATTATTAACAAAAAACCCCTGTCAAACAGCAAAAGCAGCTGTTGCATTAGCTACCAATCTGAGCAGAAGCCCAAGTCATTGACCAGTTTTTCACATCTGTTTCACAAACAACTACAAATAAATCACAGCTCCTACGCACTTGAAGAATCTGGACCTGTCTTGTCATCGCTTTCCCAGAGCAAAGAGCATACCCCCCTCCCCTCTTCCCCCCTTCCTACCCCTCTGCACACCACCTCCAGCCCCGCTACAACCCCACCTGCCCCCCGCCCAAACACATCCCCCCCCACGCCCACCCCACCCCTCGCCTGACAGAGCCCAAGACCTCCCGCTGCTGACAGCTACCTGCTCGGGGCCTGGGAGCAAGCGTCACCCAAATGGAACAACCGGCCCAGGCCCACCCACGGGAGACTCTGGGGCGCAAACCAGATGCAAACTCTTCCGTCCTTCCTTCCTTCCTTCCTGCCTTGGCCCTAAGTGTCACCTCCCTCACCCACTTGTTGGGTTTTATTCCGAAAAAAAAAAGAGTGGTTTAAAATCTGGCCTCGGGTGTGTTGAAGAGGGACAGCGTTAGCGACTTTCCCCTGGGGACAGAGTGCAAGGTTAGTGGCAACCTGTTTGGTTCTCACTCCAAAGCTTCTCTTTCGACGCCTAGGTGAGAAGCAGAAGCCAAAGGTTCTGCCAAGGATGGGCACTGTCGAGCAAAAGACATCTGCAGAGGCAAGCCCGGAGGACGGCGCTCCTAAGCAGAGGAAGGGCCTTGTCGCAAGCTGCGTTTGAACGTGCCCGTTGGTGCTGCTGGACTGTATTCCTTCCAGGGCACAGTCCCCCAGGGATCCGTACAGAGACTTGGCCACACTGGTCACTTGAGGAGGGTGACAGACGGTAAGCGCACAAATCATCTGGAGTCACAGCCAGGGTCCTGCTAGTGGTGAGGACAAGTGAACAGGGCTTGATTCTCTTGGTTTTTCGGCATCCTGCATCTTGCCTTCTGCCCGGGGTGGGCTAGGTGCCACTGCCTCTGCGGACTTGCTCTGGCTGGGACGGAGTTGACTCTTGTTAGTGGCAGCCGGCCTAGCACCGTGTTTGGCAGGGGTGGCTAAAGCGGTGTTGCTTACTGCAGCTGTGGTGTGGCTGTTGCTGCGAGTGCGGGCCTCCCGGAGCCGTGAGGTTGTCTCTTTTTCCTGCAGCGCCGAGGCTGGGGGTGTGCAAGAGGTTGGGAGGGTGGAGAGCAGGAGAGCGTCCGGGAAGTGGCCAAAGGGCCGTCCCCTGCTGTAGGCCAGCTGCGCCCACAGGCCTGGTGTTCCTTGCTGCTGGTGCTGCTGCTGCTGCCTTTGTGGTGCAGGTCAGGGTTTCTGGGCGCATGCATGATTTGGGGTGGGCTTGGGGGTGGGCAGGAGGGCAGCAGGCCAAAGGGCTCCCCTCCTGCTGTGCTGCCTGGGTGTCCCTGGCTGTGTGTCTGCCGGGGGCCGGGGAAGCAAGAGCAAGAGGGCCAAGCGGGCGGCAGGCAGCGCAGGCTGGTGAGCGGCAAGGAGGAAAGGCCAAGGGCTTTGGGCGTCTGGTGCCGGGCCAGGTGGGGCTGAGGCGAGGGCATCTTTTCTACTAATGTCTATTCGTGATCCATAAACCTCACTTACTGAATCATCTGCTCCCTGTAGCGTAATTAGCAAAGGGTTGCACTGCAGAGACTCACATCCCGGGAGAGATTGCCCTTTGGATAGGGTAAGTTTTCTTTTTCATTCTATAACCATTCATTGCTCACTGTCCATCCCCCAAACTCTGTGGTCCAGATAACACTGTATCAGGAGGGGCAATGAGAGACAGCAACAAAAACTATGCACTTATTTAAATCATCCTTAGACTCGGTCCCCTTGGACACATGTTTGTTTTCATAACTCAATTCCCTTTAGCTCTGTACATCCCCACACCTATGGATCTGGCAAGCGTCTACTCAAATTGTTAGGGAACCTTCAGTTTCAGTGACGTTCACGTTAAGTAACCCATTTGTAAATTCTACATAATACAGGATTAGTAATCCCCAAAAGTTTCATTTCATTTTCATCTCTGTATCTTTAGTTGAAGTGGGTCGTCAGTTGTCAGTACTTGCCACTCCTCACTGTCCTTTGGAGGTCTGATTGGCTCTTTAATCCACGTGTAATGAGTCCACCCTTTCTCAGCTGGTCGCACCACTGTCTCGGTGATCAGCAGAACTTGAAATGCGCCTTCCCAATCTGGCTGAAGCTTAGCGTCTTTCCAGGATTTGACCAGGACCTGCTGTCCAGGCTGAAACTTGTGAGCTGCAGACTCTAAAGGCAGAGTTTGTGCCAGAAGCCCTTGGTGCCTGAGAGAAGACAGAAAAGACAACCCGAGCATACAGTTTTTGAGAAACAAATCCTTAGTTTCAAACCGTGGGGGTCCATCCGTTATTTCGCTTTTGCTACCACTGCCCCCGTGGCAGTGCTAAGAGGGAAGGCTTCTCCCCACCTGGTAAGATGATCAAACACTAGTAAGTTTTTAATTCAGCCAACTGCAGGTAATTCTGTGAAATCAACTTGTATATTTTGGAAGGGTCATAAACTTGGCCTTCAACCTCCTGCAGGCTGCTTCCTAAGTGCCTTTTCATTTACTTTTTTACAAACCACACATCATTCACAAATTTGCTTGGCTATAGTATAAATTCCAGTACATCCATATTTTTATAACACTATGGCACCCATTACTTGTTTTCCTCATTAACTCTCTTGATGTAAAATTGCTAATACCTTCCTCATGGTTTGCTTATTTAACATTTCTCTACCCTCTGGGAGTACGCATTTCCCATTCTGTTCCCTGGCTTCCAACTCTTGGAGGACTTCTTTTTATCTTTCATTGAAAACTGGAATTTCTTGTGGGGCCAGGACCTCGGGCGTGAGATAAAACCTGAAGCAATAAATAAGTTAAGGCTGCTTCTCAGGCCATTTCATCTGCTAACCAACTTCCCCGACACAAAAAGAGTTGCCCCTCTGATGTCCATTAACATGTACTACAGCCACTTCTATTGGTGACATCAGATTCCATAACACTTGTCCAACTAGTTCTTCATGAACCAATTCTTTACCTTTGCTATTAATTAGACCCCATTCTTCCCAAATTTTCCCAAAGGTGTGCACTTCTCCAAATGCGTATCTAGAACCATTACGGATGGTACCTTCTTTTCCTTCTAACATTTGCAGTGCCTGACTGACGGCTTGTGGCTGGCATGTTTGAGCTGACCAGTTATTAGGCAACCTTCCCGTTTCTCTTATTTCACCATTCACACCTTCAACGATGGCACACCCATTGTGTCTCTTCCCCTGAATTACCCTTGAAGACCCATCTATGAAGAGGTGCAGCCCATTGCCACCTCTCCATAGGAAAGCAGCAGGGTTTAATTTCCTGCTTTCTCCCACCAGAAGAGCAGTTGCTGCTGCAGCTTGCACACACTCTGGCCAACCTCGAGACACTGGGTCTAAGAGCTTAGATCAGTGTGCCACTGCTTGTCGCTTCCCCCCCAGCCCACTTGCTGCTGGAGCAGCGTGAGAGGCAGAACAGGCCTCCACTCTGTGCAAGCATTGCTCAACAATAACAAAAACATCTCTGTATTATCAACACTGTTTTAAGCATCAATCAAAAACATAGTCCCATACCAGGTACCACAAAGAAAATTAACTCCAGCCCAGCCAAAACCAACACAAACTTCCAGGTAATACAATATCTTTCAAATTTTCTCCTTGTCACCCCCCAGGCAGTAACTGTGTTTCCACACCCAGAGCCTGTAAAAGGTTTCTCTCTAATATAGAAGCTGGGGAATCTTCCCCTAATATATTCCTTCCCCATACGCTTTTAATTCTTATTATCACAAATAGGAATTTATTCATAATTGTCTCTCCTTCCTCCCTGCTACCCCATTTATTACAACTCCGTCTTCAGTTCTGGATCTTTTTAGGGGAGAATTTAGAAGGGACATGGGAGCTTCTGTTTCTGCTAAAAACTAGACCTCATTACCAATTACCACCATTACTTTACCAATTACATGCTCTTTTCCAATTTAAACGTTTCCCCACAAACAAACAAACAAACAAACAAACAAACAAAAAAAAAAACCACCAATAAAAAAAGCCACCACAACACCAAAAACATTTTCAGCCCCTCTGATTTTCCAAAGTGTATTGAGTTTTCTTCCTTTAGTCATTTCCAACAGTTGCCGCCCTAGGGGTAAATATCCCAGATTTCCACAATAATAGCATCCCATTTTCTCTCATTCTCTCACTTTTTTCACTGACTTTGGTCTAAATCTTCTGCGGTTTTGTTTTGTTCTTTTCCCTTCCAGTCTTTCACTTGCAACCAATCAGTCTGCTTCAACTTTTCGCTTCAGTTCCCGACCATCATACACAAACACGACCACACTCAGATTTTTTGCAAATTCTTCCTGCCAACCTGGCACATGCTCTCGGAAATACTTCCGTAGATCCACAAACACACTTGCTACCAGTCCACAAAGCTTTCCAAAAATCTTCCCCAGTCGGTGCTCCCCTGGCTTCTGTCTACATTCCTGCACTTCAGTTCAGTTTACTCTTATCTCCTCAAAAGCTCAAAAGCTTTTATCAGATTTTTAACCACCGTTTGGCAATTATCTCCATTTGTTTGATTATTATCATCTCAATTAGAATCACCTTGGGGCCAGGTAGTCTCCCACTGCCTGTGGGGTTAGTTCCACATTCTTTTAAATGATGTTTCCGGAAAGACCAACTCTCTCAATAACAGGATAACATCGGCTCAGAATGGATTCTAGCCGCTCCCCCCCTCCCCCTCCCCAAAAAAAAAAATTAGAAAATCATGATGCTCATCGATCCCCATCTTCCCTTCAGAGTTCGATTTCCTCACATAATCAAATCCCCAGAGTGCCAGGGGGTGCATCCGTGTAACACTGGAACACTGGAGGGCATTCACATGTACATCCCCCCCTTCGCACTTGCTCCCCTACACACACATACGCACGCACATCTGCTGCTGGCTGCACTGCAAAATAACTTTAGCAATCCCAGGGTAAAGCCCAGCAAAAGCAGTAAGGACAAGAAAGACAGTTGGGGAGGTAATCAAGAGGTGATACAGAGAGCAGAGACCAGCTCTGCAAGCACCTTAGTTAAATTACTCCCAACTGCAGCTAAAATTCTTTCCCTAGGTTTTTATACTCGTTTTCGACCATCCTCTTTATGGTGGTCATATGCCAAATCATCCTATACGTACCAGTAATTCATTTGTCCAGGACATCTGTTTTCTAGGTGTTTTTTAGTTACAGTTTGCCAGTCTCCTCGATATAAGGTCATTGCATGCTTTTCTTGAAAACCTTGCTGTACCATAAGTATTTTCCCAATTTTGCAATACCTCGGCCAAGGGCGTCCCCTTCTCTATGCCGAGTTTTATTTCCCATCACTAAAAAAATTCAGAGACACGCTTCCGTTGAGTCACGAGGTTCAGAGGGAGCCCCTTGCTTTCTAATCTCCTTCAGAGAGGAGTTTAGGTGCGGCTGGATCCCATCCTAGTCTCAGACTTGGTCAACGGCTTATGTCTAAAGGATATTTTCCCATTCTCAAGAGAGACTCGAACACTGCTTTTATGTGCACTTTACACTGATCAGGCCACACACTTTGCACTCAAAAACATACTGCAGGAAGGGAGGGACTCGCACCCACCCTGGTGTGGAGGAAGATTTAAAGGCCCTACAGTTTTTTTTACATACCAATTTAGATCTTTGCATAGCCAATTGTCATTGGATCCGTATTTTGGCCAGAATATCACTCTATTAAGGGCTATTTTGTCCAGACAAAACACAATACTTTATCATTTTCTATTTATCCTTCCTTTTTGTACACCACACGTTTCCCCGGTACCTTAACATCCTCCCTAAAGGACTGGAAGGAGGAATGTCACCATTTTTCCTTTCTATTTCCCATTCTGAGTCTCGAGGCTTCTCCTTGCGCCTCGTCCCTCCTCTCAGAATGCCCCCGACCACCAAGGTAGTACTTAACAGTCTGTTTTCTTACCTTGGTCCACGCACAAAGTTGCCCGCTCGCTCGTATCGTGCTTCCCGCTTTTTCCTTTCTCCTTTCGCCTATGGTTTGCGGGGATCCGCCTTCGTCCCCACAGCCCTGCAGTTTCTGTCTGTCCGTCCGTCCTGGAATCCCCACCGACCATCCAGAAGGCCATTGAAATCAACGGGGCACGCCTTCCCGTCCATTGGCGACAGGGACCCCCGAGATGACGACGTCGAGTCTCGGACGAGCCCCCAGACTTGTAGGAAACCATCATCTTGCCAACAGAATAGGCTCAGGCAGGATCTCTCGGCAAAGCACGTTTTATTAAGGCTTTTGCGAAACGGGCCGTTCTACCTAAAAGTAGGCACACGCAATAGGGCAAAAAGCTTATACGCCCCCACAAATGCCAGCTGCAAATTCCCTGCCCTGTTCCCCAGGGGTTGGGTACTGCAGGCTTTCCGGACTGCCCGCCGCCTGCCTCAGTTTCCAGGACTCATTCATCTCATGCTAAGAAGGCCCTTCCCCTGCTGGATCTATTGCAAAGGTGGGTTCCTGGCTCTTGGGTTAGCCTTCCCTCTAGCTGCACTTGTTTTTGAAATGCAGGAATGAGTTTGCATTGCAGCATGAGTTGGAAGAGAGTTGGTTTGTGGGAAGGATTCCCAGTGTGATGTGTGTCAATCCTTCCCCCCTCGCTGGGTGAGGTGGCAGCTGAGTTGCAAAAGCAACATTCCTTCTCGAAGGGCTCCTTCCTTGCAGGGCTGAGGCAGAGGCGAGAGAGCGAGGCAGGTGCACGGGGGGGGGGCGCCGTGGGGGGGGCGGTTTGTCGGTGGGAAAAGCGGGGATCGAACCAGGGACCCATTTGACCAATCCGCGGGTCCGGCGCCCTGGCCGCTCCGCCAGCGCGATCCCACGGCCGTGGAACGCACGGCGCCCCCTATAGGCCGCAGAGCGGCCTGCGCGGCGGCTAAAGGCCGGGGGGGCGGTGGGCGGGGTGGGGATGGAAGTGGGTGCCCTGCGGACCAGCGTCCCGCGACCTGGCCGCTCCTCTACCGCCATCCCCACCGCCGGGGGACGCCACAGCTCCCCCTACAAACCTCCGCCCGCCCGCTAAGCTCGGCCCATGCCGGGGGGCACCCACCGACTCGCTGCCTCCCACCACCACGCTGCAACCCCACCTGCCCCCCGCCCAATCACACACCCCCCCACCCGCCCCTCGCCTGACAGAGCCCAAGACCTCCCGCTGCTGACAGCTACCTGCTCGCGGCCCTAGCGGCAGCGCACGCCGCTCTGCGGCCTATAGGGGGCGCCGTGCGTTCCACGGCCGTGGGATCGCGCTGGCGGAGCGGCCAGGGCGCCGGACCCGCGGATTGGTCAAATGGGTCCCTGGTTCGATCCCCGCTTTTCCCACCGACAGACCCCCACCCCCCACGGCCCCCCCCCCCGCGCACCTGCCTCGCTCTCTCGCCTCTGCCTCAGCCCTGCAAGGAGCTATTGAAGGACGAAGGTTGTTTTTACAACTGGTTTGGCACCTGAGCTCAGCGGGGGAAAGGATTGAGAGGTATCAGACTATGAATCACAGAATCACAGAATGTTAGGGATTGGAAGGGACCTCAGAAGATCGTCTAGTCCAATCCCCCCGCCAGAGCAGGAACACCTAGATGAGGTTACACAGGAATGTGTCCAGGTGGCTTTTGAATGTCTCCAGAGGAGGAGACTCCTCAGCCTCCCTGGGCAGCCCGTTCCAGTGCTCTGCCAGCCTCACTGAGAAGAAGTTTCTTCTCCTATTTAAGTGGAACCTCCTGTGTTGCAGTTTGTACCCATTGCCCCATGTCTTATCATTGGTTGTCAGTGAGAAGAGCCTGGCTCCATCCTCGTGACACTCACCCTTTACATATTTACAAACATTAATGAGGTCACCCCTCAGTCTCCTCTTCTCCAAACTAAAGAGACCCAGCTCCCTCAGCCTTTCCTCAGTAGGGAGATGCTCCACTCCCTTAATCAACTTTGTCGCCCTGCGCTGAACTCTCTCCAGCAGTTCCCTGTCCTTCTTGAACTGAGGGGCCCAGAACTGGACACAATATTCCAGATGCGGTCTCACCAGGGTAGAGTAGAGGGGCAGGAGAACCTCTTTCAACCTACTAACTACCCCCCTTCTAATACACCCCAGGATGTCATTGGCCTTCTTGGCCACAAGGGCACAGTGCTGGCTCATGGTCATCGTGCCGTCCACCGGGACCCCCAGGTCCCTTTCACTGCTCTCTGACAGGTCATTCCCCGACTTATACTAGTACCTGGGGTTCTTCTTGCCCAGATGCAAGACTCTACACTTGCGCTTGTTATAGTTCATTCATGTTTTCCCCGCCCAACTCTCCAGCCTGTCCAGCTCTCGCTGGATGGCAGCACAGCCTTCTGGCGTGTCAGCCACTCCTCCCAGCTTGGTGTCATCAGCAAACTTGCTGACAGTCACTCTATTCCCTCATCCAAGTCATTGATGAATATATTGAATAGTACTGGCCCCAGTACCGACCCTTGAGGGACTCCACAGGCCTCCAACTAGACTCTGCCCCGTCGATCACGACTCTCTGGCTTCTTTCCTTCAGCCAGTTCACAGTCCACATCGCTACCCGATCGTCCAGACCACACTTCCTCAGTTTAGCTGGGAGGATGCTGTGGGAGACCGTGTCAAACGCTTCACTGAAATCAAGACAGACCACATCCACTGCTTTACCATCATCTGTCCACCCGGTTATGTCCTCATAAAAGTCTATGAGGTTGGTCAAGCACGACTTCCCTTTGGTGAAGCCACGTTGACTGCCCCTAATGACCCCCTTATCCCTGATATGCCTTGAGATGGCACCAAGGATAAGTCGTTCCATCAGTTTCCCAGGGATGGAGGTGAGGCTGACCGGTCCATAGTTACCCGGGTCCTCCTTCTTGCCCTTTTTGAAGACTGGAATGACATTTGCTTTCCTCCAGCCCTCAGGCACCCCTCCCGTTTCCCATGACTTAGCAAAGGTGACGGAGAGTGGCCTAGCAATGATCAGCCAGCTCCCTCAGCACCCGCGGGTGCATCCCACCTGGAGCCATGGATTTATGGATGTCCAGATTGCTTAATCGGTCCCTAACCCAGGCCCTCAGCCTTCCCTAGCCTGGAAGCACCAACACCCACGAAGGAGCGAGCTGTGGGCAATGTCCTGCTTTGCCTTCAGCGTCTCTCGCAATGTTAACTTGCAAATTTGTAGTGGATGAGGGTGTGGAACTGCAAGCTGGGGATAACAGTTTTCCAGTGAACGTGAAGGAGAAGGACATTGAACTGCTGCCCATGCAAGCTGGTCTCAGAGGACACGTAGCAACTATTCACCTCACACCTGGCAATGCATTCGTTTTAAAAAAAAAAAAAAAATAAGCCCAAAACCACTAAGGCAGGGCTATGTTTCTCACCTGCATAGATGTCATCCTTTCCTGACTGGAACCCTTGGCTTCTTTGTGAAGCCTTTGGTTTCATTACCGGGTAGCGGAGGTTTGTTATCAGTCCTTGATTTGGCTTGTCGTAAGTGTATATTGAATCCTTCAATATTCTGAAGATCCTCTCTGGAACACCTTCAGAAGTCTGCAGAGAAAGGAAAGAAACATTTGTCTGCAGCTGCTCTTCGCATGGAGTCCCCAAAAATGAAAGGAATGACAGGTTGCTTCTTCTTTCCCAAGGAGCTGTTTTGGAAGCAGACTGGGTGACAGAGTCTGGTACCAGCCTTTGGCCACCAGGGACACCTGCTTGGTGGTGTGCTCTAGGCCCTAAGTGTCACCTCCCTCACCCGCTTGATTTTTTTTTTTTTTTTTTTTTTTTTTTTTTTAAAGGGAGAAGAGCAGTTTAAAATCTGGGCTCAGGGGTGTGTTGCAGAGGGATGGCGTTACCGACTTCCCCCTGGCGTCAGAGCGCAACGTTCTCTAGGTTATCTACTTTAGTCTTCTAGTGCACCACACTGGTGTGGATGTCAATGAATAAAGTCTGTGTTGAACTTGTATAAGGAAACACGGAAAAAAAGAATAAGCCAATAAACGCCATCATTATTTTAAAGAAAGATGAGAAGGTAATTTTGCTTATGTCTCCAATAGAAAAGAACCACTGAACAATGACCCCCCTTCCTTCTCTCCTCAGTGGGCAGAGATGACAAGAGTTCCTCCTACTCCTTCCCTCTCCTTTCTCCCAAGGTAAACAGTGTCACATTCAGTGCCATGTAGATTAACTTGCATTTCTGAATGGAACCATAACTCCCCTTGGCACCACTCCAAGCAGAGAGACGAACTGAGCAGCTCAGACATGGATGTGTATGAGTATTCAAGGGTCCTGGCCTGACACCAACATCAGTGACATTTTCTTGATCTATCCTTTAATAGACTGAGATCTTTGTCGGTCAAAGTTCAGGCAGCTTACCAGAAAACCAACTACAGTCCTCATGTGTTAACAACATTTAGACTGTCAAAGGAAGAATGCTCAAATTTTAAATTCATCCTTCGTTTGCAGAGAACAGCTGCAGAAACTGAATGCCTAACACAAGCTAGCGCAACAACACAGAAACGTAGAGAAGGAAAGAGAACACCCAACCGCCTGTTCTACTGGTTATTTTCTCCAATACAGGAGAAACAACCACCAACTCTGGAGAACAAACAGGTCAGGGTTATTGGTCCCACAAAAACGAGCATAAGAAATACTAAGGCAATTCCCCAGAGTCCAGTAACTCTCTTGCCCTCAAGCCAGGGTCGTGCCACAAAAACAAAACTCTTACCAAAGATTTCATCTTAGCTTGAACAGGTAAGTTGTGATGACGGAGATTCGCCAGGAGTCCTAAACATGGTATCATTACCTCATCTTTTGTGGTTTGACTGAAAAGTCCAGGAAGTCAAACAAAGACTTTTAATTAAAGCATCCAGAAATTAGTTACCAGAATTTGGGGGTTGAGGGTGGGGTGCTTGGGGGACTCTATTTTGTTGCTGTGGCGGTGGGGAGGGGAGTGTGGTATTGTTTTGTTTTTTAACTAGACACCATTCTGCCAAGCCAAGCAAAATTCAGATTGCAATCCCCATAGTGTGGGCAGTTTTTAACTGAGCACATCTGGGGGAAAAAAAAAAAAAAAAGGTCTATCAGAGACCAGCACTATCAAAGGTCCTTTATTGCAGGTGCTTTTAAGAGTCACTAGATCTCTTACAAGGACCCTTGCACAAAAGTCATTTTAATGTAACATAAGTCTGTTCCTAATGACGAGCATGACTTTTCCCCTGGGTCTTCTCTTTGACAGCTCCCTGGGATATGCAGGTGGGCTAAGAGGCCAGTTAATATCCAGTCACTGAAAGTCCCACAACCACTGCATTTGACAGGCTGTAACAACATGGTTTGCAAAGAAAAACCTCTGTTTAGCTTGGAGTAAAAATGCCACAGGTCACTCTGGAGACCAGGTTAGTGCAATATGCTAATGGCCTTCAGAAAGTTTAGAAACTTAGCCAGGTGTTTCCCATGAGAGAAGGTAACTGAGTGCACACTTACACATGATGCATTAGAAATGAAATTAATTCATTGACGTTGGCACCAGCACAAAAGACCTGAACATTGTAAGTTACCCTCTGCAGCAACTGGATACTCTGAGGAAATTAAAAGCTGTTCACATGTGTCTTTCCTATAGCATCGCACTCAAGAATGTTACAAATTAGAAAGCTGAAAGGACAAATAAAAAGACATCACGACTGAATTCATTTTCAGACCCTGTGACGTTAACACGACAACTACACAAGCTGCTGTGAGCACACAGGGTCGTGTCCTGACACTCCGAGGTACTTATTAAAAGCCCAAACAGATGGATAAGGTTTTCTTTTGACAGAGGCATTACCTTTGTAGCCCATCCATTTCTCCCCTTTGCTTCATCAGCACGTTCTCCATTCTGTCAGCGAGAAAGGGGCTTTGTCCTGTTGAAAGATCCACAAGTTTTGCCAAAATGCAAAAAGCGCTTTGCAGCCTCTTCAGAAAGTATGTTTAGTGCAGGGGTGTCAAACTCATTTGTAGCAAATGCATTTTTAGGACTGTATAAATGTAGGAGTAGTCGCATTTCTAGAGTCCTAAAATTACGTTTGGCCCTTTGAAGGCAACCGCGAGGCTGATGTGCCCCCCAGTGAAAATGAGTTTGACACCCCCGGCTTAGAGGAAAACACGTTTGCTGTGAAGACAGTCGACAGATCTAATGGTAGTTAAGTCTTTCCTACAGCATCCTTTCAGCACGCAACGTAATTGAGTTAATATAATGCTAATATGCACAATTATGACAATAATCACAGCACAGGATAGCAGCTGAAACCAAACCTCATTATATAAGCATGTGACATAAGAAATTCAAGGTCTTAGTCCTGCATCTACTTGGTGACTACAAAACCTCTCCCACTGACTGGCAAGTCACCTGGATCTCTTAGTCTTCTCCTACTCCAAGTGCTTTGACAAATACACAAACTGGGACAAAAGTGTCCTTCACTGGATGCCTGACTCATTTTCCACAGATCAGGGGCAACACAACTGCTGGCAAATTCATTTTCCGTTTTCCCTCTCAGAAAAGAGATGTCACGACACGTAGCCAGCAAGTACTTGCTGAAATCTCAGAGCCACATATGAGGAAACCTGTGCATATTTAAAAAAAAAAAAAAAAAGAGGAGGTCTTCCCCACCTTTACTGGTCAATGCACAGAAAGGACACGTGAACATTGGTGAAGATGGGCTGTGAGATGGGCTGTGAGATATTATGTGTAAGGTAATAATGTGTAATAAGCTCTGCACTTGACTCCTATAACTCAGCTCGCACTGGCACAGCCCCTTGCACTCACTGGCACTGAGCAGAGGGCAGCAGGCACACGTGCCCTGCAGACCTTCGATGAGAACTGGCAGCCACAGCTCTCGTTTCACTCCTTCACAACTGCCTGTCAAAGAATTGATTAGACAAAACCGACTCCAGGCTTGTCTCATGAACAGTAGGAGAAAGAACTAAATACCTCAGCTGGAAAATAATTCTGGAAAATAAGCTCTCCAGCAGCCAAATCATTTCAAAAACAGAGGCTTTTGGTTTTGGTTTTGGTTTATTTTTGCTTGGTTTGTTGGTTGGATTTGTTTGTCTGGTTTTGTTAGGTTTGGGGTTTTTTGTTTTGTTTCAATTGGAGCAGGTGAGAAGCTCAAGCTCGATTAAAGAGAGAGTACAAAGAACTCTCTGCAGCCTTAAAATCCTGTCATACTGGCCTCGTATGGCAAACAACATACACAGCTAAGACCGACACACTATTTCAGAAGAGTTATTACATGCATGCCGCATAACAGATACCATATAAGAGTAGACAAATAGAGTTAAACATTAGTTCCTGTTACCTGTAATATGAATGGGTCACTGAGATGAGCAGAGCCTCGATGAACCACTCCTGCCAGCACGTGGTCACATTGTAGGTATCCTGAAGAGCTTCTCTAGTCTCGCTCTCTAAGACTGGAATTTAAGAATTATTAACAAAAAACCCCTGTCAAACAGCAAAAGCAGCTGTTGCATTAGCTACCAATCTGAGCAGAAGCCCAAGTCATTGACCAGTTTTTCACATCTGTTTCACAAACAACTACAAATAAATCACAGCTCCTACGCACTTGAAGAATCTGGACCTGTCTTGTCATCGCTTTCCCAGAGCAAAGAGCATACCCCCCTCCCCTCTTCCCCCCTTCCTACCCCTCTGCACACCACCTCCAGCCCCGCTACAACCCCACCTGCCCCCCACCCAAACACATCCCCCCCCACGCCCACCCCACCCCTCGCCTGACAGAGCCCAAGACCTCCCGCTGCTGACAGCTACCTGCTCGGGGCCTGGGAGCAAGCGTCACCCAAATGGAACAACCGGCCCAGGCCCACCCACGGGAGACTCTGGGGCGCAAACCAGATGCAAACTCTTCCGTCCTTCCTTCCTTCCTTCCTGCCTTGGCCCTAAGTGTCACCTCCCTCACCCACTTGTTGGGTTTTATTCCGAAAAAAAAAAGAGTGGTTTAAAATCTGGCCTCGGGTGTGTTGAAGAGGGACAGCGTTAGCGACTTTCCCCTGGGGACAGAGTGCAAGGTTAGTGGCAACCTGTTTGGTTCTCACTTCAAAGCTTCTCTTTCGACGCCTAGGTGAGAAGCAGAAGCCAAAGGTTCTGCCAAGGATGGGCACTGTCGAGCAAAAGACATCTGCAGAGGCAAGCCCGGAGGACGGCGCTCCTAAGCAGAGGAAGGGCCTTGTCGCAAGCTGCGTTTGAACGTGCCGGTTGGTGCTGCTGGACTGGATTCCTTCCAGGGCACAGTCCCCCAGGGATCCGTACAGAGACTTGGCCACACTGGTCACTTGAGGAGGGTGACAGACGGTAAGCGCACAAATCATCTGGAGTCACAGCCAGGGTCCTGCTAGTGGTGAGGACAAGTGAACAGGGCTTGATTCTCTTGGTTTTTCGGCATCCTGCATCTTGCCTTCTGCCCGGGGTGGGCTAGGTGCCACTGCCTCTGCGGACTTGCTCTGGCTGGGACGGAGTTGACTCTTGTTAGTGGCAGCCGGCCTAGCACCGTGTTTGGCAGGGGTGGCTAAAGCGGTGTTGCTTACTGCAGCTGTGGTGTGGCTGTTGCTGCGAGTGCGGGCCTCCCGGAGCCGTGAGGTTGTCTCTTTTTCCTGCAGCGCCGAGGCTGGGGGTGTGCAAGAGGTTGGGAGGGTGGAGAGCAGGAGAGCGTCCGGGAAGTGGCCAAAGGGCCGTCCCCTGCTGTAGGCCAGCTGCGCCCACAGGCCTGGTGTTCCTTGCTGCTGGTGCTGCTGCTGCTGCCTTTGTGGTGCAGGTCAGGGTTTCTGGGCGCATGCATGATTTGGGGTGGGCTTGGGGGTGGGCAGGAGGGCAGCAGGCCAAAGGGCTCCCCTCCTGCTGTGCTGCCTGGGTGTCCCTGGCTGTGTGTCTGCCGGGGGCCGGGGAAGCAAGAGCAAGAGGGCCAAGCGGGCGGCAGGCAGCGCAGGCTGGTGAGCGGCAAGGAGGAAAGGCCAAGGGCTTTGGGCGTCTGGTGCCGGGCCAGGTGGGGCTGAGGCGAGGGCATCTTTTCTACTAATGTCTATTCGTGATCCATAAACCTCACTTACTGAATCATCTGCTCCCTGTAGCGTAATTAGCAAAGGGTTGCACTGCAGAGACTCACATCCCGGGAGAGATTGCCCTTTGGATAGGGTAAGTTTTCTTTTTCATTCTATAACCATTCATTGCTCACTGTCCATCCCCCAAACTCTGTGGTCCAGATAACACTGTACCAGGAGGGGCAATGAGAGACAGCAACAAAAACTATGCACTTATTTAAATCATCCTTAGACTCGGTCCCCTTGGACACATGTTTGTTTTCATAACTCAATTCCCTTTAGCTCTGTACATCCCCACACCTATGGATCTGGCAAGCGTCTACTCAAATTGTTAGGGAACCTTCAGTTTCAGTGACGTTCACGTTAAGTAACCCATTTGTAAATTCTACATAATACAGGATTAGTAATCCCCAAAAGTTTCATTTCATTTTCATCTCTGTATCTTTAGTTGAAGTGGGTCGTCAGTTGTCAGTACTTGCCACTCCTCACTGTCCTTTGGAGGTCTGATTGGCTCTTTAATCCACGTGTAATGAGTCCACCCTTTCTCAGCTGGTCGCACCACTGTCTCGGTGATCAGCAGAACTTGAAATGCGCCTTCCCAATCTGGCTGAAGCTTAGCGTCTTTCCAGGATTTGACCAGGACCTGCTGTCCAGGCTGAAACTTGTGAGCTGCAGACTCTAAAGGCAGAGTTTGTGCCAGAAGCCCTTGGTGCCTGAGAGAAGACAGAAAAGACAACCCGAGCATACAGTTTTTGAGAAACAAATCCTTAGTTTCAAACCGTGGGGGTCCATCCGTTATTTCGCTTTTGCTACCACTGCCCCCGTGGCAGTGCTAAGAGGGAAGGCTTCTCCCCACCTGGTAAGATGATCAAACACTAGTAAGTTTTTAATTCAGCCAACTGCAGGTAATTCTGTGAAATCAACTTGTATATTTTGGAAGGGTCATAAACTTGGCCTTCAACCTCCTGCAGGCTGCTTCCTAAGTGCCTTTTCATTTACTTTTTTACAAACCACACATCATTCACAAATTTGCTTGGCTATAGTATAAATTCCAGTACATCCATATTTTTATAACACTATGGCACCCATTACTTGTTTTCCTCATTAACTCTCTTGATGTAAAATTGCTAATACCTTCCTCATGGTTTGCTTATTTAACATTTCTCTACCCTCTGGGAGTACGCATTTCCCATTCTGTTCCCTGGCTTCCAACTCTTGGAGGACTTCTTTTTATCTTTCATTGAAAACTGGAATTTCTTGTGGGGCCAGGACCTCGGGCGTGAGATAAAACCTGAAGCAATAAATAAGTTAAGGCTGCTTCTCAGGCCATTTCATCTGCTAACCAACTTCCCCGACACAAAAAGAGTTGCCCCTCTGATGTCCATTAACATGTACTACAGCCACTTCTATTGGTGACATCAGATTCCATAACACTTGTCCAACTAGTTCTTCATGAACCAATTCTTTACCTTTGCTATTAATTAGACCCCATTCTTCCCAAATTTTCCCAAAGGTGTGCACTTCTCCAAATGCGTATCTAGAACCATTACGGATGGTACCTTCTTTTCCTTCTAACATTTGCAGTGCCTGACTGACGGCTTGTGGCTGGCATGTTTGAGCTGACCAGTTATTAGGCAACCTTCCCGTTTCTCTTATTTCACCATTCACACCTTCAACGATGGCACACCCATTGTGTCTCTTCCCCTGAATTACCCTTGAAGACCCATCTATGAAGAGGTGCAGCCCATTGCCACCTCTCCATAGGAAAGCAGCAGGGTTTAATTTCCTGCTTTCTCCCACCAGAAGAGCAGTTGCTGCTGCAGCTTGCACACACTCTGGCCAACCTCGAGACACTGGGTCTAAGAGCTTAGATCAGTGTGCCACTGCTTGTCGCTTCCCCCCCAGCCCACTTGCTGCTGGAGCAGCGTGAGAGGCAGAACAGGCCTCCACTCTGTGCAAGCATTGCTCAACAATAACAAAAACATCTCTGTATTATCAACACTGTTTTAAGCATCAATCAAAAACATAGTCCCATACTAGGTACCACAAAGAAAATTAACTCCAGCCCAGCCAAAACCAACACAAACTTCCAGGTAATACAATATCTTTCAAATTTTCTCCTTGTCACCCCCCAGGCAGTAACTGTGTTTCCACACCCAGAGCCTGTAAAAGGTTTCTCTCTAATATAGAAGCTGGGGAATCTTCCCCTAATATATTCCTTCCCCATACGCTTTTAATTCTTATTATCACAAATAGGAATTTATTCATAATTGTCTCTCCTTCCTCCCTGCTACCCCATTTATTACAACTCCGTCTTCAGTTCTGGATCTTTTTAGGGGAGAATTTAGAAGGGACATGGGAGCTTCTGTTTCTGCTAAAAACTAGACCTCATTACCAATTACCACCATTACTTTACCAATTACATGCTCTTTTCCAATTTAAACGTTTCCCCACAAAAAAACAAACAAACAAACAAACAAACAAAAAAAAAACCACCAATAAAAAAAGCCACCACAACACCAAAAACATTTTCAGCCCCTCTGATTTTCCAAAGTGTATTGAGTTTTCTTCCTTTAGTCATTTCCAACAGTTGCCGCCCTAGGGGTAAATATCCCAGATTTCCACAATAATAGCATCCCATTTTCTCTCATTCTCTCACTTTTTTCACTGACTTTGGTCTAAATCTTCTGCGGTTTTGTTTTGTTCTTTTCCCTTCCAGTCTTTCACTTGCAACCAATCAGTCTGCTTCAACTTTTCGCTTCAGTTCCCGACCATCATACACAAACACGACCACACTCAGATTTTTTGCAAATTCTTCCTGCCAACCTGGCACATGCTCTCGGAAATACTTCCGTAGATCCACAAACACACTTGCTACCAGTCCACAAAGCTTTCCAAAAATCTTCCCCAGTCGGTGCTCCCCTGGCTTCTGTCTACATTCCTGCACTTCAGTTCAGTTTACTCTTATCTCCTCAAAAGCTCAAAAGCTTTTATCAGATTTTTAACCACCGTTTGGCAATTATCTCCATTTGTTTGATTATTATCATCTCAATTAGAATCACCTTGGGGCCAGGTAGTCTCCCACTGCCTGTGGGGTTAGTTCCACATTCTTTTAAATGATGTTTCCGGAAAGACCAACTCTCTCAATAACAGGATAACATCGGCTCAGAATGGATTCTAGCCGCTCCCCCCCTCCCCCCCCCCCAAAAAAAAAAATTAGAAAATCATGATGCTCATCGATCCCCATCTTCCCTTCAGAGTTCGATTTCCTCACATAATCAAATCCCCAGAGTGCCAGGGGGTGCATCCGTGTAACACTGGAACACTGGAGGGCATTCACATGTACATCCCCCCCTTCGCACTTGCTCCCCTACACACACATACGCACGCACATCTGCTGCTGGCTGCACTGCAAAATAACTTTAGCAATCCCAGGGTAAAGCCCAGCAAAAGCAGTAAGGACAAGAAAGACAGTTGGGGAGGTAATCAAGAGGTGATACAGAGAGCAGAGACCAGCTCTGCAAGCACCTTAGTTAAATTACTCCCAACTGCAGCTAAAATTCTTTCCCTAGGTTTTTATACTCGTTTTCGACCATCCTCTTTATGGTGGTCATATGCCAAATCATCCTATACGTACCAGTAATTCATTTGTCCAGGACATCTGTTTTCTAGGTGTTTTTTAGTTACAGTTTGCCAGTCTCCTCGATATAAGGTCATTGCATGCTTTTCTTGAAAACCTTGCTGTACCATAAGTATTTTCCCAATTTTGCAATACCTCGGCCAAGGGCGTCCCCTTCTCTATGCCGAGTTTTATTTCCCATCACTAAAAAAATTCAGAGACACGCTTCCGTTGAGTCACGAGGTTCAGAGGGAGCCCCTTGCTTTCTAATCTCCTTCAGAGAGGAGTTTAGGTGCGGCTGGATCCCATCCTAGTCTCAGACTTGGTCAACGGCTTATGTCTAAAGGATATTTTCCCATTCTCAAGAGAGACTCGAACACTGCTTTTATGTGCACTTTACACTGATCAGGCCACACACTTTGCACTCAAAAACATACTGCAGGAAGGGAGGGACTCGCACCCACCCTGGTGTGGAGGAAGATTTAAAGGCCCTACAGTTTTTTTTACATACCAATTTAGATCTTTGCATAGCCAATTGTCATTGGATCCGTATTTTGGCCAGAATATCACTCTATTAAGGGCTATTTTGTCCAGACAAAACACAATACTTTATCATTTTCTATTTATCCTTCCTTTTTGTACACCACACGTTTCCCCGGTACCTTAACATCCTCCCTAAAGGACTGGACGGAGGAATGTCACCATTTTTCCTTTCTATTTCCCATTCTGAGTCTCGAGGCTTCTCCTTGCGCCTCGTCCCTCCTCTCAGAATGCCCCCGACCACCAAGGTAGTACTTAACAGTCTGTTTTCTTACCTTGGTCCACGCACAAAGTTGCCCGCTCGCTCGTATCGTGCTTCCCGCTTTTTCCTTTCTCCTTTCGCCTATGGTTTGCGGGGATCCGCCTTCGTCCCCACAGCCCTGCAGTTTCTGTCTGTCCGTCCGTCCTGGAATCCCCACCGACCATCCAGAAGGCCATTGAAATCAACGGGGCACGCCTTCCCGTCCATTGGCGACAGGGACCCCCGAGATGACGACGTCGAGTCTCGGACGAGCCCCCAGACTTGTAGGAAACCATCATCTTGCCAACAGAATAGGCTCAGGCAGGATCTCTCGGCAAAGCACGTTTTATTAAGGCTTTTGCGAAACGGGCCGTTCTACCTAAAAGTAGGCACACGCAATAGGGCAAAAAGCTTATACGCCCCCACAAATGCCAGCTGCAAATTCCCTGCCCTGTTCCCCAGGGGTTGGGTACTGCAGGCTTTCCGGACTGCCCGCCGCCTGCCTCAGTTTCCAGGACTCATTCATCTCATGCTAAGAAGGCCCTTCCCCTGCT
Source organism: Columba livia (assembly GCF_036013475.1). NCBI lineage: Eukaryota > Metazoa > Chordata > Aves > Columbiformes > Columbidae > Columba > Columba livia. The sequence continues at coordinate 1,921,601 of NW_027043810.1, forward strand.
GGATCTATTGCAAAGGTGGGTTCCTGGCTCTTGGGTTAGCCTTCCCTCTAGCTGCACTTGTTTTTGAAATGCAGGAATGAGTTTGCATTGCAGCATGAGTTGGAAGAGAGTTGGTTTGTGGGAAGGATTCCCAGTGTGATGTGTGTCAATCCTTCCCCCCTCGCTGGGTGAGGTGGCAGCTGAGTTGCAAAAGCAACATTCCTTCTCGAAGGGCTCCTTCCTTGCAGGGCTGAGGCAGAGGCGAGAGAGCGAGGCAGGTGCACGGGGGGGGCGCCGTGGGGGGGGCGGTTTGTCGGTGGGAAAAGCGGGGATCGAACCAGGGACCCATTTGACCAATCCGCGGGTCCGGCGCCCTGGCCGCTCCGCCAGCGCGATCCCACGGCCGTGGAACGCACGGCGCCCCCTATAGGCCGCAGAGCGGCCTGCGCGGCGGCTAAAGGCCGGGGGGGCGGTGGGCGGGGTGGGGATGGAAGTGGGTGCCCTGCGGACCAGCGTCCCGCGACCTGGCCGCTCCTCTACCGCCATCCCCACCGCCGGGGGACGCCACAGCTCCCCCTACAAACCTCCGCCCGCCCGCTAAGCTCGGCCCATGCCGGGGGGCACCCACCGACTCGCTGCCTCCCACCACCACGCTGCAACCCCACCTGCCCCCCGCCCAATCACACACCCCCCCACCCGCCCCTCGCCTGACAGAGCCCAAGACCTCCCGCTGCTGACAGCTACCTGCTCGCGGCCCTAGCGGCAGCGCACGCCGCTCTGCGGCCTATAGGGGGCGCCGTGCGTTCCACGGCCGTGGGATCGCGCTGGCGGAGCGGCCAGGGCGCCGGACCCGCGGATTGGTCAAATGGGTCCCTGGTTCGATCCCCGCTTTTCCCACCGACAGACCCCCACCCCCCACGGCCCCCCCCCCGCGCACCTGCCTCGCTCTCTCGCCTCTGCCTCAGCCCTGCAAGGAGCTATTGAAGGACGAAGGTTGTTTTTACAACTGGTTTGGCACCTGAGCTCAGCGGGGGAAAGGATTGAGAGGTATCAGACTATGAATCACAGAATCACAGAATGTTAGGGATTGGAAGGGACCTCAGAAGATCGTCTAGTCCAATCCCCCCGCCAGAGCAGGAACACCTAGATGAGGTTACACAGGAATGTGTCCAGGTGGCTTTTGAATGTCTCCAGAGGAGGAGACTCCTCAGCCTCCCTGGGCAGCCCGTTCCAGTGCTCTGCCAGCCTCACTGAGAAGAAGTTTCTTCTCCTATTTAAGTGGAACCTCCTGTGTTGCAGTTTGTACCCATTGCCCCATGTCTTATCATTGGTTGTCAGTGAGAAGAGCCTGGCTCCATCCTCGTGACACTCACCCTTTACATATTTACAAACATTAATGAGGTCACCCCTCAGTCTCCTCTTCTCCAAACTAAAGAGACCCAGCTCCCTCAGCCTTTCCTCAGTAGGGAGATGCTCCACTCCCTTAATCAACTTTGTCGCCCTGCGCTGGACTCTCTCCAGCAGTTCCCTGTCCTTCTTGAACTGAGGGGCCCAGAACTGGACACAATATTCCAGATGCGGTCTCACCAGGGTAGAGTAGAGGGGCAGGAGAACCTCTTTCAACCTACTAACTACCCCCCTTCTAATACACCCCAGGATGTCATTGGCCTTCTTGGCCACAAGGGCACAGTGCTGGCTCATGGTCATCGTGCCGTCCACCGGGACCCCCAGGTCCCTTTCACTGCTCTCTGACAGGTCATTCCCCGACTTATACTAGTACCTGGGGTTCTTCTTGCCCAGATGCAAGACTCTACACTTGCGCTTGTTATAGTTCATTCATGTTTTCCCCGCCCAACTCTCCAGCCTGTCCAGCTCTCGCTGGATGGCAGCACAGCCTTCTGGCGTGTCAGCCACTCCTCCCAGCTTGGTGTCATCAGCAAACTTGCTGACAGTCACTCTATTCCCTCATCCAAGTCATTGATGAATATATTGAATAGTACTGGCCCCAGTACCGACCCTTGAGGGACTCCACAGGCCTCCAACTAGACTCTGCCCCGTCGATCACGACTCTCTGGCTTCTTTCCTTCAGCCAGTTCACAGTCCACATCGCTACCCGATCGTCCAGACCACACTTCCTCAGTTTAGCTGGGAGGATGCTGTGGGAGACCGTGTCAAACGCTTCACTGAAATCAAGACAGACCACATCCACTGCTTTACCATCATCTGTCCACCCGGTTATGTCCTCATAAAAGTCTATGAGGTTGGTCAAGCACGACTTCCCTTTGGTGAAGCCACGTTGACTGCCCCTAATGACCCCCTTATCCCTGATATGCCTTGAGATGGCACCAAGGATAAGTCGTTCCATCAGTTTCCCAGGGATGGAGGTGAGGCTGACCGGTCCATAGTTACCCGGGTCCTCCTTCTTGCCCTTTTTGAAGACTGGAATGACATTTGCTTTCCTCCAGCCCTCAGGCACCCCTCCCGTTTCCCATGACTTAGCAAAGATGACGGAGAGTGGCCTAGCAATGATCAGCCAGCTCCCTCAGCACCCGCGGGTGCATCCCACCTGGAGCCATGGATTTATGGATGTCCAGATTGCTTAATCGGTCCCTAACCCAGGCCCTCAGCCTTCCCTAGCCTGGAAGCACCAACACCCACGAAGGAGCGAGCTGTGGGCAATGTCCTGCTTTGCCTTCAGCGTCTCTCGCAATGTTAACTTGCAAATTTGTAGTGGATGAGGGTGTGGAACTGCAAGCTGGGGATAACAGTTTTCCAGTGAACGTGAAGGAGAAGGACATTGAACTGCTGCCCATGCAAGCTGGTCTCAGAGGACACGTAGCAACTATTCACCTCACACCTGGCAATGCATTCGTTTTAAAAAAAAAAAAAAAATAAGCCCAAAACCACTAAGGCAGGGCTATGTTTCTCACCTGCATAGATGTCATCCTTTCCTGACTGGAACCCTTGGCTTCTTTGTGAAGCCTTTGGTTTCATTACCGGGTAGCGGAGGTTTGTTATCAGTCCTTGATTTGGCTTGTCGTAAGTGTATATTGAATCCTTCAATATTCTGAAGATCCTCTCTGGAACACCTTCAGAAGTCTGCAGAGAAAGGAAAGAAACATTTGTCTGCAGCTGCTCTTCGCATGGAGTCCCCAAAAATGAAAGGAATGACAGGTTGCTTCTTCTTTCCCAAGGAGCTGTTTTGGAAGCAGACTGGGTGACAGAGTCTGGTACCAGCCTTTGGCCACCAGGGACACCTGCTTGGTGGTGTGCTCTAGGCCCTAAGTGTCACCTCCCTCACCCGCTTGATTTTTTTTTTTTTTTTTTTTTTTAAAGGGAGAAGAGCAGTTTAAAATCTGGGCTCAGGGGTGTGTTGCAGAGGGATGGCGTTACCGACTTCCCCCTGGCGTCAGAGCGCAACGTTCTCTAGGTTATCTACTTTAGTCTTCTAGTGCACCACACTGGTGTGGATGTCAATGAATAAAGTCTGTGTTGAACTTGTATAAGGAAACACGGAAAAAAAGAATAAGCCAATAAACGCCATCATTATTTTAAAGAAAGATGAGAAGGTAATTTTGCTTATGTCTCCAATAGAAAAGAACCACTGAACAATGACCCCCCTTCCTTCTCTCCTCAGTGGGCAGAGATGACAAGAGTTCCTCCTACTCCTTCCCTCTCCTTTCTCCCAAGGTAAACAGTGTCACATTCAGTGCCATGTAGATTAACTTGCATTTCTGAATTGAACCATAACTCCCCTTGGCACCACTCCAAGCAGAGAGACGAACTGAGCAGCTCAGACATGGATATGTATGAGTATTCAAGGGTCCTGGCCTGACACCAACATCAGTGACATTTTCTTGATCTATCCTTTAATAGACTGAGATCTTTGTCGGTCAAAGTTCAGGCAGCTTACCAGAAAACCAACTACAGTCCTCATGTGTTAACAACATTTAGACTGTCAAAGGAAGAATGCTCAAATTTTAAATTCATCCTTCGTTTGCAGAGAACAGCTGCAGAAACTGAATGCCTAACACAAGCTAGCGCAACAACACAGAAACGTAGAGAAGGAAAGAGAACACCCAACCGCCTGTTCTACTGGTTATTTTCTCCAATACAGGAGAAACAACCACCAGCTCTGGAGAACAAACAGGTCAGGGTTATTGGTCCCACAAAAACGAGCATAAGAAATACTAAGGCAATTCCCCAGAGTCCAGTAACTCTCTTGCCCTCAAGCCAGGGTCGTGCCACAAAAACAAAACTCTTACCAAAGATTTCATCTTAGCTTGAACAGGTAAGTTGTGATGACGGAGATTCGCCAGGAGTCCTAAACATGGTATCATTACCTCATCTTCTGTGGTTTGACTGAAAAGTCCAGGAAGTCAAACAAAGACTTTTAATTAAAGCATCCAGAAATTAGTTACCAGAATTTGGGGGTTGAGGGTGGGGTGCTTGGGGGACTCTATTTTGTTGCCGTGGCGGTGGGGAGGGGAGTGTGGTATTGTTTTGTTTTTTAACTAGACACCATTCTGCCAAGCCAAGCAAAATTCAGATTGCAATCCCCATAGTGTGGGCAGTTTTTAACTGAGCACATCTGGGGGAAAAAAAAAAAAAAAAGGTCTATCAGAGACCAGCACTATCAAAGGTCCTTTATTGCAGGTGCTTTTAAGAGTCACTAGATCTCTTACAAGGACCCTTGCACAAAAGTCATTTTAATGTAACATAAGTCTGTTCCTAATGACGAGCATGACTTTTCCCCTGGGTCTTCTCTTTGACAGCTCCCTGGGATATGCAGGTGGGCTAAGAGGCCAGTTAATATCCAGTCACTGAAAGTCCCACAACCACTGCATTTGACAGGCTGTAACAACATGGTTTGCTAAGAAAAACCTCTGTTTAGCTTGGAGTAAAAATGCCACAGGTCACTCTGGAGACCAGGTTAGTGCAATATGCTAATGGCCTTCAGAAAGTTTAGAAACTTAGCCAGGTGTTTCCCATGAGAGAAGGTAACTGAGTGCACACTTACACATGATGCATTAGAAATGAAATTAATTCATTGACGTTGGCACCAGCACAAAAGACCTGAACATTGTAAGTTACCCTCTGCAGCAACTGGATACTCTGAGGAAATTAAAAGCTGTTCACATGTGTCTTTCCTATAGCATCGCACTCAAGAATGTTACAAATTAGAAAGCTGAAAGGACAAATAAAAAGACATCACGACTGAATTCATTTTCAGACCCTGTGACGTTAACACGACAACTACACAAGCTGCTGTGAGCACACAGGGTCGTGTCCTGACACTCCGAGGTACTTATTAAAAGCCCAAACAGATGGATAAGGTTTTCTTTTGACAGAGGCATTACCTTTGTAGCCCATCCATTTCTCCCCTTTGCTTCATCAGCACGTTCTCCATTCTGTCAGCGAGAAAGGGGCTTTGTCCTGTTGAAAGATCCACAAGTTTTGCCAAAATGCAAAAAGCGCTTTGCAGCCTCTTCAGAAAGTATGTTTAGTGCAGGGGTGTCAAACTCATTTGTAGCAAATGCATTTTTAGGACTGTATAAATGTAGGAGTAGTCGCATTTCTAGAGTCCTAAAATTACGTTTGGCCCTTTGAAGGCAACCGCGAGGCTGATGTGCCCCCCAGTGAAAATGAGTTTGACACCCCCGGCTTAGAGGAAAACACGTTTGCTGTGAAGACAGTCGACAGATCTAATGGTAGTTAAGTCTTTCCTACAGCATCCTTTCAGCACGCAACGTAATTGAGTTAATATAATGCTAATATGCACAATTATGACAATAATCACAGCACAGGATAGCAGCTGAAACCAAACCTCATTATATAAGCATGTGACATAAGAAATTCAAGGTCTTAGTCCTGCATCTACTTGGTGACTACAAAACCTCTCCCACTGACTGGCAAGTCACCTGGATCTCTTAGTCTTCTCCTACTCCAAGTGCTTTGACAAATACACAAACTGGGACAAAAGTGTCCTTCACTGGATGCCTGACTCATTTTCCACAGATCAGGGGCAACACAACTGCTGGCAAATTCATTTTCCGTTTTCCCTCTCAGAAAAGAGATGTCACGACACGTAGCCAGCAAGTACTTGCTGAAATCTCAGAGCCACATATGAGGAAACCTGTGCATATTTAAAAAAAAAAAAAAAAAGAGGAGGTCTTCCCCACCTTTACTGGTCAATGCACAGAAAGGACACGTGAACATTGGTGAAGATGGGCTGTGAGATGGGCTGTGAGATATTATGTGTAAGGTAATAATGTGTAATAAGCTCTGCACTTGACTCCTATAACTCAGCTCGCACTGGCACAGCCCCTTGCACTCACTGGCACTGAGCAGAGGGCAGCAGGCACACGTGCCCTGCAGACCTTCGATGAGAACTGGCAGCCACAGCTCTCGTTTCACTCCTTCACAACTGCCTGTCAAAGAATTGATTAGACAAAACCGACTCCAGGCTTGTCTCATGAACAGTAGGAGAAAGAACTAAATACCTCAGCTGGAAAATAATTCTGGAAAATAAGCTCTCCAGCAGCCAAATCATTTCAAAAACAGAGGCTTTTGGTTTTGGTTTTGGTTTATTTTTGCTTGGTTTGTTGGTTGGATTTGTTTGTCTGGTTTTGTTAGGTTTGGGGTTTTTTGTTTTGTTTCAATTGGAGCAGGTGAGAAGCTCAAGCTCGATTAAAGAGAGAGTACAAAGAACTCTCTGCAGCCTTAAAATCCTGTCATACTGGCCTCGTATGGCAAACAACATACACAGCTAAGACCGACACACTATTTCAGAAGAGTTATTACATGCATGCCGCATAACAGATACCATATAAGAGTAGACAAATAGAGTTAAACATTAGTTCCTGTTACCTGTAATATGAATGGGTCACTGAGATGAGCAGAGCCTCGATGAACCACTCCTGCCAGCACGTGGTCACATTGTAGGTATCCTGAAGAGCTTCTCTAGTCTCGCTCTCTAAGACTGGAATTTAAGAATTATTAACAAAAAACCCCTGTCAAACAGCAAAAGCAGCTGTTGCATTAGCTACCAATCTGAGCAGAAGCCCAAGTCATTGACCAGTTTTTCACATCTGTTTCACAAACAACTACAAATAAATCACAGCTCCTACGCACTTGAAGAATCTGGACCTGTCTTGTCATCGCTTTCCCAGAGCAAAGAGCATACCCCCCTCCCCTCTTCCCCCCTTCCTACCCCTCTGCACACCACCTCCAGCCCCGCTACAACCCCACCTGCCCCCCACCCAAACACATCCCCCCCCACGCCCACCCCACCCCTCGCCTGACAGAGCCCAAGACCTCCCGCTGCTGACAGCTACCTGCTCGGGGCCTGGGAGCAAGCGTCACCCAAATGGAACAACCGGCCCAGGCCCACCCACGGGAGACTCTGGGGCGCAAACCAGATGCAAACTCTTCCGTCCTTCCTTCCTTCCTTCCTGCCTTGGCCCTAAGTGTCACCTCCCTCACCCACTTGTTGGGTTTTATTCCGAAAAAAAAAAGAGTGGTTTAAAATCTGGCCTCGGGTGTGTTGAAGAGGGACAGCGTTAGCGACTTTCCCCTGGGGACAGAGTGCAAGGTTAGTGGCAACCTGTTTGGTTCTCACTTCAAAGCTTCTCTTTCGACGCCTAGGTGAGAAGCAGAAGCCAAAGGTTCTGCCAAGGATGGGCACTGTCGAGCAAAAGACATCTGCAGAGGCAAGCCCGGAGGACGGCGCTCCTAAGCAGAGGAAGGGCCTTGTCGCAAGCTGCGTTTGAACGTGCCGGTTGGTGCTGCTGGACTGGATTCCTTCCAGGGCACAGTCCCCCAGGGATCCGTACAGAGACTTGGCCACACTGGTCACTTGAGGAGGGTGACAGACGGTAAGCGCACAAATCATCTGGAGTCACAGCCAGGGTCCTGCTAGTGGTGAGGACAAGTGAACAGGGCTTGATTCTCTTGGTTTTTCGGCATCCTGCATCTTGCCTTCTGCCCGGGGTGGGCTAGGTGCCACTGCCTCTGCGGACTTGCTCTGGCTGGGACGGAGTTGACTCTTGTTAGTGGCAGCCGGCCTAGCACCGTGTTTGGCAGGGGTGGCTAAAGCGGTGTTGCTTACTGCAGCTGTGGTGTGGCTGTTGCTGCGAGTGCGGGCCTCCCGGAGCCGTGAGGTTGTCTCTTTTTCCTGCAGCGCTGAGGCTGGGGGTGTGCAAGAGGTTGGGAGGGTGGAGAGCAGGAGAGCGTCCGGGAAGTGGCCAAAGGGCCGTCCCCTGCTGTAGGCCAGCTGCGCCCACAGGCCTGGTGTTCCTTGCTGCTGGTGCTGCTGCTGCTGCCTTTGTGGTGCAGGTCAGGGTTTCTGGGCGCATGCATGATTTGGGGTGGGCTTGGGGGTGGGCAGGAGGGCAGCAGGCCAAAGGGCTCCCCTCCTGCTGTGCTGCCTGGGTGTCCCTGGCTGTGTGTCTGCCGGGGGCCGGGGAAGCAAGAGCAAGAGGGCCAAGCGGGCGGCAGGCAGCGCAGGCTGGTGAGCGGCAAGGAGGAAAGGCCAAGGGCTTTGGGCGTCTGGTGCCGGGCCAGGTGGGGCTGAGGCGAGGGCATCTTTTCTACTAATGTCTATTCGTGATCCATAAACCTCACTTACTGAATCATCTGCTCCCTGTAGCGTAATTAGCAAAGGGTTGCACTGCAGAGACTCACATCCCGGGAGAGATTGCCCTTTGGATAGGGTAAGTTTTCTTTTTCATTCTATAACCATTCATTGCTCACTGTCCATCCCCCAAACTCTGTGGTCCAGATAACACTGTACCAGGAGGGGCAATGAGAGACAGCAACAAAAACTATGCACTTATTTAAATCATCCTTAGACTCGGTCCCCTTGGACACATGTTTGTTTTCATAACTCAATTCCCTTTAGCTCTGTACATCCCCACAGCTATGGATCTGGCAAGCGTCTACTCAGATTGTTAGGGAACCTTCAGTTTCAGTGACGTTCACGTTAAGTAACCCATTTGTAAATTCTACATAATACAGGATTAGTAATCCCCAAAAGTTTCATTTCATTTTCATCTCTGTATCTTTAGTTGAAGTGGGTCGTCAGTTGTCAGTACTTGCCACTCCTCACTGTCCTTTGGAGGTCTGATTGGCTCTTTAATCCACGTGTAATGAGTCCACCCTTTCTCAGCTGGTCGCACCACTGTCTCGGTGATCAGCAGAACTTGAAATGCGCCTTCCCAATCTGGCTGAAGCTTAGCGTCTTTCCAGGATTTGACCAGGACCTGCTGTCCAGGCTGAAACTTGTGAGCTGCAGACTCTAAAGGCAGAGTTTGTGCCAGAAGCCCTTGGTGCCTGAGAGAAGACAGAAAAGACAACCCGAGCATACAGTTTTTGAGAAACAAATCCTTAGTTTCAAACCGTGGGGGTCCATCCGTTATTTCGCTTTTGCTACCACTGCCCCCGTGGCAGTGCTAAGAGGGAAGGCTTCTCCCCACCTGGTAAGATGATCAAACACTAGTAAGTTTTTAATTCAGCCAACTGCAGGTAATTCTGTGAAATCAACTTGTATATTTTGGAAGGGTCATAAACTTGGCCTTCAACCTCCTGCAGGCTGCTTCCTAAGTGCCTTTTCATTTACTTTTTTACAAACCACACATCATTCACAAATTTGCTTGGCTATAGTATAAATTCCAGTACACCCATATTTTTATAACACTATGGCACCCATTACTTGTTTTCCTCATTAACTCTCTTGATGTAAAATTGCTAATACCTTCCTCATGGTTTGCTTATTTAACATTTCTCTACCCTCTGGGAGTACGCATTTCCCATTCTGTTCCCTGGCTTCCAACTCTTGGAGGACTTCTTTTTATCTTTCATTGAAAACTGGAATTTCTTGTGGGGCCAGGACCTCGGGCGTGAGATAAAACCTGAAGCAATAACTAAGTTAAGGCTGCTTCTCAGGCCATTTCATCTGCTAACCAACTTCCCCTGACACAAAAAGAGTTGCCCCTCTGATGTCCATTAACATGTACTACAGCCACTTCTATTGGTGACATCAGATTCCATAACACTTGTCCAACTAGTTCTTCATGAACCAATTCTTTACCTTTGCTATTAATTAGACCCCATTCTTCCCAAATTTTCCCAAAGGTGTGCACTTCTCCAAATGCGTATCTAGAACCATTACGGATGGTACCTTCTTTTCCTTCTAACATTTGCAGTGCCTGACTGACGGCTTGTGGCTGGCATGTTTGAGCTGACCAGTTATTAGGCAACCTTCCCGTTTCTCTTATTTCACCATTCACACCTTCAACGATGGCACACCCATTGTGTCTCTTCCCCTGAATTACCCTTGAAGACCCATCTATGAAGAGGTGCAGCCCATTGCCACCTCTCCATAGGAAAGCAGCAGGGTTTAATTTCCTGCTTTCTCCCACCAGAAGAGCAGTTGCTGCTGCAGCTTGCACACACTCTGGCCAACCTCGAGACACTGGGTCTAAGAGCTTAGATCAGTGTGCCACTGCTTGTCGCTTCCCCCCCAGCCCACTTGCTGCTGGAGCAGCGTGAGAGGCAGAACAGGCCTCCACTCTGTGCAAGCATTGCTCAACAATAACAAAAACATCTCTGTATTATCAACACTGTTTTAAGCATCAATCAAAAACATAGTCCCATACTAGGTACCACAAAGAAAATTAACTCCAGCCCAGCCAAAACCAACACAAACTTCCAGGTAATACAATATCTTTCAAATTTTCTCCTTGTCACCCCCCAGGCAGTAACTGTGTTTCCACACCCAGAGCCTGTAAAAGGTTTCTCTCTAATATAGAAGCTGGGGAATCTTCCCCTAATATATTCCTTCCCCATACGCTTTTAATTCTTATTATCACAAATAGGAATTTATTCATAATTGTCTCTCCTTCCTCCCTGCTACCCCATTTATTACAACTCCGTCTTCAGTTCTGGATCTTTTTAGGGGAGAATTTAGAAGGGACATGGGAGCTTCTGTTTCTGCTAAAAACTAGACCTCATTACCAATTACCACCATTACTTTACCAATTACATGCTCTTTTCCAATTTAAACGTTTCCCCACAAAAAACAAACAAACAAACAAACAAAAAAAAACACCAAAAAAAAAAGCCACCACAACACCAAAAACATTTTCAGCCCCTCTGATTTTCCAAAGTGTATTGAGTTTTCTTCCTTTAGTCATTTCCAACAGTTGCCACCCTAGGGGTAAATATCCCAGATTTCCACAATAATAGCATCCCATTTTCTCTCATTCTCTCACTTTTTTCACTGACTTTGGTCTAAATCTTCTGCGGTTTTGTTTTGTTTTGTTCTTTTCCCTTTCAGTCTTTCACTTGCAACCAATCAGTCTGCTTCAACTTTTCGCTTCAGTTCCCGACCATCATACACAAACACGACCACACTCAGATTTTTTGCAAATTCTTCCTGCCAACCTGGCACATGCTCTCGGAAATACTTCCGTAGATCCACAAACACACTTGCTACCAGTCCACAAAGCTTTCCAAAAATCTTCCCCAGTCGGTGCTCCCCTGGCTTCTGTCTACATTCCTGCACTTCAGTTCAGTTTACTCTTATCTCCTCAAAAGCTCAAAAGCTTTTATCAGATTTTTAACCACCGTTTGGCAATTATCTCCATTTGTTTGATTATTATCATCTCAATTAGAATCACCTTGGGGCCAGGTAGTCTCCCACTGCCTGTGGGGTTAGTTCCACATTCTTTTAAATGATGTTTCCGGAAAGACCAACTCTCTCAATAACAGGATAACATCGGCTCAGAATGGATTCTAGCCCCCCCCCCCCCCCCCCCCAAAAAAAATGAGAAAATCATGATGCTCATCGATCCCCATCTTCCCTTCAGAGTTTGATTTCCTCACATAATCAAATCCCCAGAGTGCCAGGGGGTGCATCCGTGTAACACTGGAACACTGGAGGGCATTCACATGTACATCCCCCCCTTCGCACTTGCTCCCCTACACACACATACGCACGCACATCTGCTGCTGGCTGCACTGCAAAATAACTTTAGCAATCCCAGGGTAAAGCCCAGCAAAAGCAGTAAGGACAAGAAAGACAGTTGGGGAGGTAATCAAGAGGTGATACAGAGAGCAGAGACCAGCTCTGCAAGCACCTTAGTTAAATTACTCCCAACTGCAGCTAAAATTCTTTCCCTAGGTTTTTATACTCGTTTTCGACCATCCTCTTTATGGTGGTCATATGCCAAATCATCCTATACGTACCAGTAATTCATTTGTCCAGGACATCTGTTTTCTAGGTGTTTTTTAGTTACAGTTTGCCAGTCTCCTCGATATAAGGTCATTGCATGCTTTTCTTGAAAACCTTGCTGTACCATAAGTATTTTCCCAATTTTGCAATACCTCGGCCAAGGGCGTCCCCTTCTCTATGCCGAGTTTTATTTCCCATCACTAAAAAAATTCAGAGACACGCTTCCGTTGAGTCACGAGGTTCAGAGGGAGCCCCTTGCTTTCTAATCTCCTTCAGAGAGGAGTTTAGGTGCGGCTGGATCCCATCCTAGTCTCAGACTTGGTCAACGGCTTATGTCTAAAGGATATTTTCCCATTCTCAAGAGAGACTCGAACACTGCTTTTATGTGCACTTTACACTGATCAGGCCACACACTTTGCACTCAAAAACATACTGCAGGAAGGGAGGGACTCGCACCCACCCTGGTGTGGAGGAAGATTTAAAGGCCCTACAGTTTTTTTTACATACCAATTTAGATCTTTGCATAGCCAATTGTCATTGGATCCGTATTTTGGCCAGAATATCACTCTATTAAGGGCTATTTTGTCCAGACAAAACACAATACTTTATCATTTTCTATTTATCCTTCCTTTTTGTACACCACACGTTTCCCCGGTACCTTAACATCCTCCCTAAAGGACTGGACGGAGGAATGTCACCATTTTTCCTTTCTATTTCCCATTCTGAGTCTCGAGGCTTCTCCTTGCGCCTCGTCCCTCCTCTCAGAATGCCCCCGACCACCAAGGTAGTACTTAACAGTCTGTTTTCTTACCTTGGTCCACGCACAAAGTTGCCCGCTCGCTCGTATCGTGCTTCCCGCTTTTTCCTTTCTCCTTTCGCCTATGGTTTGCGGGGATCCGCCTTCGTCCCCACAGCCCTGCAGTTTCTGTCTGTCCGTCCGTCCTGGAATCCCCACCGACCATCCAGAAGGCCATTGAAATCAACGGGGCACGCCTTCCCGTCCATTGGCGACAGGGACCCCCGAGATGACGACGTCGAGTCTCGGACGAGCCCCCAGACTTGTAGGAAACCATCATCTTGCCAACAGAATAGGCTCAGGCAGGATCTCTCGGCAAAGCACGTTTTATTAAGGCTTTTGCGAAACGGGCCGTTCTACCTAAAAGTAGGCACACGCAATAGGGCAAAAAGCTTATACGCCCCCACAAATGCCAGCTGCAAATTCCCTGCCCTGTTCCCCAGGGGTTGGGTACTGCAGGCTTTCCGGACTGCCCGCCGCCTGCCTCAGTTTCCAGGACTCATTCATCTCATGCTAAGAAGGCCCTTCCCCTGCTGGATCTATTGCAAAGGTGGGTTCCTGGCTCTTGGGTTAGCCTTCCCTCTAGCTGCACTTGTTTTTGAAATGCAGGAATGAGTTTGCATTGCAGCATGAGTTGGAAGAGAGTTGGTTTGTGGGAAGGATTCCCAGTGTGATGTGTGTCAATCCTTCCCCCCTCGCTGGGTGAGGTGGCAGCTGAGTTGCAAAAGCAACATTCCTTCTCGAAGGGCTCCTTCCTTGCAGGGCTGAGGCAGAGGCGAGAGAGCGAGGCAGGTGCACGGGGGGGGGCGCCGTGGGGGGCGCCGTGGGGGGGGCGGTTTGTCGGTGGGAAAAGCGGGGATCGAACCAGGGACCCATTTGACCAATCCGCGGGTCCGGCGCCCTGGCCGCTCCGCCAGCGCGATCCCACGGCCGTGGAACGCACGGCGCCCCCTATAGGCCGCAGAGCGGCCTGCGCGGCGGCTAAAGGCCGGGGGGGCGGTGGGCGGGGTGGGGATGGAAGTGGGTGCCCTGCGGACCAGCGTCCCGCGACCTGGCCGCTCCTCTACCGCCATCCCCACCGCCGGGGGACGCCACAGCTCCCCCTACAAACCTCCGCCCGCCCGCTAAGCTCGGCCCATGCCGGGGGGCACCCACCGACTCGCTGCCTCCCACCACCACGCTGCAACCCCACCTGCCCCCCGCCCAATCACACACCCCCCCACCCGCCCCTCGCCTGACAGAGCCCAAGACCTCCCGCTGCTGACAGCTACCTGCTCGCGGCCCTAGCGGCAGCGCACGCCGCTCTGCGGCCTATAGGGGGCGCCGTGCGTTCCACGGCCGTGGGATCGCGCTGGCGGAGCGGCCAGGGCGCCGGACCCGCGGATTGGTCAAATGGGTCCCTGGTTCGATCCCCGCTTTTCCCACCGACAGACCCCACCCCCCACGGCCCCCCCCCCCCGCGCACCTGCCTCGCTCTCTCGCCTCTGCCTCAGCCCTGCAAGGAGCTATTGAAGGAGGAAGGTTGTTTTTACAACTGGTTTGGCACCTGAGCTCAGCGGGGGAAAGGATTGAGAGGTATCAGACTATGAATCACAGAATCACAGAATGTTAGGGATTGGAAGGGACCTCAGAAGATCGTCTAGTCCAATCCCCCCGCCAGAGCAGGAACACCTAGATGAGGTTACACAGGAATGTGTCCAGGTGGCTTTTGAATGTCTCCAGAGGAGGAGACTCCTCAGCCTCCCTGGGCAGCCCCGTCCAGTGCTCTGCCAGCCTCACTGAGAAGAAGTTTCTTCTCCTATTTAAGTGGAACCTCCTGTGTTGCAGTTTGTACCCATTGCCCCATGTCTTATCATTGGTTGTCAGTGAGAAGAGCCTGGCTCCATCCTCGTGACACTCACCCTTTACATATTTACAAACATTAATGAGGTCACCCCTCAGTCTCCTCTTCTCCAAACTAAAGAGACCCAGCTCCCTCAGCCTTTCCTCAGTAGGGAGATGCTCCACTCCCTTAATCAACTTTGTCGCCCTGCGCTGGACTCTCTCCAGCAGTTCCCTGTCCTTCTTGAACTGAGGGGCCCAGAACTGGACACAATATTCCAGATGCGGTCTCACCAGGGTAGAGTAGAGGGGCAGGAGAACCTCTTTCAACCTACTAACTACCCCCCTTCTAATACACCCCAGGATGTCATTGGCCTTCTTGGCCACAAGGGCACAGTGCTGGCTCATGGTCATCGTGCCGTCCACCGGGACCCCCAGGTCCCTTTCACTGCTCTCTGACAGGTCATTCCCCGACTTATACTAGTACCTGGGGTTCTTCTTGCCCAGATGCAAGACTCTACACTTGCGCTTGTTATATTTCATTCATGTTTTCCCCGCCCAACTCTCCAGCCTGTCCAGCTCTCGCTGGATGGCAGCACAGCCTTCTGGCGTGTCAGCCACTCCTCCCAGCTTGGTGTCATCAGCAAACTTGCTGACAGTCACTCTATTCCCTCATCCAAGTCATTGATGAATATATTGAATAGTACTGGCCCCAGTACCGACCCTTGAGGGACTCCACAGGCCTCCAACTAGACTCTGCCCCGTCGATCACGACTCTCTGGCTTCTTTCCTTCAGCCAGTTCACAGTCCACATCGCTACCCGATCGTCCAGACCACACTTCCTCAGTTTAGCTGGGAGGATGCTGTGGGAGACCGTGTCAAACGCTTCACTGAAATCAAGACAGACCACATCCACTGCTTTACCATCATCTGTCCACCCGGTTATGTCCTCATAAAAGTCTATGAGGTTGGTCAAGCACGACTTCCCTTTGGTGAAGCCACGTTGACTGCCCCTAATGACCCCCTTATCCCTGATATGCCTTGAGATGGCACCAAGGATAAGTCGTTCCATCAGTTTCCCAGGGATGGAGGTGAGGCTGACCGGTCCATAGTTACCCGGGTCCTCCTTCTTGCCCTTTTTGAAGACTGGAATGACATTTGCTTTCCTCCAGCCCTCAGGCACCCCTCCCGTTTCCCATGACTTAGCAAAGGTGACGGAGAGTGGCCTAGCAATGATCAGCCAGCTCCCTCAGCACCCGCGGGTGCATCCCACCTGGAGCCATGGATTTATGGATGTCCAGATTGCTTAATCGGTCCCTAACCCAGGCCCTCAGCCTTCCCTAGCCTGGAAGCACCAACACCCACGAAGGAGCGAGCTGTGGGCAATGTCCTGCTTTGCCTTCAGCGTCTCTCGCAATGTTAACTTGCAAATTTGTAGTGGATGAGGGTGTGGAACTGCAAGCTGGGGATAACAGTTTTCCAGTGAACGTGAAGGAGAAGGACGTTGAACTGCTGCCCATGCAAGCTGGTCTCAGAGGACACGTAGCAACTATTCACCTCACACCTGGCAATGCATTCGTTTTAAAAAAAAAAAAAAAATAAGCCCAAAACCACTAAGGCAGGGCTATGTTTCTCACCTGCATAGATGTCATCCTTTCCTGACTGGAACCCTTGGCTTCTTTGTGAAGCCTTTGGTTTCATTACCGGGTAGCGGAGGTTTGTTATCAGTCCTTGATTCGGCTTGTCGTAAGTGTATATTGAATCCTTCAATATTCTGAAGATCCTCTCTGGAACACCTTCAGAAGTCTGCAGAGAAAGGAAAGAAACATTTGTCTGCAGCTGCTCTTCGCATGGAGTCCCCAAAAATGAAAGGAATGACAGGTTGCTTCTTCTTTCCCAAGGAGCTGTTTTGGAAGCAGACTGGGTGACAGAGTCTGGTACCAGCCTTTGGCCACCAGGGACACCTGCTTGGTGGTGTGCTCTAGGCCCTAAGTGTCACCTCCCTCACCCGCTTGATTTTTTTTTTTTTTTTTTTTTTTTTTTTTTTTTTTTTTAAAGGGAGAAGAGCAGTTTAAAATCTGGGCTCAGGGGTGTGTTGCAGAGGGATGGCGTTACCGACTTCCCCCTGGCGTCAGAGCGCAACGTTCTCTAGGTTATCTACTTTAGTCTTCTAGTGCACCACACTGGTGTGGATGTCAATGAATAAAGTCTGTGTTGAACTTGTATAAGGAAACACGGAAAAAAAGAATAAGCCAATAAACGCCATCATTATTTTAAAGAAAGATGAGAAGGTAATTTTGCTTATGTCTCCAATAGAAAAGAACCACTGAACAATGACCCCCCTTCCTTCTCTCCTCAGTGGGCAGAGATGACAAGAGTTCCTCCTACTCCTTCCCTCTCCTTTCTCCCAAGGTAAACAGTGTCACATTCAGTGCCATGTAGATTAACTTGCATTTCTGAATGGAACCATAACTCCCCTTGGCACCACTCCAAGCAGAGAGACGAACTGAGCAGCTCAGACATGGATGTGTATGAGTATTCAAGGGTCCTGGCCTGACACCAACATCAGTGACATTTTCTTGATCTATCCTTTAATAGACTGAGATCTTTGTCGGTCAAAGTTCAGGCAGCTTACCAGAAAACCAACTACAGTCCTCATGTGTTAACAACATTTAGACTGTCAAAGGAAGAATGCTCAAATTTTAAATTCATCCTTCGTTTGCAGAGAACAGCTGCAGAAACTGAATGCCTAACACAAGCTAGCGCAACAACACAGAAACGTAGAGAAGGAAAGAGAACACCCAACCGCCTGTTCTACTGGTTATTTTCTCCAATACAGGAGAAACAACCACCAACTCTGGAGAACAAACAGGTCAGGGTTATTGGTCCCACAAAAACGAGCATAAGAAATACTAAGGCAATTCCCCAGAGTCCAGTAACTCTCTTGCCCTCAAGCCAGGGTCGTGCCACAAAAACAAAACTCTTACCAAAGATTTCATCTTAGCTTGAACAGGTAAGTTGTGATGACGGAGATTCGCCAGGAGTCCTAAACATGGTATCATTACCTCATCTTCTGTGGTTTGACTGAAAAGTCCAGGAAGTCAAACAAAGACTTTTAATTAAAGCATCCAGAAATTAGTTACCAGAATTTGGGGGTTGAGGGTGGGGTGCTTGGGGGACTCTATTTTGTTGCCGTGGCGGTGGGGAGGGGAGTGTGGTATTGTTTTGTTTTTTAACTAGACACCATTCTGCCAAGCCAAGCAAAATTCAGATTGCAATCCCCATAGTGTGGGCAGTTTTTAACTGAGCACATCTGGGGGAAAAAAAAAAAAAAAAGGTCTATCAGAGACCAGCACTATCAAAGGTCCTTTATTGCAGGTGCTTTTAAGAGTCACTAGATCTCTTACAAGGACCCTTGCACAAAAGTCATTTTAATGTAACATAAGTCTGTTCCTAATGACGAGCATGACTTTTCCCCTGGGTCTTCTCTTTGACAGCTCCCTGGGATATGCAGGTGGGCTAAGAGGCCAGTTAATATCCAGTCACTGAAAGTCCCACAACCACTGCATTTGACAGGCTGTAACAACATGGTTTGCTAAGAAAAACCTCTGTTTAGCTTGGAGTAAAAATGCCACAGGTCACTCTGGAGACCAGGTTAGTGCAATATGCTAATGGCCTTCAGAAAGTTTAGAAACTTAGCCAGGTGTTTCCCATGAGAGAAGGTAACTGAGTGCACACTTACACATGATGCATTAGAAATGAAATTAATTCATTGACGTTGGCACCAGCACAAAAGACCTGAACATTGTAAGTTACCCTCTGCAGCAACTGGATACTCTGAGGAAATTAAAAGCTGTTCACATGTGTCTTTCCTATAGCATCGCACTCAAGAATGTTACAAATTAGAAAGCTGAAAGGACAAATAAAAAGACATCACGACTGAATTCATTTTCAGACCCTGTGACGTTAACACGACAACTACACAAGCTGCTGTGAGCACACAGGGTCGTGTCCTGACACTCCGAGGTACTTATTAAAAGCCCAAACAGATGGATAAGGTTTTCTTTTGACAGAGGCATTACCTTTGTAGCCCATCCATTTCTCCCCTTTGCTTCATCAGCACGTTCTCCATTCTGTCAGCGAGAAAGGGGCTTTGTCCTGTTGAAAGATCCACAAGTTTTGCCAAAATGCAAAAAGCGCTTTGCAGCCTCTTCAGAAAGTATGTTTAGTGCAGGGGTGTCAAACTCATTTGTAGCAAATGCATTTTTAGGACTGTATAAATGTAGGAGTAGTCGCATTTCTAGAGTCCTAAAATTACGTTTGGCCCTTTGAAGGCAACCGCGAGGCTGATGTGCCCCCCAGTGAAAATGAGTTTGACACCCCCGGCTTAGAGGAAAACACGTTTGCTGTGAAGACAGTCGACAGATCTAATGGTAGTTAAGTCTTTCCTACAGCATCCTTTCAGCACGCAACGTAATTGAGTTAATATAATGCTAATATGCACAATTATGACAATAATCACAGCACAGGATAGCAGCTGAAACCAAACCTCATTATATAAGCATGTGACATAAGAAATTCAAGGTCTTAGTCCTGCATCTACTTGGTGACTACAAAACCTCTCCCACTGACTGGCAAGTCACCTGGATCTCTTAGTCTTCTCCTACTCCAAGTGCTTTGACAAATACACAAACTGGGACAAAAGTGTCCTTCACTGGATGCCTGACTCATTTTCCACAGATCAGGGGCAACACAACTGCTGGCAAATTCATTTTCCGTTTTCCCTCTCAGAAAAGAGATGTCACGACACGTAGCCAGCAAGTACTTGCTGAAATCTCAGAGCCACATATGAGGAAACCTGTGCATATTTAAAAAAAAAAAAAAAAAGAGGAGGTCTTCCCCACCTTTACTGGTCAATGCACAGAAAGGACACGTGAACATTGGTGAAGATGGGCTGTGAGATATTATGTGTAAGGTAATAATGTGTAATAAGCTCTGCACTTGACTCCTATAACTCAGCTCGCACTGGCACAGCCCCTTGCACTCACTGGCACTGAGCAGAGGGCAGCAGGCACACGTGCCCTGCAGACCTTCGATGAGAACTGGCAGCCACAGCTCTCGTTTCACTCCTTCACAACTGCCTGTCAAAGAATTGATTAGACAAAACCGACTCCAGGCTTGTCTCATGAACAGTAGGAGAAAGAACTAAATACCTCAGCTGGAAAATAATTCTGGAAAATAAGCTCTCCAGCAGCCAAATCATTTCAAAAACAGAGGCTTTTGGTTTTGGTTTATTTTTGCTTGGTTTGTTGGTTGGATTTGTTTGTCTGGTTTTGTTAGGTTTGGGGTTTTTTGTTTTGTTTCAATTGGAGCAGGTGAGAAGCTCAAGCTCGATTAAAGAGAGAGTACAAAGAACTCTCTGCAGCCTTAAAATCCTGTCATACTGGCCTCGTATGGCAAACAACATACACAGCTAAGACCGACACACTATTTCAGAAGAGTTATTACATGCATGCCGCATAACAGATACCATATAAGAGTAGACAAATAGAGTTAAACATTAGTTCCTGTTACCTGTAATATGAATGGGTCACTGAGATGAGCAGAGCCTCGATGAACCACTCCTGCCAGCACGTGGTCACATTGTAGGTATCCTGAAGAGCTTCTCTAGTCTCGCTCTCTAAGACTGGAATTTAAGAATTATTAACAAAAAACCCCTGTCAAACAGCAAAAGCAGCTGTTGCATTAGCTACCAATCTGAGCAGAAGCCCAAGTCATTGACCAGTTTTTCACATCTGTTTCACAAACAACTACAAATAAATCACAGCTCCTACGCACTTGAAGAATCTGGACCTGTCTTGTCATCGCTTTCCCAGAGCAAAGAGCATACCCCCCTCCCCTCTTCCCCCCTTCCTACCCCTCTGCACACCACCTCCAGCCCCGCTACAACCCCACCTGCCCCCCACCCAAACACATCCCCCCCCACGCCCACCCCACCCCTCGCCTGACAGAGCCCAAGACCTCCCGCTGCTGACAGCTACCTGCTCGGGGCCTGGGAGCAAGCGTCACCCAAATGGAACAACCGGCCCAGGCCCACCCACGGGAGACTCTGGGGCGCAAACCAGATGCAAACTCTTCCGTCCTTCCTTCCTTCCTTCCTGCCTTGGCCCTAAGTGTCACCTCCCTCACCCACTTGTTGGGTTTTATTCCGAAAAAAAAAAGAGTGGTTTAAAATCTGGCCTCGGGTGTGTTGAAGAGGGACAGCGTTAGCGACTTTCCCCTGGGGACAGAGTGCAAGGTTAGTGGCAACCTGTTTGGTTCTCACTTCAAAGCTTCTCTTTCGACGCCTAGGTGAGAAGCAGAAGCCAAAGGTTCTGCCAAGGATGGGCACTGTCGAGCAAAAGACATCTGCAGAGGCAAGCCCGGAGGACGGCGCTCCTAAGCAGAGGAAGGGCCTTGTCGCAAGCTGCGTTTGAACGTGCCGGTTGGTGCTGCTGGACTGGATTCCTTCCAGGGCACAGTCCCCCAGGGATCCGTACAGAGACTTGGCCACACTGGTCACTTGAGGAGGGTGACAGACGGTAAGCGCACAAATCATCTGGAGTCACAGCCAGGGTCCTGCTAGTGGTGAGGACAAGTGAACAGGGCTTGATTCTCTTGGTTTTTCGGCATCCTGCATCTTGCCTTCTGCCCGGGGTGGGCTAGGTGCCACTGCCTCTGCGGACTTGCTCTGGCTGGGACGGAGTTGACTCTTGTTAGTGGCAGCCGGCCTAGCACCGTGTTTGGCAGGGGTGGCTAAAGCGGTGTTGCTTACTGCAGCTGTGGTGTGGCTGTTGCTGCGAGTGCGGGCCTCCCGGAGCCGTGAGGTTGTCTCTTTTTCCTGCAGCGCTGAGGCTGGGGGTGTGCAAGAGGTTGGGAGGGTGGAGAGCAGGAGAGCGTCCGGGAAGTGGCCAAAGGGCCGTCCCCTGCTGTAGGCCAGCTGCGCCCACAGGCCTGGTGTTCCTTGCTGCTGGTGCTGCTGCTGCTGCCTTTGTGGTGCAGGTCAGGGTTTCTGGGCGCATGCATGATTTGGGGTGGGCTTGGGGGTGGGCAGGAGGGCAGCAGGCCAAAGGGCTCCCCTCCTGCTGTGCTGCCTGGGTGTCCCTGGCTGTGTGTCTGCCGGGGGCCGGGGAAGCAAGAGCAAGAGGGCCAAGCGGGCGGCAGGCAGCGCAGGCTGGTGAGCGGCAAGGAGGAAAGGCCAAGGGCTTTGGGCGTCTGGTGCCGGGCCAGGTGGGGCTGAGGCGAGGGCATCTTTTCTACTAATGTCTATTCGTGATCCATAAACCTCACTTACTGAATCATCTGCTCCCTGTAGCGTAATTAGCAAAGGGTTGCACTGCAGAGACTCACATCCCGGGAGAGATTGCCCTTTGGATAGGGTAAGTTTTCTTTTTCATTCTATAACCATTCATTGCTCACTGTCCATCCCCCAAACTCTGTGGTCCAGATAACACTGTATCAGGAGGGGCAATGAGAGACAGCAACAAAAACTATGCACTTATTTAAATCATCCTTAGACTCGGTCCCCTTGGACACATGTTTGTTTTCATAACTCAATTCCCTTTAGCTCTGTACATCCCCACACCTATGGATCTGGCAAGCGTCTACTCAAATTGTTAGGGAACCTTCAGTTTCAGTGACGTTCACGTTAAGTAACCCATTTGTAAATTCTACATAATACAGGATTAGTAATCCCCAAAAGTTTCATTTCATTTTCATCTCTGTATCTTTAGTTGAAGTGGGTCGTCAGTTGTCAGTACTTGCCACTCCTCACTGTCCTTTGGAGGTCTGATTGGCTCTTTAATCCACGTGTAATGAGTCCACCCTTTCTCAGCTGGTCGCACCACTGTCTCGGTGATCAGCAGAACTTGAAATGCGCCTTCCCAATCTGGCTGAAGCTTAGCGTCTTTCCAGGATTTGACCAGGACCTGCTGTCCAGGCTGAAACTTGTGAGCTGCAGACTCTAAAGGCAGAGTTTGTGCCAGAAGCCCTTGGTGCCTGAGAGAAGACAGAAAAGACAACCCGAGCATACAGTTTTTGAGAAACAAATCCTTAGTTTCAAACCGTGGGGGTCCATCCGTTATTTCGCTTTTGCTACCACTGCCCCCGTGGCAGTGCTAAGAGGGAAGGCTTCTCCCCACCTGGTAAGATGATCAAACACTAGTAAGTTTTTAATTCAGCCAACTGCAGGTAATTCTGTGAAATCAACTTGTATATTTTGGAAGGGTCATAAACTTGGCCTTCAACCTCCTGCAGGCTGCTTCCTAAGTGCCTTTTCATTTACTTTTTTACAAACCACACATCATTCACAAATTTGCTTGGCTATAGTATAAATTCCAGTACACCCATATTTTTATAACACTATGGCACCCATTACTTGTTTTCCTCATTAACTCTCTTGATGTAAAATTGCTAATACCTTCCTCATGGTTTGCTTATTTAACATTTCTCTACCCTCTGGGAGTACGCATTTCCCATTCTGTTCCCTGGCTTCCAACTCTTGGAGGACTTCTTTTTATCTTTCATTGAAAACTGGAATTTCTTGTGGGGCCAGGACCTCGGGCGTGAGATAAAACCTGAAGCAATAAATAAGTTAAGGCTGCTTCTCAGGCCATTTCATCTGCTAACCAACTTCCCCGACACAAAAAGAGTTGCCCCTCTGATGTCCATTAACATGTACTACAGCCACTTCTATTGGTGACATCAGATTCCATAACACTTGTCCAACTAGTTCTTCATGAACCAATTCTTTACCTTTGCTATTAATTAGACCCCATTCTTCCCAAATTTTCCCAAAGGTGTGCACTTCTCCAAATGCGTATCTAGAACCATTACGGATGGTACCTTCTTTTCCTTCTAACATTTGCAGTGCCTGACTGACGGCTTGTGGCTGGCATGTTTGAGCTGACCAGTTATTAGGCAACCTTCCCGTTTCTCTTATTTCACCATTCACACCTTCAACGATGGCACACCCATTGTGTCTCTTCCCCTGAATTACCCTTGAAGACCCATCTATGAAGAGGTGCAGCCCATTGCCACCTCTCCATAGGAAAGCAGCAGGGTTTAATTTCCTGCTTTCTCCCACCAGAAGAGCAGTTGCTGCTGCAGCTTGCACACACTCTGGCCAACCTCGAGACACTGGGTCTAAGAGCTTAGATCAGTGTGCCACTGCTTGTCGCTTCCCCCCCAGCCCACTTGCTGCTGGAGCAGCGTGAGAGGCAGAACAGGCCTCCACTCTGTGCAAGCATTGCTCAACAATAACAAAAACATCTCTGTATTATCAACACTGTTTTAAGCATCAATCAAAAACATAGTCCCATACCAGGTACCACAAAGAAAATTAACTCCAGCCCAGCCAAAACCAACACAAACTTCCAGGTAATACAATATCTTTCAAATTTTCTCCTTGTCACCCCCCAGGCAGTAACTGTGTTTCCACACCCAGAGCCTGTAAAAGGTTTCTCTCTAATATAGAAGCTGGGGAATCTTCCCCTAATATATTCCTTCCCCATACGCTTTTAATTCTTATTATCACAAATAGGAATTTATTCATAATTGTCTCTCCTTCCTCCCTGCTACCCCATTTATTACAACTCCGTCTTCAGTTCTGGATCTTTTTAGGGGAGAATTTAGAAGGGACATGGGAGCTTCTGTTTCTGCTAAAAACTAGACCTCATTACCAATTACCACCATTACTTTACCAATTACATGCTCTTTTCCAATTTAAACGTTTCCCCACAAAAAAACAAACAAACAAACAAACAAACAAAAAAAAAAACACCAATAAAAAAAGCCACCACAACACCAAAAACATTTTCAGCCCCTCTGATTTTCCAAAGTGTATTGAGTTTTCTTCCTTTAGTCATTTCCAACAGTTGCCGCCCTAGGGGTAAATATCCCAGATTTCCACAATAATAGCATCCCATTTTCTCTCATTCTCTCACTTTTTTCACTGACTTTGGTCTAAATCTTCTGCGGTTTTGTTTTGTTCTTTTCCCTTCCAGTCTTTCACTTGCAACCAATCAGTCTGCTTCAACTTTTCGCTTCAGTTCCCGACCATCATACACAAACACGACCACACTCAGATTTTTTGCAAATTCTTCCTGCCAACCTGGCACATGCTCTCGGAAATACTTCCGTAGATCCACAAACACACTTGCTACCAGTCCACAAAGCTTTCCAAAAATCTTCCCCAGTCGGTGCTCCCCTGGCTTCTGTCTACATTCCTGCACTTCAGTTCAGTTTACTCTTATCTCCTCAAAAGCTCAAAAGCTTTTATCAGATTTTTAACCACCGTTTGGCAATTATCTCCATTTGTTTGATTATTATCATCTCAATTAGAATCACCTTGGGGCCAGGTAGTCTCCCACTGCCTGTGGGGTTAGTTCCACATTCTTTTAAATGATGTTTCCGGAAAGACCAACTCTCTCAATAACAGGATAACATCGGCTCAGAATGGATTCTAGCCGCTCCCCCCCTCCCCCCCCCCAAAAAAAAAAATTAGAAAATCATGATGCTCATCGATCCCCATCTTCCCTTCAGAGTTCGATTTCCTCACATAATCAAATCCCCAGAGTGCCAGGGGGTGCATCCGTGTAACACTGGAACACTGGAGGGCATTCACATGTACATCCCCCCCTTCGCACTTGCTCCCCTACACACACATACGCACGCACATCTGCTGCTGGCTGCACTGCAAAATAACTTTAGCAATCCCAGGGTAAAGCCCAGCAAAAGCAGTAAGGACAAGAAAGACAGTTGGGGAGGTAATCAAGAGGTGATACAGAGAGCAGAGACCAGCTCTGCAAGCACCTTAGTTAAATTACTCCCAACTGCAGCTAAAATTCTTTCCCTAGGTTTTTATACTCGTTTTCGACCATCCTCTTTATGGTGGTCATATGCCAAATCATCCTATACGTACCAGTAATTCATTTGTCCAGGACATCTGTTTTCTAGGTGTTTTTTAGTTACAGTTTGCCAGTCTCCTCGATATAAGGTCATTGCATGCTTTTCTTGAAAACCTTGCTGTACCATAAGTATTTTCCCAATTTTGCAATACCTCGGCCAAGGGTGTCCCCTTCTCTATGCCGAGTTTTATTTCCCATCACTAAAAAAATTCAGAGACACGCTTCCGTTGAGTCACGAGGTTCAGAGGGAGCCCCTTGCTTTCTAATCTCCTTCAGAGAGGAGTTTAGGTGCGGCTGGATCCCATCCTAGTCTCAGACTTGGTCAACGGCTTATGTCTAAAGGATATTTTCCCATTCTCAAGAGAGACTCGAACACTGCTTTTATGTGCACTTTACACTGATCAGGCCACACACTTTGCACTCAAAAACATACTGCAGGAAGGGAGGGACTCGCACCCACCCTGGGGTGGAGGAAGATTTAAAGGCCCTACAGTTTTTTTTACATACCAATTTAGATCTTTGCATAGCCAATTGTCATTGGATCCGTATTTTGGCCAGAATATCACTCTATTAAGGGCTATTTTGTCCAGACAAAACACAATACTTTATCATTTTCTATTTATCCTTCCTTTTTGTACACCACACGTTTCCCCGGTACCTTAACATCCTCCCTAAAGGACTGGACGGAGGAATGTCACCATTTTTCCTTTCTATTTCCCATTCTGAGTCTCGAGGCTTCTCCTTGCGCCTCGTCCCTCCTCTCAGAATGCCCCCGACCACCAAGGTAGTACTTAACAGTCTGTTTTCTTACCTTGGTCCACGCACAAAGTTGCCCGCTCGCTCGTATCGTGCTTCCCGCTTTTTCCTTTCTCCTTTCGCCTATGGTTTGCGGGGATCCGCCTTCGTCCCCACAGCCCTGCAGTTTCTGTCTGTCCGTCCGTCCTGGAATCCCCACCGACCATCCAGAAGGCCATTGAAATCAACGGGGCACGCCTTCCCGTCCATTGGCGACAGGGACCCCCGAGATGACGACGTCGAGTCTCGGACGAGCCCCCAGACTTGTAGGAAACCATCATCTTGCCAACAGAATAGGCTCAGGCAGGATCTCTCGGCAAAGCACGTTTTATTAAGGCTTTTGCGAAACGGGCCGTTCTACCTAAAAGTAGGCACACGCAATAGGGCAAAAAGCTTATACGCCCCCACAAATGCCAGCTGCAAATTCCCTGCCCTGTTCCCCAGGGGTTGGGTACTGCAGGCTTTCCGGACTGCCCGCCGCCTGCCTCAGTTTCCAGGACTCATTCATCTCATGCTAAGAAGGCCCTTCCCCTGCTGGATCTATTGCAAAGGTGGGTTCCTGGCTCTTGGGTTAGCCTTCCCTCTAGCTGCACTTGTTTTTGAAATGCAGGAATGAGTTTGCATTGCAGCATGAGTTGGAAGAGAGTTGGTTTGTGGGAAGGATTCCCAGTGTGATGTGTGTCAATCCTTCCCCCCTCGCTGGGTGAGGTGGCAGCTGAGTTGCAAAAGCAACATTCCTTCTCGAAGGGCTCCTTCCTTGCAGGGCTGAGGCAGAGGCGAGAGAGCGAGGCAGGTGCACGGGGGGGGCGCCGTGGGGGGGGCGGTTTGTCGGTGGGAAAAGCGGGGATCGAACCAGGGACCCATTTGACCAATCCGCGGGTCCGGCGCCCTGGCCGCTCCGCCAGCGCGATCCCACGGCCGTGGAACGCACGGCGCCCCCTATAGGCCGCAGAGCGGCCTGCGCGGCGGCTAAAGGCCGGGGGGGCGGTGGGCGGGGTGGGGATGGAAGTGGGTGCCCTGCGGACCAGCGTCCCGCGACCTGGCCGCTCCTCTACCGCCATCCCCACCGCCGGGGGACGCCACAGCTCCCCCTACAAACCTCCGCCCGCCCGCTAAGCTCGGCCCATGCCGGGGGGCACCCACCGACTCGCTGCCTCCCACCACCACGCTGCAACCCCACCTGCCCCCCGCCCAATCACACACCCCCCCACCCGCCCCTCGCCTGACAGAGCCCAAGACCTCCCGCTGCTGACAGCTACCTGCTCGCGGCCCTAGCGGCAGCGCACGCCGCTCTGCGGCCTATAGGGGGCGCCGTGCGTTCCACGGCCGTGGGATCGCGCTGGCGGAGCGGCCAGGGCGCCGGACCCGCGGATTGGTCAAATGGGTCCCTGGTGCGATCCCCGCTTTTCCCACCGACAGACCCCCACCCCCCACGGCCCCCCCCCCCGCGCACCTGCCTCGCTCTCTCGCCTCTGCCTCAGCCCTGCAAGGAGCTATTGAAGGACGAAGGTTGTTTTTACAACTGGTTTGGCACCTGAGCTCAGCGGGGGAAAGGATTGAGAGGTATCAGACTATGAATCACAGAATCACAGAATGTTAGGGATTGGAAGGGACCTCAGAAGATCGTCTAGTCCAATCCCCCCGCCAGAGCAGGAACACCTAGATGAGGTTACACAGGAATGTGTCCAGGTGGCTTTTGAATGTCTCCAGAGGAGGAGACTCCTCAGCCTCCCTGGGCAGCCCGTTCCAGTGCTCTGCCAGCCTCACTGAGAAGAAGTTTCTTCTCCTATTTAAGTGGAACCTCCTGTGTTGCAGTTTGTACCCATTGCCCCATGTCTTATCATTGGTTGTCAGTGAGAAGAGCCTGGCTCCATCCTCGTGACACTCACCCTTTACATATTTACAAACATTAATGAGGTCACCCCTCAGTCTCCTCTTCTCCAAACTAAAGAGACCCAGCTCCCTCAGCCTTTCCTCAGTAGGGAGATGCTCCACTCCCTTAATCAACTTTGTCGCCCTGCGCTGGACTCTCTCCAGCAGTTCCCTGTCCTTCTTGAACTGAGGGGCCCAGAACTGGACACAATATTCCAGATGCGGTCTCACCAGGGTAGAGTAGAGGGGCAGGAGAACCTCTTTCAACCTACTAACTACCCCCCTTCTAATACACCCCAGGATGTCATTGGCCTTCTTGGCCACAAGGGCACAGTGCTGGCTCATGGTCATCGTGCCGTCCACCGGGACCCCCAGGTCCCTTTCACTGCTCTCTGACAGGTCATTCCCCGACTTATACTAGTACCTGGGGTTCTTCTTGCCCAGATGCAAGACTCTACACTTGCGCTTGTTATAGTTCATTCATGTTTTCCCCGCCCAACTCTCCAGCCTGTCCAGCTCTCGCTGGATGGCAGCACAGCCTTCTGGCGTGTCAGCCACTCCTCCCAGCTTGGTGTCATCAGCAAACTTGCTGACAGTCACTCTATTCCCTCATCCAAGTCATTGATGAATATATTGAATAGTACTGGCCCCAGTACCGACCCTTGAGGGACTCCACAGGCCTCCAACTAGACTCTGCCCCGTCGATCACGACTCTCTGGCTTCTTTCCTTCAGCCAGTTCACAGTCCACATCGCTACCCGATCGTCCAGACCACACTTCCTCAGTTTAGCTGGGAGGATGCTGTGGGAGACCGTGTCAAACGCTTCACTGAAATCAAGACAGACCACATCCACTGCTTTACCATCATCTGTCCACCCGGTTATGTCCTCATAAAAGTCTATGAGGTTGGTCAAGCACGACTTCCCTTTGGTGAAGCCACGTTGACTGCCCCTAATGACCCCCTTATCCCTGATATGCCTTGAGATGGCACCAAGGATAAGTCGTTCCATCAGTTTCCCAGGGATGGAGGTGAGGCTGACCGGTCCATAGTTACCCGGGTCCTCCTTCTTGCCCTTTTTGAAGACTGGAATGACATTTGCTTTCCTCCAGCCCTCAGGCACCCCTCCCGTTTCCCATGACTTAGCAAAGGTGACGGAGAGTGGCCTAGCAATGATCAGCCAGCTCCCTCAGCACCCGCGGGTGCATCCCACCTGGAGCCATGGATTTATGGATGTCCAGATTGCTTAATCGGTCCCTAACCCAGGCCCTCAGCCTTCCCTAGCCTGGAAGCACCAACACCCACGAAGGAGCGAGCTGTGGGCAATGTCCTGCTTTGCCTTCAGCGTCTCTCGCAATGTTAACTTGCAAATTTGTAGTGGATGAGGGTGTGGAACTGCAAGCTGGGGATAACAGTTTTCCAGTGAACGTGAAGGAGAAGGACATTGAACTGCTGCCCATGCAAGCTGGTCTCAGAGGACACGTAGCAACTATTCACCTCACACCTGGCAATGCATTCGTTTTAAAAAAAAAAAAAAAATAAGCCCAAAACCACTAAGGCAGGGCTATGTTTCTCACCTGCATAGATGTCATCCTTTCCTGACTGGAACCCTTGGCTTCTTTGTGAAGCCTTTGGTTTCATTACCGGGTAGCGGAGGTTTGTTATCAGTCCTTGATTTGGCTTGTCGTAAGTGTATATTGAATCCTTCAATATTCTGAAGATCCTCTCTGGAACACCTTCAGAAGTCTGCAGAGAAAGGAAAGAAACATTTGTCTGCAGCTGCTCTTCGCATGGAGTCCCCAAAAATGAAAGGAATGACAGGTTGCTTCTTCTTTCCCAAGGAGCTGTTTTGGAAGCAGACTGGGTGACAGAGTCTGGTACCAGCCTTTGGCCACCAGGGACACCTGCTTGGTGGTGTGCTCTAGGCCCTAAGTGTCACCTCCCTCACCCGCTTGATTTTTTTTTTTTTTTTTTTTTTTTTTTTTTAAAGGGAGAAGAGCAGTTTAAAATCTGGGCTCAGGGGTGTGTTGCAGAGGGATGGCGTTACCGACTTCCCCCTGGCGTCAGAGCGCAACGTTCTCTAGGTTATCTACTTTAGTCTTCTAGTGCACCACACTGGTGTGGATGTCAATGAATAAAGTCTGTGTTGAACTTGTATAAGGAAACACGGAAAAAAAGAATAAGCCAATAAACGCCATCATTATTTTAAAGAAAGATGAGAAGGTAATTTTGCTTATGTCTCCAATAGAAAAGAACCACTGAACAATGACCCCCCTTCCTTCTCTCCTCAGTGGGCAGAGATGACAAGAGTTCCTCCTACTCCTTCCCTCTCCTTTCTCCCAAGGTAAACAGTGTCACATTCAGTGCCATGTAGATTAACTTGCATTTCTGAATGGAACCATAACTCCCCTTGGCACCACTCCAAGCAGAGAGACGAACTGAGCAGCTCAGACATGGATGTGTATGAGTATTCAAGGGTCCTGGCCTGACACCAACATCAGTGACATTTTCTTGATCTATCCTTTAATAGACTGAGATCTTTGTCGGTCAAAGTTCAGGCAGCTTACCAGAAAACCAACTACAGTCCTCATGTGTTAACAACATTTAGACTGTCAAAGGAAGAATGCTCAAATTTTAAATTCATCCTTCGTTTGCAGAGAACAGCTGCAGAAACTGAATGCCTAACACAAGCTAGCGCAACAACACAGAAACGTAGAGAAGGAAAGAGAACACCCAACCGCCTGTTCTACTGGTTATTTTCTCCAATACAGGAGAAACAACCACCAGCTCTGGAGAACAAACAGGTCAGGGTTATTGGTCCCACAAAAACGAGCATAAGAAATACTAAGGCAATTCCCCAGAGTCCAGTAACTCTCTTGCCCTCAAGCCAGGGTCGTGCCACAAAAACAAAACTCTTACCAAAGATTTCATCTTAGCTTGAACAGGTAAGTTGTGATGACGGAGATTCGCCAGGAGTCCTAAACATGGTATCATTACCTCATCTTCTGTGGTTTGACTGAAAAGTCCAGGAAGTCAAACAAAGACTTTTAATTAAAGCATCCAGAAATTAGTTACCAGAATTTGGGGGTTGAGGGTGGGGTGCTTGGGGGACTCTATTTTGTTGCCGTGGCGGTGGGGAGGGGAGTGTGGTATTGTTTTGTTTTTTAACTAGACACCATTCTGCCAAGCCAAGCAAAATTCAGATTGCAATCCCCATAGTGTGGGCAGTTTTTAACTGAGCACATCTGGGGGAAAAAAAAAAAAAAAAAGGTCTATCAGAGACCAGCACTATCAAAGGTCCTTTATTGCAGGTGCTTTTAAGAGTCACTAGATCGCTTACAAGGACCCTTGCACAAAAGTCATTTTAATGTAACATAAGTCTGTTCCTAATGACGAGCATGACTTTTCCCCTGGGTCTTCTCTTTGACAGCTCCCTGGGATATGCAGGTGGGCTAAGAGGCCAGTTAATATCCAGTCACTGAAAGTCCCACAACCACTGCATTTGACAGGCTGTAACAACATGGTTTGCAAAGAAAAACCTCTGTTTAGCTTGGAGTAAAAATGCCACAGGTCACTCTGGAGACCAGGTTAGTGCAATATGCTAATGGCCTTCAGAAAGTTTAGAAACTTAGCCAGGTGTTTCCCATGAGAGAAGGTAACTGAGTGCACACTTACACATGATGCATTAGAAATGAAATTAATTCATTGACGTTGGCACCAGCACAAAAGACCTGAACATTGTAAGTTACCCTCTGCAGCAACTGGATACTCTGAGGAAATTAAAAGCTGTTCACATGTGTCTTTCCTATAGCATCGCACTCAAGAATGTTACAAATTAGAAAGCTGAAAGGACAAATAAAAAGACATCACGACTGAATTCATTTTCAGACCCTGTGACGTTAACACGACAACTACACAAGCTGCTGTGAGCACACAGGGTCGTGTCCTGACACTCCGAGGTACTTATTAAAAGCCCAAACAGATGGATAAGGTTTTCTTTTGACAGAGGCATTACCTTTGTAGCCCATCCATTTCTCCCCTTTGCTTCATCAGCACGTTCTCCATTCTGTCAGCGAGAAAGGGGCTTTGTCCTGTTGAAAGATCCACAAGTTTTGCCAAAATGCAAAAAGCGCTTTGCAGCCTCTTCAGAAAGTATGTTTAGTGCAGGGGTGTCAAACTCATTTGTAGCAAATGCATTTTTAGGACTGTATAAATGTAGGAGTAGTCGCATTTCTAGAGTCCTAAAATTACGTTTGGCCCT
Organism: Columba livia; assembly: GCF_036013475.1. Taxonomy (NCBI): domain Eukaryota; kingdom Metazoa; phylum Chordata; class Aves; order Columbiformes; family Columbidae; genus Columba; species Columba livia. The sequence goes on from NW_027043810.1 coordinate 1,954,303, forward strand.
TTGAAGGCAACCGCGAGGCTGATGTGCCCCCCAGTGAAAATGAGTTTGACACCCCCGGCTTAGAGGAAAACACGTTTGCTGTGAAGACAGTCGACAGATCTAATGGTAGTTAAGTCTTTCCTACAGCATCCTTTCAGCACGCAACGTAATTGAGTTAATATAATGCTAATATGCACAATTATGACAATAATCACAGCACAGGATAGCAGCTGAAACCAAACCTCATTATATAAGCATGTGACATAAGAAATTCAAGGTCTTAGTCCTGCATCTACTTGGTGACTACAAAACCTCTCCCACTGACTGGCAAGTCACCTGGATCTCTTAGTCTTCTCCTACTCCAAGTGCTTTGACAAATACACAAACTGGGACAAAAGTGTCCTTCACTGGATGCCTGACTCATTTTCCACAGATCAGGGGCAACACAACTGCTGGCAAATTCATTTTCCGTTTTCCCTCTCAGAAAAGAGATGTCACGACACGTAGCCAGCAAGTACTTGCTGAAATCTCAGAGCCACATATGAGGAAACCTGTGCATATTTAAAAAAAAAAAAAAAAAGAGGAGGTCTTCCCCACCTTTACTGGTCAATGCACAGAAAGGACACGTGAACATTGGTGAAGATGGGCTGTGAGATGGGCTGTGAGATATTATGTGTAAGGTAATAATGTGTAATAAGCTCTGCACTTGACTCCTATAACTCAGCTCGCACTGGCACAGCCCCTTGCACTCACTGGCACTGAGCAGAGGGCAGCAGGCACACGTGCCCTGCAGACCTTCGATGAGAACTGGCAGCCACAGCTCTCGTTTCACTCCTTCACAACTGCCTGTCAAAGAATTGATTAGACAAAACCGACTCCAGGCTTGTCTCATGAACAGTAGGAGAAAGAACTAAATACCTCAGCTGGAAAATAATTCTGGAAAATAAGCTCTCCAGCAGCCAAATCATTTCAAAAACAGAGGCTTTTGGTTTTGGTTTTGGTTTATTTTTGCTTGGTTTGTTGGTTGGATTTGTTTGTCTGGTTTTGTTAGGTTTGGGGTTTTTTGTTTTGTTTCAATTGGAGCAGGTGAGAAGCTCAAGCTCGATTAAAGAGAGAGTACAAAGAACTCTCTGCAGCCTTAAAATCCTGTCATACTGGCCTCGTATGGCAAACAACATACACAGCTAAGACCGACACACTATTTCAGAAGAGTTATTACATGCATGCCGCATAACAGATACCATATAAGAGTAGACAAATAGAGTTAAACATTAGTTCCTGTTACCTGTAATATGAATGGGTCACTGAGATGAGCAGAGCCTCGATGAACCACTCCTGCCAGCACGTGGTCACATTGTAGGTATCCTGAAGAGCTTCTCTAGTCTCGCTCTCTAAGACTGGAATTTAAGAATTATTAACAAAAAACCCCTGTCAAACAGCAAAAGCAGCTGTTGCATTAGCTACCAATCTGAGCAGAAGCCCAAGTCATTGACCAGTTTTTCACATCTGTTTCACAAACAACTACAAATAAATCACAGCTCCTACGCACTTGAAGAATCTGGACCTGTCTTGTCATCGCTTTCCCAGAGCAAAGAGCATACCCCCCTCCCCTCTTCCCCCCTTCCTACCCCTCTGCACACCACCTCCAGCCCCGCTACAACCCCACCTGCCCCCCACCCAAACACATCCCCCCCCACGCCCACCCCACCCCTCGCCTGACAGAGCCCAAGACCTCCCGCTGCTGACAGCTACCTGCTCGGGGCCTGGGAGCAAGCGTCACCCAAATGGAACAACCGGCCCAGGCCCACCCACGGGAGACTCTGGGGCGCAAACCAGATGCAAACTCTTCCGTCCTTCCTTCCTTCCTTCCTGCCTTGGCCCTAAGTGTCACCTCCCTCACCCACTTGTTGGGTTTTATTCCGAAAAAAAAAAGAGTGGTTTAAAATCTGGCCTCGGGTGTGTTGAAGAGGGACAGCGTTAGCGACTTTCCCCTGGGGACAGAGTGCAAGGTTAGTGGCAACCTGTTTGGTTCTCACTTCAAAGCTTCTCTTTCGACGCCTAGGTGAGAAGCAGAAGCCAAAGGTTCTGCCAAGGATGGGCACTGTCGAGCAAAAGACATCTGCAGAGGCAAGCCCGGAGGACGGCGCTCCTAAGCAGAGGAAGGGCCTTGTCGCAAGCTGCGTTTGAACGTGCCGGTTGGTGCTGCTGGACTGGATTCCTTCCAGGGCACAGTCCCCCAGGGATCCGTACAGAGACTTGGCCACACTGGTCACTTGAGGAGGGTGACAGACGGTAAGCGCACAAATCATCTGGAGTCACAGCCAGGGTCCTGCTAGTGGTGAGGACAAGTGAACAGGGCTTGATTCTCTTGGTTTTTCGGCATCCTGCATCTTGCCTTCTGCCCGGGGTGGGCTAGGTGCCACTGCCTCTGCGGACTTGCTCTGGCTGGGACGGAGTTGACTCTTGTTAGTGGCAGCCGGCCTAGCACCGTGTTTGGCAGGGGTGGCTAAAGCGGTGTTGCTTACTGCAGCTGTGGTGTGGCTGTTGCTGCGAGTGCGGGCCTCCCGGAGCCGTGAGGTTGTCTCTTTTTCCTGCAGCGCTGAGGCTGGGGGTGTGCAAGAGGTTGGGAGGGTGGAGAGCAGGAGAGCGTCCGGGAAGTGGCCAAAGGGCCGTCCCCTGCTGTAGGCCAGCTGCGCCCACAGGCCTGGTGTTCCTTGCTGCTGGTGCTGCTGCTGCTGCCTTTGTGGTGCAGGTCAGGGTTTCTGGGCACATGCATGATTTGGGGTGGGCTTGGGGGTGGGCAGGAGGGCAGCAGGCCAAAGGGCTCCCCTCCTGCTGTGCTGCCTGGGTGTCCCTGGCTGTGTGTCTGCCGGGGGCCGGGGAAGCAAGAGCAAGAGGGCCAAGCGGGCGGCAGGCAGCGCAGGCTGGTGAGCGGCAAGGAGGAAAGGCCAAGGGCTTTGGGCGTCTGGTGCCGGGCCAGGTGGGGCTGAGGCGAGGGCATCTTTTCTACTAATGTCTATTCGTGATCCATAAACCTCACTTACTGAATCATCTGCTCCCTGTAGCGTAATTAGCAAAGGGTTGCACTGCAGAGACTCACATCCCGGGAGAGATTGCCCTTTGGATAGGGTAAGTTTTCTTTTTCATTCTATAACCATTCATTGCTCACTGTCCATCCCCCAAACTCTGTGGTCCAGATAACACTGTATCAGGAGGGGCAATGAGAGACAGCAACAAAAACTATGCACTTATTTAAATCATCCTTAGACTCGGTCCCCTTGGACACATGTTTGTTTTCATAACTCAATTCCCTTTAGCTCTGTACATCCCCACACCTATGGATCTGGCAAGCGTCTACTCAAATTGTTAGGGAACCTTCAGTTTCAGTGACGTTCACGTTAAGTAACCCATTTGTAAATTCTACATAATACAGGATTAGTAATCCCCAAAAGTTTCATTTCATTTTCATCTCTGTATCTTTAGTTGAAGTGGGTCGTCAGTTGTCAGTACTTGCCACTCCTCACTGTCCTTTGGAGGTCTGATTGGCTCTTTAATCCACGTGTAATGAGTCCACCCTTTCTCAGCTGGTCGCACCACTGTCTCGTTGATCAGCAGAACTTGAAATGCGCCTTCCCAATCTGGCTGAAGCTTAGCGTCTTTCCAGGATTTGACCAGGACCTGCTGTCCAGGCTGAAACTTGTGAGCTGCAGACTCTAAAGGCAGAGTTTGTGCCAGAAGCCCTTGGTGCCTGAGAGAAGACAGAAAAGACAACCCGAGCATACAGTTTTTGAGAAACAAATCCTTAGTTTCAAACCGTGGGGGTCCATCCGTTATTTCGCTTTTGCTACCACTGCCCCCGTGGCAGTGCTAAGAGGGAAGGCTTCTCCCCACCTGGTAAGATGATCAAACACTAGTAAGTTTTTAATTCAGCCAACTGCAGGTAATTCTGTGAAATCAACTTGTATATTTTGGAAGGGTCATAAACTTGGCCTTCAACCTCCTGCAGGCTGCTTCCTAAGTGCCTTTTCATTTACTTTTTTACAAACCACACATCATTCACAAATTTGCTTGGCTATAGTATAAATTCCAGTACACCCATATTTTTATAACACTATGGCACCCATTACTTGTTTTCCTCATTAACTCTCTTGATGTAAAATTGCTAATACCTTCCTCATGGTTTGCTTATTTAACATTTCTCTACCCTCTGGGAGTACGCATTTCCCATTCTGTTCCCTGGCTTCCAACTCTTGGAGGACTTCTTTTTATCTTTCATTGAAAACTGGAATTTCTTGTGGGGCCAGGACCTCGGGCGTGAGATAAAACCTGAAGCAATAACTAAGTTAAGGCTGCTTCTCAGGCCATTTCATCTGCTAACCAACTTCCCCTGACACAAAAAGAGTTGCCCCTCTGATGTCCATTAACATGTACTACAGCCACTTCTATTGGTGACATCAGATTCCATAACACTTGTCCAACTAGTTCTTCATGAACCAATTCTTTACCTTTGCTATTAATTAGACCCCATTCTTCCCAAATTTTCCCAAAGGTGTGCACTTCTCCAAATGCGTATCTAGAACCATTACGGATGGTACCTTCTTTTCCTTCTAACATTTGCAGTGCCTGACTGACGGCTTGTGGCTGGCATGTTTGAGCTGACCAGTTATTAGGCAATCTTCCCGTTTCTCTTATTTCACCATTCACACCTTCAACGATGGCACACCCATTGTGTCTCTTCCCCTGAATTACCCTTGAAGACCCATCTATGAAGAGGTGCAGCCCATTGCCACCTCTCCATAGGAAAGCAGCAGGGTTTAATTTCCTGCTTTCTCCCACCAGAAGAGCAGTTGCTGCTGCAGCTTGCACACACTCTGGCCAACCTCGAGACACTGGGTCTAAGAGCTTAGATCAGTGTGCCACTGCTTGTCGCTTCCCCCCCAGCCCACTTGCTGCTGGAGCAGCGTGAGAGGCAGAACAGGCCTCCACTCTGTGCAAGCATTGCTCAACAATAACAAAAACATCTCTGTATTATCAACACTGTTTTAAGCATCAATCAAAAACATAGTCCCATACCAGGTACCACAAAGAAAATTAACTCCAGCCCAGCCAAAACCAACACAAACTTCCAGGTAATACAATATCTTTCAAATTTTCTCCTTGTCACCCCCCAGGCAGTAACTGTGTTTCCACACCCAGAGCCTGTAAAAGGTTTCTCTCTAATATAGAAGCTGGGGAATCTTCCCCTAATATATTCCTTCCCCATACGCTTTTAATTCTTATTATCACAAATAGGAATTTATTCATAATTGTCTCTCCTTCCTCCCTGCTACCCCATTTATTACAACTCCGTCTTCAGTTCTGGATCTTTTTAGGGGAGAATTTAGAAGGGACATGGGAGCTTCTGTTTCTGCTAAAAACTAGACCTCATTACCAATTACCACCATTACTTTACCAATTACATGCTCTTTTCCAATTTAAACGTTTCCCCACAAAAAAACAAACAAACAAACAAACAAACAAAAAAAAAAACACCAATAAAAAAAGCCACCACAACACCAAAAACATTTTCAGCCCCTCTGATTTTCCAAAGTGTATTGAGTTTTCTTCCTTTAGTCATTTCCAACAGTTGCCGCCCTAGGGGTAAATATCCCAGATTTCCACAATAATAGCATCCCATTTTCTCTCATTCTCTCACTTTTTTCACTGACTTTGGTCTAAATCTTCTGCGGTTTTGTTTTGTTCTTTTCCCTTCCAGTCTTTCACTTGCAACCAATCAGTCTGCTTCAACTTTTCGCTTCAGTTCCCGACCATCATACACAAACACGACCACACTCAGATTTTTTGCAAATTCTTCCTGCCAACCTGGCACATGCTCTCGGAAATACTTCCGTAGATCCACAAACACACTTGCTACCAGTCCACAAAGCTTTCCAAAAATCTTCCCCAGTCGGTGCTCCCCTGGCTTCTGTCTACATTCCTGCACTTCAGTTCAGTTTACTCTTATCTCCTCAAAAGCTCAAAAGCTTTTATCAGATTTTTAACCACCGTTTGGCAATTATCTCCATTTGTTTGATTATTATCATCTCAATTAGAATCACCTTGGGGCCAGGTAGTCTCCCACTGCCTGTGGGGTTAGTTCCACATTCTTTTAAATGATGTTTCCGGAAAGACCAACTCTCTCAATAACAGGATAACATCGGCTCAGAATGGATTCTAGCCGCTCCCCCCCTCCCCCCCCCCAAAAAAAAAAATTAGAAAATCATGATGCTCATCGATCCCCATCTTCCCTTCAGAGTTCGATTTCCTCACATAATCAAATCCCCAGAGTGCCAGGGGGTGCATCCGTGTAACACTGGAACACTGGAGGGCATTCACATGTACATCCCCCCCTTCGCACTTGCTCCCCTACACACACATACGCACGCACATCTGCTGCTGGCTGCACTGCAAAATAACTTTAGCAATCCCAGGGTAAAGCCCAGCAAAAGCAGTAAGGACAAGAAAGACAGTTGGGGAGGTAATCAAGAGGTGATACAGAGAGCAGAGACCAGCTCTGCAAGCACCTTAGTTAAATTACTCCCAACTGCAGCTAAAATTCTTTCCCTAGGTTTTTATACTCGTTTTCGACCATCCTCTTTATGGTGGTCATATGCCAAATCATCCTATACGTACCAGTAATTCATTTGTCCAGGACATCTGTTTTCTAGGTGTTTTTTAGTTACAGTTTGCCAGTCTCCTCGATATAAGGTCATTGCATGCTTTTCTTGAAAACCTTGCTGTACCATAAGTATTTTCCCAATTTTGCAATACCTCGGCCAAGGGTGTCCCCTTCTCTATGCCGAGTTTTATTTCCCATCACTAAAAAAATTCAGAGACACGCTTCCGTTGAGTCACGAGGTTCAGAGGGAGCCCCTTGCTTTCTAATCTCCTTCAGAGAGGAGTTTAGGTGCGGCTGGATCCCATCCTAGTCTCAGACTTGGTCAACGGCTTATGTCTAAAGGATATTTTCCCATTCTCAAGAGAGACTCGAACACTGCTTTTATGTGCACTTTACACTGATCAGGCCACACACTTTGCACTCAAAAACATACTGCAGGAAGGGAGGGACTCGCACCCACCCTGGGGTGGAGGAAGATTTAAAGGCCCTACAGTTTTTTTTACATACCAATTTAGATCTTTGCATAGCCAATTGTCATTGGATCCGTATTTTGGCCAGAATATCACTCTATTAAGGGCTATTTTGTCCAGACAAAACACAATACTTTATCATTTTCTATTTATCCTTCCTTTTTGTACACCACACGTTTCCCCGGTACCTTAACATCCTCCCTAAAGGACTGGACGGAGGAATGTCACCATTTTTCCTTTCTATTTCCCATTCTGAGTCTCGAGGCTTCTCCTTGCGCCTCGTCCCTCCTCTCAGAATGCCCCCGACCACCAAGGTAGTACTTAACAGTCTGTTTTCTTACCTTGGTCCACGCACAAAGTTGCCCGCTCGCTCGTATCGTGCTTCCCGCTTTTTCCTTTCTCCTTTCGCCTATGGTTTGCGGGGATCCGCCTTCGTCCCCACAGCCCTGCAGTTTCTGTCTGTCCGTCCGTCCTGGAATCCCCACCGACCATCCAGAAGGCCATTGAAATCAACGGGGCACGCCTTCCCGTCCATTGGCGACAGGGACCCCCGAGATGACGACGTCGAGTCTCGGACGAGCCCCCAGACTTGTAGGAAACCATCATCTTGCCAACAGAATAGGCTCAGGCAGGATCTCTCGGCAAAGCACGTTTTATTAAGGCTTTTGCGAAACGGGCCGTTCTACCTAAAAGTAGGCACACGCAATAGGGCAAAAAGCTTATACGCCCCCACAAATGCCAGCTGCAAATTCCCTGCCCTGTTCCCCAGGGGTTGGGTACTGCAGGCTTTCCGGACTGCCCGCCGCCTGCCTCAGTTTCCAGGACTCATTCATCTCATGCTAAGAAGGCCCTTCCCCTGCTGGATCTATTGCAAAGGTGGGTTCCTGGCTCTTGGGTTAGCCTTCCCTCTAGCTGCACTTGTTTTTGAAATGCAGGAATGAGTTTGCATTGCAGCATGAGTTGGAAGAGAGTTGGTTTGTGGGAAGGATTCCCAGTGTGATGTGTGTCAATCCTTCCCCCCTCGCTGGGTGAGGTGGCAGCTGAGTTGCAAAAGCAACATTCCTTCTCGAAGGGCTCCTTCCTTGCAGGGCTGAGGCAGAGGCGAGAGAGCGAGGCAGGTGCACGGGGGGGGCGCCGTGGGGGGGGCGGTTTGTCGGTGGGAAAAGCGGGGATCGAACCAGGGACCCATTTGACCAATCCGCGGGTCCGGCGCCCTGGCCGCTCCGCCAGCGCGATCCCACGGCCGTGGAACGCACGGCGCCCCCTATAGGCCGCAGAGCGGCCTGCGCGGCGGCTAAAGGCCGGGGGGGCGGTGGGCGGGGTGGGGATGGAAGTGGGTGCCCTGCGGACCAGCGTCCCGCGACCTGGCCGCTCCTCTACCGCCATCCCCACCGCCGGGGGACGCCACAGCTCCCCCTACAAACCTCCGCCCGCCCGCTAAGCTCGGCCCATGCCGGGGGGCACCCACCGACTCGCTGCCTCCCACCACCACGCTGCAACCCCACCTGCCCCCCGCCCAATCACACACCCCCCCACCCGCCCCTCGCCTGACAGAGCCCAAGACCTCCCGCTGCTGACAGCTACCTGCTCGCGGCCCTAGCGGCAGCGCACGCCGCTCTGCGGCCTATAGGGGGCGCCGTGCGTTCCACGGCCGTGGGATCGCGCTGGCGGAGCGGCCAGGGCGCCGGACCCGCGGATTGGTCAAATGGGTCCCTGGTTCGATCCCCGCTTTTCCCACCGACAGACCCCACCCCCCACGGCCCCCCCCCCCCGCGCACCTGCCTCGCTCTCTCGCCTCTGCCTCAGCCCTGCAAGGAGCTATTGAAGGAGGAAGGTTGTTTTTACAACTGGTTTGGCACCTGAGCTCAGCGGGGGAAAGGATTGAGAGGTATCAGACTATGAATCACAGAATCACAGAATGTTAGGGATTGGAAGGGACCTCAGAAGATCGTCTAGTCCAATCCCCCCGCCAGAGCAGGAACACCTAGATGAGGTTACACAGGAATGTGTCCAGGTGGCTTTTGAATGTCTCCAGAGGAGGAGACTCCTCAGCCTCCCTGGGCAGCCCCGTCCAGTGCTCTGCCAGCCTCACTGAGAAGAAGTTTCTTCTCCTATTTAAGTGGAACCTCCTGTGTTGCAGTTTGTACCCATTGCCCCATGTCTTATCATTGGTTGTCAGTGAGAAGAGCCTGGCTCCATCCTCGTGACACTCACCCTTTACATATTTACAAACATTAATGAGGTCACCCCTCAGTCTCCTCTTCTCCAAACTAAAGAGACCCAGCTCCCTCAGCCTTTCCTCAGTAGGGAGATGCTCCACTCCCTTAATCAACTTTGTCGCCCTGCGCTGGACTCTCTCCAGCAGTTCCCTGTCCTTCTTGAACTGAGGGGCCCAGAACTGGACACAATATTCCAGATGCGGTCTCACCAGGGTAGAGTAGAGGGGCAGGAGAACCTCTTTCAACCTACTAACTACCCCCATTCTAATACACCCCAGGATGTCATTGGCCTTCTTGGCCACAAGGGCACAGTGCTGGCTCATGGTCATCGTGCCGTCCACCGGGACCCCCAGGTCCCTTTCACTGCTCTCTGACAGGTCATTCCCCGACTTATACTAGTACCTGGGGTTCTTCTTGCCCAGATGCAAGACTCTACACTTGCGCTTGTTATAGTTCATTCATGTTTTCCCCGCCCAACTCTCCAGCCTGTCCAGCTCTCGCTGGATGGCAGCACAGCCTTCTGGCGTGTCAGCCACTCCTCCCAGCTTGGTGTCATCAGCAAACTTGCTGACAGTCACTCTATTCCCTCATCCAAGTCATTGATGAATATATTGAATAGTACTGGCCCCAGTACCGACCCTTGAGGGACTCCACAGGCCTCCAACTAGACTCTGCCCCGTCGATCACGACTCTCTGGCTTCTTTCCTTCAGCCAGTTCACAGTCCACATCGCTACCCGATCGTCCAGACCACACTTCCTCAGTTTAGCTGGGAGGATGCTGTGGGAGACCGTGTCAAACGCTTCACTGAAATCAAGACAGACCACATCCACTGCTTTACCATCATCTGTCCACCCGGTTATGTCCTCATAAAAGTCTATGAGGTTGGTCAAGCACGACTTCCCTTTGGTGAAGCCACGTTGACTGCCCCTAATGACCCCCTTATCCCTGATATGCCTTGAGATGGCACCAAGGATAAGTCGTTCCATCAGTTTCCCAGGGATGGAGGTGAGGCTGACCGGTCCATAGTTACCCGGGTCCTCCTTCTTGCCCTTTTTGAAGACTGGAATGACATTTGCTTTCCTCCAGCCCTCAGGCACCCCTCCCGTTTCCCATGACTTAGCAAAGGTGACGGAGAGTGGCCTAGCAATGATCAGCCAGCTCCCTCAGCACCCGCGGGTGCATCCCACCTGGAGCCATGGATTTATGGATGTCCAGATTGCTTAATCGGTCCCTAACCCAGGCCCTCAGCCTTCCCTAGCCTGGAAGCACCAACACCCACGAAGGAGCGAGCTGTGGGCAATGTCCTGCTTTGCCTTCAGCGTCTCTCGCAATGTTAACTTGCAAATTTGTAGTGGATGAGGGTGTGGAACTGCAAGCTGGGGATAACAGTTTTCCAGTGAACGTGAAGGAGAAGGACATTGAACTGCTGCCCATGCAAGCTGGTCTCAGAGGACACGTAGCAACTATTCACCTCACACCTGGCAATGCATTCGTTTTAAAAAAAAAAAAAAAATAAGCCCAAAACCACTAAGGCAGGGCTATGTTTCTCACCTGCATAGATGTCATCCTTTCCTGACTGGAACCCTTGGCTTCTTTGTGAAGCCTTTGGTTTCATTACCGGGTAGCGGAGGTTTGTTATCAGTCCTTGATTTGGCTTGTCGTAAGTGTATATTGAATCCTTCAATATTCTGAAGATCCTCTCTGGAACACCTTCAGAAGTCTGCAGAGAAAGGAAAGAAACATTTGTCTGCAGCTGCTCTTCGCATGGAGTCCCCAAAAATGAAAGGAATGACAGGTTGCTTCTTCTTTCCCAAGGAGCTGTTTTGGAAGCAGACTGGGTGACAGAGTCTGGTACCAGCCTTTGGCCACCAGGGACACCTGCTTGGTGGTGTGCTCTAGGCCCTAAGTGTCACCTCCCTCACCCGCTTGATTTTTTTTTTTTTTTTTTTTTTTAAAGGGAGAAGAGCAGTTTAAAATCTGGGCTCAGGGGTGTGTTGCAGAGGGATGGCGTTACCGACTTCCCCCTGGCGTCAGAGCGCAACGTTCTCTAGGTTATCTACTTTAGTCTTCTAGTGCACCACACTGGTGTGGATGTCAATGAATAAAGTCTGTGTTGAACTTGTATAAGGAAACACGGAAAAAAAGAATAAGCCAATAAACGCCATCATTATTTTAAAGAAAGATGAGAAGGTAATTTTGCTTATGTCTCCAATAGAAAAGAACCACTGAACAATGACCCCCCTTCCTTCTCTCCTCAGTGGGCAGAGATGACAAGAGTTCCTCCTACTCCTTCCCTCTCCTTTCTCCCAAGGTAAACAGTGTCACATTCAGTGCCATGTAGATTAACTTGCATTTCTGAATTGAACCATAACTCCCCTTGGCACCACTCCAAGCAGAGAGACGAACTGAGCAGCTCAGACATGGATGTGTATGAGTATTCAAGGGTCCTGGCCTGACACCAACATCAGTGACATTTTCTTGATCTATCCTTTAATAGACTGAGATCTTTGTCAGTCAAAGTTCAGGCAGCTTACCAGAAAACCAACTACAGTCCTCATGTGTTAACAACATTTAGACTGTCAAAGGAAGAATGCTCAAATTTTAAATTCATCCTTCGTTTGCAGAGAACAGCTGCAGAAACTGAATGCCTAACACAAGCTAGCGCAACAACACAGAAACGTAGAGAAGGAAAGAGAACACCCAACCGCCTGTTCTACTGGTTATTTTCTCCAATACAGGAGAAACAACCACCAGCTCTGGAGAACAAACAGGTCAGGGTTATTGGTCCCACAAAAACGAGCATAAGAAATACTAAGGCAATTCCCCAGAGTCCAGTAACTCTCTTGCCCTCAAGCCAGGGTCGTGCCACAAAAACAAAACTCTTACCAAAGATTTCATCTTAGCTTGAACAGGTAAGTTGTGATGACGGAGATTCGCCAGGAGTCCTAAACATGGTATCATTACCTCATCTTCTGTGGTTTGACTGAAAAGTCCAGGAAGTCAAACAAAGACTTTTAATTAAAGCATCCAGAAATTAGTTACCAGAATTTGGGGGTTGAGGGTGGGGTGCTTGGGGGACTCTATTTTGTTGCCGTGGCGGTGGGGAGGGGAGTGTGGTATTGTTTTGTTTTTTAACTAGACACCATTCTGCCAAGCCAAGCAAAATTCAGATTGCAATCCCCATAGTGTGGGCAGTTTTTAACTGAGCACATCTGGGGAAAAAAAAAAAAAAAAAAGGTCTATCAGAGACCAGCACTATCAAAGGTCCTTTATTGCAGGTGCTTTTAAGAGTCACTAGATCGCTTACAAGGACCCTTGCACAAAAGTCATTTTAATGTAACATAAGTCTGTTCCTAATGACGAGCATGACTTTTCCCCTGGGTCTTCTCTTTGACAGCTCCCTGGGATATGCAGGTGGGCTAAGAGGCCAGTTAATATCCAGTCACTGAAAGTCCCACAACCACTGCATTTGACAGGCTGTAACAACATGGTTTGCTAAGAAAAACCTCTGTTTAGCTTGGAGTAAAAATGCCACAGGTCACTCTGGAGACCAGGTTAGTGCAATACGCTAATGGCCTTCAGAAAGTTTAGAAACTTAGCCAGGTGTTTCCCATGAGAGAAGGTAACTGAGTGCACACTTACACATGATGCATTAGAAATGAAATTAATTCATTGACGCTGGCACCAGCACAAAAGACCTGAACATTGTAAGTTACCCTCTGCAGCAACTGGATACTCTGAGGAAATTAAAAGCTGTTCACATGTGTCTTTCCTATAGCATCGCACTCAAGAATGTTACAAATTAGAAAGCTGAAAGGACAAATAAAAAGACATCACGACTGAATTCATTTTCAGACCCTGTGACGTTAACACGACAACTACACAAGCTGCTGTGAGCACACAGGGTCGTGTCCTGACACTCCGAGGTACTTATTAAAAGCCCAAACAGATGGATAAGGTTTTCTTTTGACAGAGGCATTACCTTTGTAGCCCATCCATTTCTCCCCTTTGCTTCATCAGCACGTTCTCCATTCTGTCAGCGAGAAAGGGGCTTTGTCCTGTTGAAAGATCCACAAGTTTTGCCAAAATGCAAAAAGCGCTTTGCAGCCTCTTCAGAAAGTATGTTCAGTGCAGGGGTGTCAAACTCATTTGTAGCAAATGCAATTTTAGGACTGTATAAATGTAGGAGTAGTCGCGTTTCTAGAGTCCTAAAATTACGTTTGGCCCTTTGAAGGCAACCGCGAGGCTGATGTGCCCCCCAGTGAAAATGAGTTTGACACCCCCGGCTTAGAGGAAAACACGTTTGCTGTGAAGACAGTCGACAGATCTAATGGTAGTTAAGTCTTTCCTACAGCATCCTTTCAGCACGCAACGTAATTGAGTTAATATAATGCTAATATGCACAATTATGACAATAATCACAGCACAGGATAGCAGCTGAAACCAAACCTCATTATATAAGCATGTGACATAAGAAATTCAAGGTCTTAGTCCTGCATCTACTTGGTGACTACAAAACCTCTCCCACTGACTGGCAAGTCACCTGGATCTCTTAGTCTTCTCCTACTCCAAGTGCTTTGACAAATACACAAACTGGGACAAAAGTGTCCTTCACTGGATGCCTGACTCATTTTCCACAGATCAGGGGCAACACAACTGCTGGCAAATTCATTTTCCGTTTTCCCTCTCAGAAAAGAGATGTCACGACACGTAGCCAGCAAGTACTTGCTGAAATCTCAGAGCCACATATGAGGAAACCTGTGCATATTTTTTAAAAAAAAAAAAAAAAAGGAGGTCTTCCCCACCTTTACTGGTCAATGCACAGAAAGGACACGTGAACATTGGTGAAGATGGGCTGTGAGATGGGCTGTGAGATATTATGTGTAAGGTAATAATGTGTAATAAGCTCTGCACTTGACTCCTATAACTCAGCTCGCACTGGCACAGCCCCTTGCACTCACTGGCACTGAGCAGAGGGCAGCAGGCACACGTGCCCTGCAGACCTTCGATGAGAACTGGCAGCCACAGCTCTCGTTTCACTCCTTCACAACTGCCTGTCAAAGAATTGATTAGACAAAACCGACTCCAAGCTTGTCTGATGAACAGTAGGAGAAAGAACTAAATACCTCAGCTGGAAAATAATTCTGGAAAATCAGCTCTCCAGCAGCCATTTCTCGAAATCATTTCAAAAACAGAGGCTTTTGGTTTTGGTTTTGGTTTATTTTTGCTTGGTTTGTTGGTTGGATTTGTTTGTCTGGTTTTGTTAGGTTTGGGGTTTTTTGTTTTGTTTCAATTGGAGCAGGTGAGAAGCTCAAGCTCGATTAAAGAGAGAGTACAAAGAACTCTCTGCAGCCTTAAAATCCTGTCATACTGGCCTCGTATGGCAAACAACATACACAGCTAAGACCGACACACTATTTCAGAAGAGTCATTACATGCATGCCGCATAACAGATACCATATAAGAGTAGACAAATAGAGTTAAGCATTAGTTCCTGTTACCTGTAATATGAATGGGTCACTGAGATGAGCAGAGCCTCGATGAACCACTCCTGCCAGCACGTGGTCACATTGTAGGTATCCTGAAGAGCTTCTCTAGTCTCGCTCTCTAAGACTGGAATTTAAGAATTATTAACAAAAAACCCCTGTCAAACAGCAAAAGCAGCTGTTGCATTAGCTACCAATCTGAGCAGAAGCCCAGGTCATTGACCAGTTTTTCACATCTGTTTCACAAACAACTACAAATAAATCACAGCTCCTATGCACCTGAAGAATCTGGACCTGTCTTGTCATCGCTTTCCCAGAGCAAAGATAAAAAGTTCACATGCATACCTTACCTAGCTGTGATAGGTGAGAGATGGCTTTGTACTGGCATCCTCAAGGAGTTCTACCGAGACATTCACATGGTAGAATCTGGTTTGAAGCAAAAAATGGTGGAAGCTTCAATCCAGAGATAACCTGGAGACGGGGAATTGGGGGCGAGAAACAACCTTAATTACTCAACTGCAACAAAGCATTTAACACAGACATCAAAGCACAGTCATATTCAATAGTTCTTGCCCTGTTTGACAAAACGAGGATGCTTAGCGCCACTCTAAAAGGAGATTCACAGCAGGAAAAAAAAAAAAGTTTTGAAAAAATCTGTTTTTCATTCCTGTGGATGCATTTCCCTTACTCTTGGAAAGTACCAAGTTTGCAGCCTGATTATTTATACCATATTGGAGCTGCCTTTCTTCGCTTGCTAACAGCATCCATAAGTAACAGCATTCTTCTTTATCTCACAGCTCTAGCAGAGGAACACCAAACAGATTTCTCAATGCACACCTTTAATAACCAGCCTTCAGCTCAGCCCAACAGCCTGCTTTCCACAGACACAGACAGGAACCCAAAGGAGCACAAAGGACAGGCTGTAACAGGAGCTTTCAGAGCACTCTGTGCTTGAGACAAAAAAAAACAGAACTTGAGTTCAGGGAAGCCTCTATAAGAAGATGCTGAAAATGACACACCTGCCCATCAGTACAGGCAGGCACGAGTTACACTTGTATCCTAGAGGAACACAATGTCAATTTGGCATATCCCTGTCAAACTCTTTACAATAGATACAGGAGAAAGCTCAGCTGAATACTAACTCTGATATTAATGTTTTAGCAATTAACAAGTAAAACTGTATTTGAACAAGGTACCCGGCAGATTAAGCCATTCAGTCCATGTGTCCATCTCTCACCACACCATGGTGCCCAGGCCGAGGTTGTACACAAGGCTCTAGCTGGAGCTCACCCCCCCCTTAGCAGCAAACACCTTTCATTACTTGTTGCATGGAACTGCCAAACACCCCATACAAGACCAGCTCATTCGTCAAACTGCAGTTTTAAAGTTGGGAAAGTAAAGGATCCTTGTGGGTGAGAATTTCGGGAATATGAAAAAGAAAAAAAAGGTCCCCCAAAGGGCACACTGTATACTTTACCTACGTCCATATGGACACATTGCAGACCTCCATGAGCATACACAAACACCATAAACCAGTCTAACAAAGTACACAGCGATAGTCGGGGGATAGGGCTGAACACTGACCCAGCCACCAACTCCCCAGCCAGCCGGGCCCAGGGCCAGGCCGCGGAGCAAACCCAGCCGAGGCCGGGGCCCGGAAAAATCCACCCGTTGTCCACAGGCCCGAGGGGACACCGCGGCAGCCATGGCGCCCCAGCTCAGCTGTCAGACCGGGCAGCAACAAACTCCACTCGCATTTCCCGCCGCCGCTATTTTGATGGCAGCGCCCACGGAACGGCAGCGGGGCCTGACGGAGAGGCCGCGGCCGCCGTGTGGCTGCAAGGGGAGGAGCCCGGCGGATGCGGCTCGGCAGCCGGTACCCGCGCGTCTGGGCTGTGGGACGGGAGGAGCTGCTGCGTTAACACGTAAAAAACTCAGGATGTGGATCCAGTTGGGTGGGTGCGGGCGGCTTCAGGGCTCGCGTGGGGCCGAGGTAATGCAGGAAGGTCGGGTGTCAGACCTTCTTCCAGCTGCCACCTCTGGCAGACAGCTTCAGGAGTGAAGTGCTGCGGATTCCATCTATGCCCAGAGCCCTGGCGTTCCTTACTGCTGGTGCTGCTGCTTCTGCCTTTGTGGTGCAGGTCAGGGTTTCTGGGCGCATGCATGATTTGGGGTGGGCGGGAGGGCAGCAGGCCAAAGGGCTCCCCTCCTGCTGTGCTGCCTGGGTGTCCCTGGCTGTGTGTCTGCCGGGGGCCGGGGAAGCAAGAGCAAGAGGGCCAAGCGGGCGGCAGGCAGCGCAGGCTGGTGAGCGGCAAGGAGGAAAGGCCAAGGGCTTTGGGCGTCCGGTGCCGGGCCAGGTGGGGCTGAGGCGAGGGCGAGAGAGAGAGGCAGGCGTGCTGGGGGGGCCAGCAGGCTTGTCCGGGGTTGCGGTGGACGGGCGGGAGAAGGGCGGATGGAACTGGGTGGTTTCTGGTGAAATAAATAACTTACGTTTCTTGTATGGATAAACAACGTTTAATCTAATTCCTTGTATTCCTTAAACACATGTTCATTAGAGCATAAGCAAAACAGCACTGGGTGCACAGGGGATTCGCTCCGCCCAACATGCACAACATGCACGCCCAACATGTGCTTAAATACAGTAAGGTATTACATATTCATAATGACCCCAGGAACACCTATACATATTCATAACCTTTCCCCGCTTCTGATTAAAATGAGTCTCAGATAACCATTTCCATAGACCCTCCCCTATTGCGCCTGCGCAGTGCCACTTGGTGAATTTGAGGAGGGGTCTTTGGACGAAGGCTCCTTCAGCTTCGTCACAGTGAACTTCTTACCTTTGGCTCATTATGTTGAATCAACTGGGACCCAAGCTGCCAAGTCGATTGAAACCAGACTGGCGCCCCCTTTTGCTGTAAATCTTCGTTATCTTGTCTCCTCAAGTTTACAGCTAGGTGCAGTAAAACTTCTTATCTTGGCATTCAATGGGGTTCTGTTCTTCTTAACATAAAGCTCTAAACTAAGCATTTATTGTGTGGCTAAGCCTTAAAGTGTTAGTTCATTAGTAGACACCCATTATATGTTTAGTTAACCCTTAAAATGTTAGTTCCCTTCATAAACAAGTTTCATAACTTTTTACATGGAACTTAACAACCTTTTTCCAGGTTCAGAGCCTGTGCCTCATTTGGTTATATCTATAAACATTAAACATCTTAGCAAGAATCACAACTGCATTTTTCACACTGGGAAGGATTCCTAGTGTGATGTGTGTCAATCTTTCCGCTCACTGGGGTGAGGTGGCAGCTGAGTTGCAAAAGCAACATTCCTTCTTGAAGGGCTCCTTCCTTGCAGGGCTGAGGCAGAGGCGAGAGAGCGAGGCAGGTGCACGGGGGGGGGCGCCGTGGGGGGCGCCGTGGGGGGGGCGGTTTGTCGGTGGGAAAAGCGGGGATCGAACCAGGGACCCATTTGACCAATCCGCGGGTCCGGCGCCCTGGCCGCTCCGCCAGCGCGATCCCACGGCCGTGGAACGCACGGCGCCCCCTATAGGCCGCAGAGCGGCCTGCGCGGCGGCTAAAGGCCGGGGGGGCGGTGGGCGGGGTGGGGATGGAAGTGGGTGCCCTGCGGACCAGCGTCCCGCGACCTGGCCGCTCCTCTACCGCCATCCCCACCGCCGGGGGACGCCACAGCTCCCCCTACAAACCTCCACCCGGCCGCTAAGCCCGGCTGCCCGCTAAGCTCGGCCCACCCCGCTCCACTCAGCGGGGCACCCACGCATTCGCTGTCTCCCACCACCACGCCACGCCGACACCACCCGCCTCACACACCGAAATGCACATACACACAGCAGCCTCCACAGCCCCTTCCCTCTTCCCCACTTCCTACCCCCCTGCACACCGCCTCCAGCCCTGCTACAACTCCACCTGCCCCCTGCCCAAACACACACACACGCACACACCCCCCACCCTACCCCTCACCTGACAGAGCCCAAGACCTCCCGCTGCTGACAGCTACCTGCTCGGGGCCTGGGAGCAAGCGTCACCCAAATGACACAACCGGCCCGGGCCCACCCACGGGAGACTCTGGGGCGCAAACCAGATGCGAACTCTTCCGTCCTTCCTTCCTTCCTTCCTGCCTTGGCCCTAAGTGTCACCTCCCTCACCCACTTGTTGGGTTTTATTCCGAAAAAAAAAAGAGTGGTTTAAAATCTGGGCTCGGGTGTGTTGAAGAGGGACAGCGTTAGCGACTTTCCCCTGGGGACAGAGTGCAAGGTTAGTGGCAACCTGTTTGGTTCTCACTTCAAAGCTTCTCTTTCGACGCCTAGGTGAGAAGCAGAAGCCAAAGGTTCTGCCAAGGATGGGCACTGTCGAGCAAAAGACATCTGCAGAGGCAAGCCCGGAGGACGGCGCTCCTAAGCAGAGGAAGGGCCTTGTCGCAAGCTGCGTTTGAACGTGCCGGTTGGTGCTGCTGGACTGGATTCCTTCCAGGGCACAGTCCCCCAGGGATCCGTACAGAGACTTGGCCACACTGGTCACTTGAGGAGGGTGACAGACGGTAAGCGCACAAATCATCTGGAGTCACAGCCAGGGTCCTGCTAGTGGTGAGGACAAGTGAACAGGGCTTGGTCTTTGACTTGTAAGGCAGGCTAGGATACAAACCACAGTAATGTGTATCATGGTTGCAAAATAGACCTTTTAGCCAAGGAAGGCTAACTCCATGTGTTAAAACAGCAGCCCTGTATGGGTTACTCTTCCCATCATTCACATCCTACCTCCATCCGCTGTCAACCAGTCCGTGCTGGGATCCCATGTAGTACCTCTATGGCTGTTGAGACCCCATGGTTAGACTTAGGAAATGCAGTGTTTCCAGACTGAGATAGCTGTGTGGCAGGACACTCTCTATTGTCCCTTCTCCTCTGACTTCTTCATACCCATAATTAAGATAATTGCCATACTGCTAAACCCTCATTTAAGTGAGAGATACAGCATACTTGTTGACTGTTGCTACTGCAAACTTATGATGCACAGCTTTATGTCTGAAATAGACATAATTAGGTGGTTTCCTAAACAGAATCTTAGAATTGTTTTGGTTGGAAGAGACCTTCATGATCATCAAATCCAACCATAATCCAGCACTAAACCATGGCCCTAAGAACCTCATCTAAATGCCTTTTATACACCTCCATGGATGGTGACTCAACCACTTCCCTGGGCAACTTGTTCCAATGCCTGACAACTCTTTCCATGAAGAATTTTTTCTTAATATCCAATCTAAACCTCTCCTGGTGCAGCTTGAGGCCATTTCCTCTTATCCTATTGCTTGCTACTGGGGAGTAGAGACCAACATCCTCCATGTTACAACCTCCTTTCAGGTAGTTGTAGACAGCAATAAGATCTTCCCTCAGCCTCCTTTTCTCCAGGCTAAACAGCCCCAGTTTCCTCAGCTTCTCCTCACCAGCACCGAGTACGGAGGCACAGTAACTTCTCTGGTCCTGCTGGCCACACTATTCCTGATACAAGCCAGGATGCTGTTGGCCTTTTTGGCCACCTGGGCAGACTGCTGGCTGATGTTGAGCTGGCTGTCAATCAACACCCCCAGATCCCTTTCTGCCAGGCAGCTTTCCAGCCACTCTTCCCCAAGCCTGTAGCATTGCCTGAGGTTGTTGTGACCCAAGTGCAGGACCTGCCACTTGACCTTGTTAAACCTCATACAGTTGGCTTCAGCCCAACAATCCAGCCAGTCTAGATCCCTCTGTATGGCCTTCCTACCGCCAGCGGATAACACTCCCACCCAGTTTGGTGCTATCTGCAGACTTACTAAGGGTGCACTCAATCCCTCATCCAGATTGTTGATAAAGAGATTAAACAGAACTGGCCCCAGTACCAAGCCCTGGGGAACACCACTCGTGACCAGCCACCAACTGGATTTGGCTCTGTTCACCACAACTCTTTGGGCCCGGCCATCCAGCCAGTTCTTTATCCATTGCAGAGTACACTCATCCAGGCCCTGAGCTGCTAGTTTCTCCAGGGGAATGCTGTGGGATACAGTGGCAAAGGCTTTACTGGAGTCTAAGTAGACAGCATCCACAGCCTTTTCCCCATCTACTAGGTGGATCACCTTGTCATAGAAGGAGATCAGGTTGGTCAAACAGGACCTGTCTTTCATAAATCCATGTTGACTGGGCCTGATTCCATGGTTTTCTTGTATGCGCCATGTGATGTTGCTCAGGATGATCTGCTGCATGACCTTCCCCAGCACCAAGGTCAGACCGACAGGCCTGTAGTTCCCCGGATCCTCCTTCAGGCCCTTCTTGTAGATGGGAGTCACATTAGCCAACTTCCAGTCAACTGGGACTTCCCCAATTAGCCAAGATTGCTGATAGATAATGGAAAGTGGCTTAAATTAAATACCCACACCTTCCCCAACTTACAGTTCAATTTTCATTGAAAGGCTCAAATTAGTGCAAAATATACACAGAAACAAAAGATAAACTTGACTGTTCCTGGGAGATTTCAACGATCTCTATTGTTTGCTAGTGCCATAGAGAGAGATGCTCTCTCTGATGCAGTCTTCTCTTTGAACAGCCTCTTAAACAGCAGTGAAGTGGCAGGAGGCTTTGCATCATTAAAGACCCTGTATTTGATGGTTGTTGAGCCTACTGCACAGTGACTTATGAAAAAGACACACTACACGGAAAAGGTCAGTAGCAGCAATATTTATTTCATTTGTGAAATTCTGCAACAGAATGGAAAATGGATTTTAGAAATTGAAGAACTGGATCAGATGTGGCATGGATAATTATCAAGACAGATGCCTTAGAGGAATGCACCTTCCCCCTAACACCCGATGCAGCAGAACAATCCACTAGCAGCTGGACTGGCATTCCTGGGCATTAAATGTTGCTGACTTTCCTCATTAAAGATGTGTTCTGCATTTACCTTCTGTTCTTTGACCCATAAGGCATATAATCCCATTTGAAAGCTTTTCTCTCTAACTAGGAGAATTATATATACATTTATTTGTCTTTTAATGCAGGCTCTGATTCTGTTGCACTTTCTAGTTATCAGTTGGTGGGGAGTGAAATTAAATATTTGGAAATGTGTTGTAAACTGGGAGCTCACATCTGTGAATACCCAATGGATGGATTTTGAAAACACGATCTGTTGCTCTAACAAACATTTGTTGATTCCTGTTTCTGGGAGATAGGTATGAATATTTAAAGTAAAGTTCTGTAATCATATACTTAATTTTGTTTCATTTAGAAAGGAATTTATGAGGAGTGGATCGAAGTCATTACACAAGAATGAAGAAAGAAGAAAAGAAGAAAAAAGAAGAATGAGGGAATGAAGTTGTTGAAGAAAAAGCCCAAGAGGAGTCTGGCTGTTGTGCATCACCAGGGGGCAAGTTCAGTTTAGATTATCCCTGATGTTAGATTAACCTGAGCTCAGACTAGTTTTCTCTGTCACAAACCCTGGACAAGCCCTGGGGCAGAACTCGCTCCCACAGTGGCATATCCCAGGACAGGGCTCCCTGCAGAGCCCTGCATACTAGTGTCTCTCCAAGTAGCTGACTTGCTCAACCATGGCAGGATCCACCAGTTTCTCACAAATGTAAAATTTATACTCGCTGCACCGGGCAGTGTCTATGTTTGCACCTTGAAACCACACACAATCTAGGAAAGGACTTGAGCTGGCTCGTTGGAACTGAAACCTGTGAAAAAAGAGCAGATATATTAATGGAAAAAGTAACAGGCTGATAGAGTAATTCCTGACTGCTGCTACCCATTTGACCCACAACAGAATACAAGATCTCTGATGGGGGCTTGCCTAGGCTGATAAGTGTGAGTGATGGGTAACCTGTCTGCTGGCAAGCAGGTGAGGGGACAGGTGATTACTGAGTGATGTTTAAAGTTTGCTGTTTCTGGCCCATAATAAATATGCCTGGACATGGTCTGCTCCTATCTGTGCATTGACTTACAGATCACGGGAGAAACCTGATCCATTCTCCCAAAGCCAGGGCCCCTCCGATCCATTGCGAGACAGCCCAATCCAGAAGGAGTAAGAACTGTAAGACTGTTCTGATTCCATTGTGAAGTCCTGTATGGAAATAAATGCAAAGCCTATGAATCACATCCCTGCCTCAGTCATAATGGCCTATTGGAAAAGGAGGGAAGGAAATGAAAGCGAGCTGCTCCCACCTGCATGTAACAGACTTGTTACATGTCACAAGTGAAGCTGGGCAGTGCCTCCTGCTCCTGGCAGTCAGTGCTGCTTTGGAGATAAGGAAAATGAACCTGCTGAGAGCTTGCAAGTAGCTCTCAGCTAGAATGACAGTTGAG
This sequence comes from Columba livia, assembly GCF_036013475.1. Lineage (NCBI taxonomy): Eukaryota > Metazoa > Chordata > Aves > Columbiformes > Columbidae > Columba > Columba livia. The sequence goes on from NW_027043810.1 coordinate 1,977,454, forward strand.
ATAACTGAAGCTTTCACATTAGCTGGGTAATGGGTATAGGATAATGACTTCCTTCCAACACCATGGCTGTATAAGTAGGCAGGAAAAGACCTTTGCATGATTTGCTGTCATTACAGAAAATTCATAATACAGACAGTAAAACCATGGAGTTCAAGACCATTAAGGGTCTGGGTAGAAATTCCTTCACAGAGAAGAACTCTTCTGTCAATGCTTTATCTGCTGCGTCATCATGTGGAAGACTAGACCAGGGGGCAGGCCAGGCCAGCAAACTTTCTAGTTGTGGACAGCATGAAGCTGAAGGCCAGGATTCTGATGTTTGCTAGCCAGTTTTCTCCAGCAGGACAACAAAAGAGTTGCCATCCAGCACTAGCTCAGTTATATTTGCTCTGAGGTGAGATGAAGATCTCTATGTAGGCCCAAGCTGGTGTGTCTCAGTTCACTTCCCTGCAGTCAGAAGAGATGTACTAGGAAGGGTGCAGCCACAGTACAGGTAGAGAGGCTTCAAAGAGGCATGGACAGTTTTTGACACTTGGTCCAGCACATGCATGCCATAGCATACTGCCCAGTGTGAGGATGGAGTGGCTGTTCAGGCCACAGTAAAATGCAGAGTGTGAAACTACTAAGAGAGAGGAAAAAAAATCTTTACCAGCTCTTCCTTACTCACTGTCTTAAGAAGTCTGGACTCCAGAGCCGAGCATCTATCCTTGCTTTCTTGCCAAGTTTTCCATTCATTTGAAAAGTGGTAGCAGTTCTCCCCATACTGTAGCCAGTTCTTGGGACAAGGAATACATTTATTCCCTTGAAAACAAAAAAACACCTGATAAGGCTTGTTGGTGACAGCAGTCTCTAGTGGTCTAGTGGATCCCTGCAGGATCCCTAGAGTAATGGAAAGTCAATCACAGAGGAGCAACAATTCCTCCTTCATTCTGCAGCTAAACTAATGTCTTCATTAGAGAATTAATAAATCCAGTTGGCAGAAGACCAGAAAAAACACTTCTAAGTGAAAATCAGAAAAAGAAACCATAAAGACTTTTTTGAATCTGACCAGTAAACATGGAGGGTGCTAGTAAAACACAAATAGGGGAAATTCTGGACGGCTGATCCATATTCAGAGACGTGGATCTAGGTGGACGGAAAAGGAAACCTGGACTTTCAGTCATATGGATACATCTCTATTTACATGAACTTCTTTTTAACTTCTTGTTGACATCAGAGTCAGCTCTTCCCTTCTATATGCTTTACAAGGCAATTTAATTTTCCTGGTAGCATTTTGTATTTGCTGTGGATTCAGTGCGCAGACAGTGACAGCCAGCCAAAGTGTAAGATAATGAGTCCATTGCTGTAAAAGAAAATACCTTTTTGACATCTGCACTTTGACTCTGTTCTGCCACATTATTCTGTTAGCTGCCTTTTGGGACCCTGAGTAATGCTGAAACTAGAAAGAACTCAAAATGTTGGGTTTTTCTTTCACACTTGCACCATTTGAGGAACTCAGTTTCTAGTTGGAAACTGAAATAATCACAGGCAGTAAAAAAGACCTGCCAAAGAAAATATTTCTGATATTTCTGGGAACTAGGTTCTAACTATGGGGTGAATCATATTAATTGCTCTATAGTTCGCATGACCATTTTATATTGTAACAAAACAGTGCCAGCTGGGAATGCCAGGACTTAATGCTGGATGGTAATAGATAGCACAGCACAGTGAACTTAATTCTTACAAGCAGCTTCTGGTTTATACCAAATTCAAATGTAGTATTTACAAAGATAATAACCTTGCCATTCTCTCACATGACATTAATTTATTATGATTCTTTTCCTTCTGCTAGATGATAATTTAGCATATTCACCTCACATATCATCAAACTTCCACATCACTGTTTTGCACAAGGAAAATAATACCCTCAGCCTATAGCCTGTAAACTGTTAAAGCCAGAGATTATGATCATGTTTGGTAGAGAGTACAAGTTTTTCCACTGCTGCATCCACTACAGCATAACAGAACGAATCTGTCTGGAGGACTCAAAGCATTCCAGACAAAGCCAACAGGAATTTTCTATCACATTATTAATTATAATTCATTGAAACTGACTGTGAAAGATGAAATGGTATCATCTATGAATTTACCTCGTAGAAACACTCCTTTTTTAAAACAAAAACAAAACCACAAAACCAACTATGTACCTCTAGAGGTGGCAAGTTGCTTTACAGTCCCTGTCAAGTTCAAATTCTGAGCCTGGAGGAGCTCCAGCTGCTGGCTGAGGCTTTCCATAAATGCCTTTTGCAGAGTGAAGTTTTCATCCCTTTCATGCTCAAGGTGGCAAACAAGGATTACTTGAATCACAGTGAAACAAGAATAAAATAGTTTCATTAATATTAAAGCTAAACTACTCAATGCAACCTGAATAAACTCACATAAGACACATGTACCTCCCCATGACTGAATATACTTGGCCCACGTACAGATTGTGCACAACTATGAATAAGACATACTACATCCCGATGTCAAAATCTGGGGGATCTTTTGAGTGGGGAAACTCTTCCAGCAAGGGACACTTTTTAATGTCACTAATCTCCTAGGTTAATCTTTCTCTTTAACTAATTTCCTAGACATCTAGTTGTTCCTACTGAAATCTGAGCACCCCTGCTGTGACCATACTTACACCTGGCAGTCAGGACTCCTGCAGTTACCACTGAACTTAGGCAGAAGACCCCAAGAGCCACTGTAGCCAGTTGCCAACAAGAAGACAGCCCAGGGGAATCTGGGATAGACAAAAAGAAGGAAAGCAGCAAGAACAGCCATGTCTCATTTTTCTATCTGCAGCTCATGCATTCCACCAGTAGTCTGCCCAGTGAATTGATGAGTTTCAGACCTGTATGTGGCATTACATTATGAAAATTGTCTCATTGTTTGGCTATGGCCATTCCTCCTTAGCAGCTGGGGGAAATGAGCAAGCGATGGAGACTAGTTTACAGGAGCTTTTAAGAGAAAATGAATTGGACAACGTGGAAGAAATTTTCATATGCAGCCAGGTATTGGGGTATTTTTCCTTTTGAGTGCCTAACCCAGCAAATCAGCATTTAATTCACCTTTTCAGAAAATAACCTCAGAATCAGTCACCAATGAAAGCCAGGTTCCTGTAAAGTAATCTGAAATTAGGCATACAGACGAGAGCAAGACCACATACCTGCAGCTACACAGAAGAAACACAGTCTCACACTTGGAAATGTACGCACCCATTCTTGCAATGTGGGCAGATGCAAACACCCATGTAAATTCACACAGAGCCCCAAACCACAGAGGAAATGATTGCTTCCAATGTAAGACTTTTCTTTTATTAGACTCCACTATGAAATTCCCATGGGAATACTTATGTTAAAGTCATCCACATGAATAAATGGCATACCAGCCTGCAGTATTTATGCCTTTTATCCCCTGTGATCCCTAACTCCTTAACAAAACAGCTGAGAGGAAACCTCCTACATTACTGGGAGTTCAGCTTCAGACTCCAAGTATAAAACTCAAGGACCTCTCAAAAAAGAGAATGAGTGAGAAAAGTGAGAATCACTAGCTAGCCAATAAGCACAAATCTTATTCATAAAGAGCTCTTTAATCCATTAGATTATTAACAAATTTATCAAATTCATCTCCAGATGTTTAGTCAGGCTGGAATATAACACTGCTTTGCTACTACCTTTAATACACAGTGATTCTAAAGCACTAATGCATAGCATGAAGAATATACATTTGGGATCAGCCACATTCCTCCCTTCCTCTGTGAAGCTATGTAGCATACTTTTAATTATATTTAAGTACAAAAAGGTATTTGTCTGTCTATTCCTTCCCTTCAGAGAAAATATCTTTTTCCCTAGCATTTACTTCAGTTAGTCAGATTTAAATGAATAAAGCTGAAAGGCAAGATCCCTTAGGCAGATTACTTCACTAACTTCCAGAAGCTGACAGTTAATGTCTAACTGGAACAGGATAATTTTTACATAACTGTATCCCACAACCTTAATTGTATCTCTCATCTCAAATCTAAACAGATTTTCCACATCCTCTACTCTTACATTCTTTTTAATCTCCTGCCTCCTTTTTTATCTCCTGCCTCTTAGTCCAAAGGGGTCCAAGAAGCCATGATGCTTCTTGGCAGATGACATCCTTCTCTGAGTGTCAGATAAAGAAGTGTTCTCCAAGGTGAGAGTTTGCCTTGGAGAGAAATGTCCCCCAACACCACCATTACCTTTTGCTCTGGCAGTCTGGAGCTCCTGGTCCTGGGATTTTCCCAGTGTCGTGAACCTCAGGTCTGCATATGTCACTTCTGCAGTAATTTCTGACAAGGTTACAGGAGAATTCAAAACTTTGGTTGATCCCACAGGAGAAACAGGGATAAGGTTCTGGATGGAGTCAAATGATTCAGTGTCATTGGGAGTGAACAGGGTGATTCATGTAAAAGTCAGAAGGGTTTTTTGGCTCATACTGAAGGATTTCATGACACAGCGATACTGGGGGTTGTTTACATGCAGCAGAGTACCAGAGTAGTATTTGAATCTCCTGCATGCAAAAATGCTGTGGGGCACAAATATCTCACAGTTCTCAGCTCCAGGAACAGATGCATAGAGTTACCCAATTTGGGGGTACATCCACTCTGCAGAAAGAAAAAGAAGGAAGAAGAGAGGTAAAGTGAAAATGACATTAATTTTGTATTAAGTCTAAACAATTCCTCAAAGACTTTCAGCAGCAGGGGTTGTTTCCTGGCTTTATTATACAGTGATTAATATTCAGTAAATTAAGCCTGAAGGGCTCCTCAGTCTCTCAAGTGTCACAGGAGGACTGGAGGTAAAATGAAGTGACAAACATACTGATCTTTGCTTATTGCTTGTAAGCACATCACACTTATCCTAACACGGTAGCACATAGACTTGTAACAGCCATTACCCATTCTTAGGACACAAAGAAACGAACCCAGGTTTCCCAGCTGCCATTCCAACTATGCACTAGAAAAGGGAATGAGCCAAAGAAACCTCCTCGACTAATGGGAAGTCTGGGTAGAAGGTTCACGTACCAGAGTATGATGTTTTGCTCCTGGACTAGCTCTGGCCTGAAAGCAATCCAGGCAAAGTCACATGCAACAATTTCTTCCTTTTAGCAAGAGTGATTAACAGGGCACAGCACCATGCCATTAAACTAAGGCTGCTGTTGCCTCCAACTTGTCACCCTGAGGACGTGCACCACGCTCCCTTAGGCTTTGAGCACTAGGAACAAGATGGAGAAACTTATCTGGTATTTCTAGGTCTGCTGGCAGAATGACAGGAATGTGACCTGAACTTTCAGTTTTATTTCATATGGCTTTACTGCACACAGCTCAAGGTCTCACCAGCTGTTAATTTGGGAAAAAGGGTGAACACCAGGTAGCACAGAATACTACCCCGAGTGCTGTGTCTCACTAGGGGCTTTGACAGCCTCTGCCAATCCCAGGCTGCTGGAGATCCAGGCTCCCCTGGTACAGGGCAGAAGGCGTTCCCAGAGTTTTATCTTAAGAGTAGAAAAGTTGAGCACAGTGACTTACACTCCAGCAACTAGGCAAACACATATAGACCATTAAATGTTAATTTCCCTGTCTCTAGTCAGCTGCTGCTTTTGAACCCTCTGTCACATTTTCTGTCAAGAGGAGGTAACAACCCTTATATTGTCAGTGTAAAGAACATGAAATGTGGAAGGGAAGTGTTCTGCTCCTTTATGCGCAGTGTATTCACAAATAATCTGGTTTTGTTTCACAAGCAATGGAAGCCTTTTGGATTATCATAATCCACTATAAAATACATAAAATCTTTGACAATGTCTCACTGCACCCACAAAAGTATTAGAGGTCCTTGTGACCCCCAAATGTGTCCCCATATTTTACATTTCCAAATGCCCATGGGGAAGTATTGGGTATGACTAAACAAACTGCCTCTAGTGGAATACTCCTTTGAAGAGTAACAGGGAACAAGCAGCAATTCTCATCATGGTACAACAGGAATTTTCAGCTCATTAAGAAGTTTTACTCCCAGTTAGGATCATGCTACCCAGGAAATAAAAGTTAGAACAAGCTTGAGACACATCCCTCAACACAAAACCAGCACAGAGAAGAAGAGAGAACAGAAGTATTTCCTGTCCATACCACAGTCTGCTTTCTCTGTCATCCAAGAAAGGACATATTCAAATGACAAAGCTTACTATGGAATGGACCCTTAGATTGTAAACAATTGCAAAGAACAGAGAAAAGTCAACAATGGGATATTTTTGTTTGTTTTAGCAGTTCTGTAAGACTCTGATCACATTTTTAAATACTTTTGAAAGGTGGCAAGGGGGAAATATGAAAAAGTCATTTCAAAATAACGTAAAACAAAGGAGAATAAGATATTGAAATAATTGAGGCAAAATGCCAGATGAATGTGGAGAAATTTCAACCGTTGTTGGATGATAGGCTAGCAGGGCCATATGTGGATTACTGGAAACACAGTTTTAATAGCAATGCCGTAGAAATAGAAAAAGAATGACCAATAAGTTTCAGCAAGAATGAGTTATGATGTGCTTTTGGAGTGGTCACTGTTTCGTGTCACAGTGCTGCTTTTTCTTTTGAGTATTTTTTTATCCCTTTTTAAAATATTTCTCCTGATCCATAGAGTTGATGAAATTTGTGTAAGACTGAATTTCAGTTAAAAATCAAGTGCTAATCTATTGAATTGCCACACTGATAATAAAAAGCCCATGAAAAACATTGATAATTTGCACTCATTCACATTGAATCCCACCAGTTTTAAAAGTTGTACATACAAGAAAGACTATTTTACAGTTCTGCTATCATACACAAAAGAATTTAAGGAGAAAGAGACAAAAATAATATTGGCCAATTCCCATGTAAATACAAAGTTATTAGCTCACATTTCTGTGTCTCTTGTATGTCCATCTGAACTCAGAAATATTTTTCCAGTAGTAGACTAGTATGGATAGATAGATAGATAGATAGATAGATAGATAGATAGATAGATAGATAGATAGATAGACAGATTATAAAGAAACTCAAGCTAAGGCATGTTTATAGTGCATTTTTATAATTAGAGAGTGGTAAATGGGTTTTAGCCTGCCTTGGGAGAACACATAATGTTCATGAATCCATTGGTTCTGCTCTACAACTCTAACAGGCATCACAAAGGCTAATGATTCACCAGTTTAATGTGAATGCATTGTGACTGCAACATGGGGCAACAAGTTTCTCTAGTTGCTCTCCTGCCCTTAGCATATATTTATGCACCAGTCCCAGGTGGTTCACAAACACAAATAGTAACACATTACTGCAGAGCATTTTTTTCTATTATCTCAGCTATTTAAGGAGAAGGTGAACACAATTATATGCATGTCACATTCTGAATAGCCACGAGCAGTAACAGAAATCTAAAGCAGTTCTATGAGAGAGAAAATGAATGGGTCATTGAATAGACCCTACTAATTTAACCACCTGTAGAACAAATAGCATCCAGAATAGGAGAATCAACATGTATGCCCTGTGATGCAAAGTACTGGGGGTACCTGTGAGTGAATAGACTGACAGTTTCAGGACTGACAGAGCAGGGTACTACCAGGTAAGCGGAATGATTGCAGAGCCTTAAAATCGGAGATAAGAGAGGTGTTGCATATGCATATATGTGTATATATCTTGCATTCATACACATATAACTACACTTGTACACTCTGGATGTTGATCATATGGCTATAGTCAATAGATAATGTGAGTGCAGAAGCAGAAAAGGTAGTGGAGGAGGGAGACGAAGCTGAACTCCATTTAAACAGGTCAATAACATGACCTTCAACCCACCCCCCTCAGGGTAGAGGCGGGGAGAGGAATAATTGGAAATGAACAAACTCAGAGACCCTTTCTGCTCTCAGAAGGGAAGGGTCAGGTGTGCAGAGATCTCATTATGCCCTTCACTGAACTACTACAACATCTAAAGTAAGAACTTGTAGCCACCACTTTTCTCCTGATCTGACTGGAAAGCTTTAGAGATCCCTTCAAAAAAGGGAGAGAAGCAGGACAAGAAAACAACAGAAGGAGACAGGCAGAAACAAACAGAAATTGCCAAAGAGGGAAAGAGAGAAAGCAAAAACCTGAAGGCCAGAGAATAGGCCCAGAGGAGGTCACAAAGAGGAAGAAGAGTCTAGATTCAACACACAACAAGGAATCTGCTCCTTCTCCTGGTCAGTGGATTGGTGAGGATGAACTGAAACTAGAAAGGACACTAAGTCATCAAGTAGCTTGAGACACCAAGAGGCCACAGAACCACGCAACTGGGATTCATAGCTGAGTCATGATCTGCTTTGTTTTAGGGTGTTTCTTACGGGTAAGTCTAAGAATTCCTTTTTATGGGGTCTCTGCTCAGTTGTGGAGTTACCTTGGAACAACGGAGGGGTATTAGCAATTGACAATCACAATAATTTCCCTGATACTAGAAAGAACTAAACATACAAAAGGCAAACACACAGAAGAGAATACTTGCTGCTCTTTCAGGGAGGGTAACGCAGAGGTTAAGGTACCAAGGAAAAGGAATGAGAAGGGTAGGAGTGCTGGCAGGACAAAGCAAAATTCAAGTCAGTGTGGGTATAGTGTAAAGCACGACATTTAAAGGTTCTTAATAAATGAGCACGGAGAAGGATACACATCTAGCATGACATGGCTTTTGTGGGGAAAGGGAAACTGGTGAGGTTGAAGGTAAGTCTGGGTCTGCGCTGGGAACAGTGCTAAGTAGGATAGTAATGGGAAGTCAGGATATGAAACAATGCAGTTGGTATCACACTAACTTCAAATCTACAGCAGAATATATGATGGAAAAAACAGAAGATACATAACAATAAGTCCTTACTGTAAGAGATTCAGACTGGTAATAATCTAGGTGACAGAGATGAAAGTTGCCTGTGACAAAGAATTCATTCTACCTGTGTCTTGTCTGTTTTTCTCCTTCTAGCTCCCCCAGGTGAGGGGTGAGGAAGGTTGTCTCAACACTGAACTGTGAGTATTTGTTGATCTTGCACTCTCTTAAGAAGACAATGAAGGACAAAGACAGTAGACATCAGTGTTACAACATGGTGGCTGACACAAAATCTTACTTTAATTGCAACTAGTGAAAACTCACATAAAATTTCCATTGCTTTGAATGTGAAATGTATTATTTACTATCTATTCAACATACTGATCATGTGGTACTGTTCCTGCTACCGATTTGGATAACTGTAATGGTTAAGAGCTTTCTGGTGTAATTTTGATTGACTAAGATTATAAACTTTTAATTGACCTTTCCTTGAAAAATGATTTTAAATATAGTGTTTTGGTGAATATTCCTCTTGGTGATGTCATTTGAAGAATAACAGAATGGTGATGTCATAGGAATAACAGAAATCAAGACAAAACAAATGTGAAAAATTGTCTAGGAGGATTCTTTTTTGACTAAAATGTGTTTAAAAATGCACAGGCAGGTTTACTAGCTAAACTAAAGAAACATACAACACAGCATCCAAAATATATCCACAGGGCCAGAAAGAAACCAAAGAGAATGTCAGAAAGAAAAACAAAACAACAAACAAACAAAAGCCAGTCAGGGTTGGGTGGACTAAATGGTGAAAAACATATATAAAAGAAGGGAAATTCAGAAATTATAACATGATGCAGATCCCTAAGGTTTACAAACAGAATTGAGCAGGCACAAATATCAGGGAAACAATAAAGAGATCAAGCCAAAGAGAGGGCAAACTCACCTAACAGGGAGACTGATGAAGTTGGACAACTGTCTCCTCCAAGAAGCATGATGAGCTTCTCATCATTGTGCATTTAAAAGCTGAAATGTAAATGAGGAGTGTGATGGGAGCTGGAAGAGCATGCAGTAGGGATCTTCCCGTTTACTTGGCATTCTGTGGTTAACTGTGTGTTGTACCCTCTCCTCCTCAGCTGCTCAGGTACAGAGTGGGACCGCTTGTGGTATATCTGGTAAGATGACATATGTTTACTTTAAATAGCTGCATCACTGGACAATTCCAGTAGCAAAGCAGTGGCATTAAATGTGACCCGCTCCAGTGTGATGCCACCCCCAGTTTCCCTTGGGACACTCTAATTATCTACATTAGCAAGGCAACCCCTTCACTATCATGTAATCTTTAACAAATGTTGACTTGCCAGCCTCCTTTTTTATTACAAATATTAATTTAGTCAGGTGAAAAGTATTAATAAAGCATTTGTGGCAGAACATGCCTTTTAAATGCCTGTTTTAAAGTAATTTCAGTCTGATTCCTTAGTAATTCTCAACAGGACAAAATGAAAAATGTTGATAGTAGTTGGACATCTATGAGACTGCATTAATAAGAGCATAGCCAGTAGATTGAGAGATATGATTTTTCATCTGTGCTTATCACTCATGAGGTCACATCGAATATGTAGTCTAGTCTTATTCCAGTCTTGGTCTGACAAATGGAGCAAGTTCACTAGAGAGCCATTATGGTCAGGGGTCCAGAAGATATGATGTATGTGGAGGGGCTGAAAGGAGCAGGTTTGTTCAGCCTGGAGGAGGCTAAGAGGGCAACCTAATTGCAGTTTTCCACTCCCTAAATTGAATCTACAGAGAAGACAGAGACAGAGTCTTATCAGAGGTGCCCTGCAGAAGCAGATGAGGTGACTGGCCAAACTGCATCCGGGGAAATTCTGATTGGACAGAAGGTAAAAATGCTTCCCCCAAGGGTGATGCAGCACTGTAACGGGTGCCCAGCGGGTACATGGGATCTCCATCTCTGAAGACTGTTCAAACTCTGCTGGACAAGGCTCCAAATGACCATGCCTGTCTTTAAGATTAGACCTACTTCAAGCAGGGTGAGACCTTAAAGGTCCCCTGCAAACATAGTCGTACAGTCCTAATGTAATCCTCTCCATTTCCAGGGTGGTGGTGGTGATCGGTGGGCTGCTGCTCCTGTGTGGCTTGGTTTCCATTTGTGTGAGATGCTGTTTTCATTGCCGTCAGACAGCGGAGGGATCGGGACCTCAGCCCTACGAGGTCACCGTCATTGCTTTTGATCATGACAGCACCCTCCAGAGCACCATTACCTGTGAGTTGGCTTTGACAGGCTGGGGACTTCAGCACAGCCCGAGGTGAGGGGCTGCACTGTAAAAAGCCCAGATGGTGGCACCCCAAGACTGGCAGAGGGAAGTTCATGGCAGGATGCAGGGAAAAGAGCATCTGTACATAGTACAAGGTAAAGTGCTCACCAGGCTTCACATAGCAAATGCAGCCAGATAGTGAATCAGCTGTGAGACATGTTTGGGTGGAATTAGGGCAGCTATGGGCCTTGGTGGCATTTGAGGAAGCTATGGGCAGCTATGGGCATTTGGTGGCAACTGTGGGATGTTGCTGATGAGGTTTCAACACTCCCCCCTTGTAGTGAAGGATGGAGGGGCAGGAAAAGGAAAATATTCAGGGTGTGGGGAGAAAAAGCCCTGAGGGCTGCAGATATACTTGTCCTTCTCTTACCACCTGGTGCTTCCAGGATGAGGCGAACAGCTTTTCTCTCCTCCCTTCCAGCTCTCCATTCCGTATTTGGGCCTGCTGCCAGGAGGATATTAGCAGTGGCACACTCCCACAACGTTTTGCAGGGAACAGCAACACTCTCAACATCAGACACTCCTCCGGTCTATGAAGAAGCTCTGCGCACAAGCCGATTCACAGTCGCCAAGGCAGGGCAGAAAGTGACAGACCTGGACCCAGTGCCGGAGGAAAACCTGCAGGCGTCTGCTGAGGGCAAGGATGCCCAGCCAGACCTCCCAGGACACTAGTGCTGTTTTTTGCTGAATGACAAATACAGAACAGTTACATGCAGAGACTAATTCTGAGCAGGGTTAGGAATACCAGATTAACCTGCTTAGTGTAATGAGAAAAGGGAAAAAAAAAAAAGAGACTAAGTTAGTTTCAGATCCAGCATATTTTGACACTTCCTTGAGATAATTAACAATTGGTCTTTCCCATGTCCATTTATTACACACACACACACATCACTAATATCACCCTTTGCACAAAAAAGTAGGCAGCAGGATCAAGGTGCTGAGCCACTTTGCAAGCCAGTGACCTGCAGTGAGATTACACAATCTTCATGCAAACAAAAGATAGCATACATTTGGTAGCATGTGCAGTATAGTGCCCTAAATTCACTACAAGATATATAGAATGAATACAGACTGGTTCTGAATATAATATGTAGCAATTCTGAATTAGCAGTTACAAGGTCATATATTTTAATTTAAAAATATATGTGTGATAAGAGATCAAACAAGGGGAGAAGGAATACTAGCCGTGAAGTAAAGTTCAGTTGTATCTTAGTTACATTCATATTGTGTCATTTATTATTCTTAATGTCACTGTCAAAAGCAGATTAAATTAAATAAGACCATTTAAAATTTTTAAGCCATTTCTCATATAGAAATAGTTTGTAAGTCTTTCCTGATTGGTATAAGTACTTTGAATCATCCAGAAATATTAACCAAACTGTTTGGATGAACACAGCTATGGACCGTCTGTAAAATATTTTCTTGGACTAAATACTCATGAGAAGGTGACTGTTGAGTGACATCAGTATTGTCTCTAACCCAGGTTCAGCAACTGAAAACATTAAAGCAGAAAGACATCCAATATAAAAAATTTAAGCAGTCATGAATGAATTGCATGTATGTGTTAACGTTGATGTGAATGCACAGGTCACCGATATCACATGTTTCTGAAGTGCCTGCATGGCCCTTCCTACTGCAGTACCCAAATTCTCAGTGCCCTTAGTAGACTGATCTTCACAATGCTCCTGTGGAAATACTGAAAATATGGTTGTTCTGTGGATAAGGGGAACAAGGACCAAGTCCCCAGATACGTTAAGGAACGTATCTGCTGTTGAGATTACAGCCATGGGAAATTTTAAAGACTGATAAGACAGGTTTGGGGATAGCGTAAAGCAGAAGTGAATAAAAAAAAAATACCTTTGATGGTGTCCCAGACCTTGTCCAGTCACAGGAATTTTGTATCCAAGGGAATTTAATGAGGGTCTTTATTTCCTAGTTCACAAGCTTCTTCCTGAATTGCCAATGGTACCTAACTGTACCATTAATGAGTGAATAAACTGGAATGGAATAAATAAATAAGTGACATATGAGGTTATGTGTCTTCTGCTACACAGCACACTTGAAATAATAATAACAGCTGTTTGTAGAACATCTACTAGAGACCTATTTCATCAGGTGATCTCTGAAGTCTAGTTCAAGCCTGACTTCTCCACCAAGCTGCAGAACATTTCCTAGAAGGCTCTTGTCTATACCACAGTAAAAGCCCAAAGCAAGCAGAGACATTTGGGTTTGTTGAACATGCATCAAACACTGTCAAGCCCCTAAATTTCCTGGAAGACTTCACAGTCGTTTCAGTGGGAACATACCATTCCCCTGCCACCTCCACCCCTCTCCTCCTGCCATCGAGTCCCAAGCTGTGCATACTTGTCACACAAGAGGGCAGCCCTGCCCCACAGGAATACATCATTGTTAATAATTTGCAATAATAATCACACCGTGTTCTTTTTTTTCCTAAGACACAATAAAAAAGGAAGTTTTAACATTCTTAGTTTCCCCTCCTCTGCATCAAGTCATCTCTGCTACTTCTTCTCTCAGTTTCAAGGGGAAAAGTTACAGGTCACTTGTACGCAGAGCTGGGTATTACGTGCTGATTTCAGCGTATTTCCCTTGACCAGAGCCTGTATTGTTTATCACTCCTGTTCCTTCCTGTCTCCTCACATGCTTCTTTGCTTCTCTGTCTCTTAGTTGTTAGGTGCTAGAGCAGGTACCCTCAAGTATTTTTTTTTTTACTGGCAAGACATCCAAAATATTTCAAGTGACAATAATTATAGGTATAACTTCACTTGCTCAGGTATTGTTTCATACTAAACTGACTTCAGATGAGCACTTGGAACCCACAGGACATGATAAAGCACCAGATTAAAATGAGCAAATAAACAGAAACCTGTCTGTAAAGCTACAGACACTCTATTTAACCCTAGAAGGCTGTGTAGAAAAGCAAAGACCAGGTGTCAGTACTGGAAACACTTCACTCTCGCCCTCAGATCTGTTATGATTCAAAGACATTCTTTCTTCACAAACAATTCAAAAATAAGGACAAAGTCAGTAAAGATGACATTACTTTGTGAAAAAGCAGGACTACACCCCATAAAAATATAGCAAGTTTACTTATTTATGGAGATAAACTGCTACTTGGTACTGCAATTTACTGTTATTTAGCTAGGTTTTTTTTTTACTCCATGAGCAGTGGTTCCATCTTGCTGTTGTCTGGACATTGAATACACATTGTGTATTGTGTTACATCAGCCAATAAGCACTTTGAAATCTTTTATGCTTTCAGATTGAAAATGAAACATTAAGTATTATTAAACAGAAATAATGGATACTTTCATTCAATATTTAAACAAATGTCCAAGTAGCAACTGTTTTGCCCATGCTTAAGAGCAACAGGGACATGAATTGCTCACAAATACAGAAAATCATACATTAGAAAATAAAAGAGATGTTTCTGTTAATCATTAAATAATTTTAGGGTCAGTTCAGGTGCTGTGTACCATCACTGATGACAAGTTAGCTGCAGTGGAGTATCTGTGTTCTGCAGAGCACTCCAATATCCTGCACAACAAGGGAAAGAATACCATCAAAAGTTTTTCTCTTTAGTTATGAATAATTAAGTATCTGCATCCAAAGATCCCCAGGCACTTTACAGACTTCAACCATGTTGTCATGCTACCTATTCATCAGACAAGCCTTAGTATTCCATCTGTAGATGAGGAAAATGGTGCACAAAGTACTGAAGATAACTATATCATAACCAAGTCACTGACCCTTGGCTCAGCTTCTGCTCAACCCTTGACCAAACAATGGGAAATGGGTAGGACCCAAGCAAGCATAGGACAAGTGATATCAAGGGACAAAGAGCAGCTGGCCTCTACTGGCTACCTTTAGCCAGTAGGAATTTAGCCATGGAGGAATTTGGGCTGGAAACACATGAGGAGAAACAAGAGTACACCAACACCAGCTACCGCAAAGGAATTGTCCATGCCAGCCTTAGGTTCCCCTAGAACACGTGGTACTTGAGAAAGACTGGTCTTCAGAAACACCACTCTGGCCCAACTGTTGTGTTGCTCCTTTGTTTTCACAGCACCGTAAGTAATGATACCCCTCCCCAACAGACCACTCCAAACCCTCGGCCAGAACAAAGGGATCTCAGACTTGTGTTATTCACATCTGGAGTTTTGCCCCATACTGCTGCTTTTCATCAAACAATCTCCTCCTTAATCTCCTCATGACATCATTTGTATGCATTTAAGCAACTTCAGCTGAGGCTGTGCCAGGCAATCAGTCTGGGAGAAATTAGCAGCTTTTTTTGTAAAAAATAAGCTGTAGAAAACAGAGCAGTGAGACAGCAGTTCAACATAAACAATACAGATCCATTTCCTAGAGGAAATGAAAACAACTACACAATTAGCCACTGGTTGCTGGGAGTGACTAACCTTGTGCCCTCATCC
Organism: Columba livia; assembly: GCF_036013475.1. NCBI lineage: Eukaryota > Metazoa > Chordata > Aves > Columbiformes > Columbidae > Columba > Columba livia. The sequence continues at coordinate 1,993,081 of NW_027043810.1, forward strand.
AGGGCCAATGTGCCTGGACTGGCTCTGACGCTGCGATAGATCTAGAGTCAAGTGAAACTGGTGACCAGTCACGAGTGGTGCAGGAGAGTTGCCAGGCAAGGACTGAAGAGTTATCCATGTGCCATGGATGGCATCAAACAGAGAAGAATCACAAGGGACTTCAGGTATGCCTTCTGTGGTTTAATTACCATTCAGACTACAAAGTAGGAGTTTTCTGACAAGAGAGGCTTTGATATGCTGGAACCACACTAGAGATATATTAAAAAGAAAAAAAGAAAAAAAGTCAGCCTATGGAGGTATAAATGGAATATGTACCCAAGGGCAGGTACTAATAAAAGAAATATCCAAGGGAATCCAGAGCTATAGGCAGCTGAAGAGTAGCTCCGGGAGGGTTCCCAGGAGTTATCCACCTGGATGTCATCTCCAAGAAACACAGGGCAAATAATGGATATTTTTATCCTTAATTCACAGATTTTTAGCCAGTTTTGTAGGTATACATAAGCTAGCTTCACTTCACAGCAGCACACTGCAGAGCTTCTGTCAGATCCCCTGGAGCATGGGCTGCAAATCCTGCCCCCCAGATTCTGCATGAATATTTTTATCTCCTGCTTCTATGGCTATGGCACTGGCAACGCTTGGGGAATCCCTTTTAAAGTGAACCTCTGCCTACACGAACTGCACATACTTGATGCTTAGAGCTATTCTGACGTTGAGAAATGGTATATTGTTTTGACACTCTGAGACACTTTGCACTTGCATTCTAGCGTAGGAAAACTAGCCAACCTCATTTCCAGTTTCTTCTTCTAGCACATGGACGCAGAATGTGGGGTTTGTCACATGCCCATGGGTTGACATTGTAATAGGAACTCTAAGTCAGATGATTAGCAGTTTGTCGCTGCTTCTGCATGTATCATCTTCCTGCCTGCTGCTGTGCCAGTGACGTTATTGTTGTTATTGAGCTGGAGCAGAGGGCTGGGAATTCAGTGCCTGAAGTGGGAGGAGTGAGGCTTGTGGCTGCACAACCAGGGCTGCATGATCAGGGCAGGAAGAGTTCAGTAAGGAGATTTGTGATCCTCACATGGGATTTGTTGGGGAAGGAGATGTCCCCTAGAAATGCTCTCACAGGACATGTCTTTGATCAGACTGTGGAGAATCCTGAAACTACTGTCTGATTTGTCAACAGAAATTCAAACTAGATGATAGCTCATCTGCCTTGTGTAGAGTCCTGGAGATGGAAACACTGATTTACAGGACAACAGGAGTTTGAGATCAGTCTGTTAAAATCGCCATAATGGCTTGGTGGTGGGGTGAAACAACCTAGAAAATTTCCTTTCTTTTGTCCTTGAGGAAGAGGCATTTACATCACTACAGACCTTCAACTCACTTCAGTAACTGCTATCGTGCAGGCAGTTAGGAAGCAAGGAGGCCAAACACAAGTATTATAGAAAGGCGCAATGCCATGAAACCAGAATTTTCCCCAGGTCTGAACCCTGGGATTCCTTCAGTCTAGGTTAATCACTATGGCACTACACAAAAAATAATGCCTTCCTTCTGACTCACCCTTCTGAGATTCTCTGACACTACCTGCAAGCATGGGGAAATGTTCACATGTCCTAGGACAGACAGAAACAAGTTGATGATGCTTCCTGCACAAACCTTATGCATATGAACTAGTGAAGGTTGGGACACACTGGTCTATGCCAGTCCCACTGTGGGCTGCTCTGTCCTTAAGAGATTCGGGTGTGCACATGTTGCAGCTGACCATTGGGCTGTGCAGGCCACACTACACCATACTGAGTAGTAAAAGCTTAGACACTAAAGCATCTGCCAGAGTTTTGGGGGACACACTAGGGCCATCCAAAAGTAGATGTCGCTGTTCAGGCTAGAAGAATCCTACCCTGACAAGCCTGTTTATTGCCACTGACCACAAAGCAGTTTAAAGTGACAGGTTCAGCAGTACATGCCTACATTGTAAGTGTAGGTGTGGTTTCTATCCCATGCCCATTTACATTTCTGTGCCAGGCAAAAATATCTGAGAACTGCCACCACGTGAGCATATCTCAAATGAGGTAAATGTATTTCCTCCATAACTCTCCTACATACATGCAAGATGAGAGACTACAGTGCACCAGGGTTATGGAGAGAGAGCATTACTACAAGGCCTCAATTCAAGAAGCAGTGTGCTACTGAATGGAAAGGTGGGTGGTGGCCAGTATATCAAACAGCTCTCTGCAATGCAGAGGGCACAAGCTAGCACCCAAGATCTGCTGTGGTGATTTGCAATATACCCTTCCTAAACCTGGTGCTGGCATGAGTCCCACCCTGGAGGCAAATTAGGTGTGCATATTGTTATGTAGGGATAAAGTCACCACTACTATGAGTTTCTTGGGGCAGCCTAAAGGATTTATATGAGTACTTGTAGAACGAGACCAAGGCTTTATGTTGCCCTGATCCTGTTTTTATCATTAAGGAGCTTGTTCTTCAGTCTCTTCTGGATTTTTTCCATTCTAGCCACACTGTAGAAGCAGAGTGCCACCGAAACAGCAGCAATGTCTTTTCCTACACTTGTTCATTCTGGCTCAACACCCTGGCACAGGGTTGAGTGAGATCTGGGAAACATGGGTCCTCTCACCTCTGCCACTGGTGTGGCCTTGGAGAGTCACCTTATGCATCAGAGGCAGTTTGCTGTCCCACTCAGCCTCTACTACTATACTAGTGCCTCCTTGGAAAAGTTCTCTTCTTTGGATGAAGCATGCAACGAAATAATTATTTGATACACTCCCATTCATTATCCCCAGGGTAGCAGCAATTATTTTTGTGCTGTTTTGAGCATGCTGATCCATTCATTAATACCTCTTCTTTTGCTGGTCACTAAATAACTGTGAGCCAAACTACTCCTATCAAAAAAAACCCAAAGACATTCCAAGTATGTGACAGCTGTGTAGCTGGGCTAAAATTGTCTGCCTATTTCGGCTTGTTTGCAGACAGTTCCCTTTAGCTGCCTGTTGTTTGTAATGTGCATATGGTCTGGCACACTACATGACACACTTTCTGCCCCTTGTTGTTTAACCGAGGCATTATAAACAGAATAATCCAGATCCAACAGCGACAGGGACGGTCATAAAAAGCACTGGGTTTTTTTGGTTTTACATCTCACAGCCACTTAAATAATAAGTTAGGCTCATCACCCCCCGCTTTAGACATGTGGAGGCAGATGCATTCAAGACTCACAGGTGGACACCAAGCCCCGGACCCCCGCCGCGGCCCGCTCCCACGCACGGAGCACCGCCCCACACCGCTGCTCCGCTGGGTAGAGAGGGAGGAGCAACGCGGCCATCCCCGCAGCTCCGGGTGGATTATGTGCCTGCTCACGCTGTATTTATAAACCCTGAGTCATGCTGGGGTTGGGGGTGGGGAGAAGGCGGTGCGGTGTCGTCGCTCAATCGTATATTTATTTGCTGCCATATTTAAAAAAAAAAAAACAAAAAACAAAAAACAACTAATTATTTTTACATCTTTATTTATTTTGTTATTTATTGACGCGCAATAAATCAATGCACAAAAATATGCGACCTTGCGCGGTGGAGGGGCGGAACGCGGCACAGCGTCGCCGCCCTCACTCGTCACCCCCGCTGCGCCACGCCTCCCCCTGTCACGCGTGGGCTTGAAAGGTGGGACACCCCTTCTGGCCCCCCCTCCCCGATGCGTGAAGGGCCCTTAGCTTTTTCCCCTCACCCCCCTCGTCCTTCTCGGGCGATGTAGACCCCAGTCCCTCCTGCAGACAGCTAGAGCCCCCACCCCCGCCGCACCGTGACAGCGGGGGATGATTTTTGTGTGGGGGAGTGTGTGTGTGTGCACCTCCCCGTGACGTCACAGCGCCCAATTCTCCGTTTGCTCCCGCCGCACGGTTCGGGATTGCACTGCGCTTGCGGGGGTGTCCGCCGCGTACCCGGCCGTAGGGGAGACAGCCCGGCGACAGCCCTCGGTGGGGGAGGTGACAGCCCGGCAGCATGAAGTTCCAATACAAGGAAGACCACCCGTTCGAGTACAGGAAAAAAGAAGGGGAGAAAATCAGGAAGAAATATCCCGACAGAGTCCCTGTGAGTGTGGGCTGCGAGGGCAGCGGCGGCGATCGCCGCCTTTGTTTTTCTTTGGCGGCTGTCGCCTGCTTCTTTCTTTATATTCTGTCAAGGCCAAAGAAATTGAATTAGTAACGATGTTTGTTATCTTGATGTTGTGATTCTGATTCCCGGCTGCCGTTCTCTTTAGTGCAAAGCAATGGCTGTTTATGTACGAAGGTCTATATCGGCGGGTGGGTACGGGGTGTAATACATCCTTTTTCTCTGGGATCCGCAGTAACTCGACAGCGAGAATGCTGCTGATCTTTTTCTGGCAGCCTGCGTGCGTGCGGCTGGGGGGTGGGGAAGAAGCTTACCATTAGCTCTGTAAAAATGGAGGAGAACAATGAGTGAGTTAACCGGGTACTCCTCATAGAAAACAAGGTCTGTATCCATGTCACCTGATACTTTCCCATTATTTTTATTTTACCTTTTTTTGGCCTGTCTTTTTGATGCAATCTTGCTCTGTTCTTTTCCTTTGCATGAGAGAAAAATGATACTTCTCAGGCTTTCTTCCCTCCTGTTTAATCATCCCGTGGAAAAAACGTGACTTGAAAAACAAGGTCATCTTCTCTCTCAACTTGGCTTCCTCATCCTTAGGTCTCTTCAGAGTGCCTGTGGAAAACTTCTAGCTTTATAATTACTACTAGTAATTAAAAAAAAAAAAAGGAAATGACAATTGTGATTTTTTTTTTATTGTTCCTTTTTTAATGAATGTTTTGCAAATGTTCTTTCTTTCTATCCCCACTGGAGAGGTCTGTCCTAGATTTACTGCCCAGGGGTACTGAATGTAAAATAACTTTCACTACCCTGTACATCTAAGGACAAGGGGGAACAGTTAGCACTACATGTTTTCCCTGCAGGTTAGCACCATTTTTGATCTTGGGAGTGGCCCTCAACTGGACTTGAAAAATGTTTTTGGGAGGCAGTATTCAGGTGCACTTGTCCTAACTGTTTTTGGGACCCCTGGCATAGCACAGCAGGTTGAGCATGCAGCGAGTCAGTGGTGAAGTGTGTGCGGTTCTGTGTTTTAAGATGAGGACCTCAGAGGGCTCTGTAGGTCAGGAGTGAGACAAGCTGTAAACTGAGGATTAGTATGACAGATTGTACAGCAGATTATGATAGATGTGTCTGGGAGAGCTGTGTGGGAGCCTGGGACCAGTCCCGGTCTGGCAAGAGAGAAGTCAAGATAGAGGAACATCAGCAGATCTTTATGGGGAAAGCCAGGACCAAAATAGCAAGATGTGCTGTAGTTAAAGATAAATGAAAATGGTACATGGCAAGGTCCAGATGTGAATTGTCGGGGGTATCATCTTGTCAGAGCTGCATACGGAGCAAATGAATGCAGTATACGACTGTTCTTTACATCACTTCTGTGGCTGCCCTTCCCGACAGCAAGATGCTTGAAGATGACGTCCATTTGGCTGCCTACACTGCAGTGCCCTGGTACATCTCAGCATTTTGCTGAAATTATACTGTTGGCACGGTCGCACGTTACCACAGTCACCACCCAGCAACCACAGACATACAGACAAACTGTTTCTGCCCTTTGGATTTTCTTAGTGGATTTGTTTCTGTGTGTGAAGGATTTAGTGCTTCAGAAGAGATACCTGTGTTATCAGGCAAACTGACTACAGTTGATAGTCAGATTAGCAGGGTACCTCCGTTCCATCTCTGCCTCTTTGCAAGAAGGACATCTCTCTTAAACTCAGTGATGATCTGATATAAATTTTTCCTAGGGGCTTAGAAGCCCCAGCACTCTCACCTCTTCCTCATAGGCATGACTTCTTTTTCTTTGTTAGCTAATGACCACACTACAAACCACCCTTTCGAGTCAGGGTGGTCACATTAGTGCTGCTAGCTAGATTTCTGCTTGTCAGTAGTTTTTGAAATTGGAGGCAAGAACTAAAGGTTTCTCTCCACTTCAATTTATTGTGTTAGATATTGCCTTGTTGGATGCACAGGTAAAAAAAACCGTGCAAAATGCTGTTGCTGTTAGCCTGCACCTGTTCAATGAGATTGTGGAACTGTCCTTCCTTCACAGCACTTACCAACTGCATCTTGTATGGAAATGCATGTCCTACCACAAACTGCCTGAAGGAGTCTTGTACTAATTGAGATGCTTGCAGTTGTTGAAGTAGCAGACGTGACCATGTTTCTATTTTAAAAACAAATGTAGAATTTTCAGGGGGTTTGGCTGTGTTGGCAGCATCTGGATCATAGTGGAGAGATGTCCAAGCTAGCACCTCTGTGGTGTGACATGCTTTGCAGATACTTACTTGGGTCTAGAAGGAGTTGTGTACTTTGCCCAGACTAAATACACCAAGATCATCATCTTTACATTTTTTTATCTGGAACAGTGTCTCAATGATGTGACAACACCATTTTGCTTCCAGAGAAGGCTTAATCCACAGCCGGTCAGCCTTTTCTGTTACACAACAGATACAGTTGCTGCTTTGGGTTGCCAAAGATATGAGGGATGCGTGGATCCCTTAGAAATTAGTCCAACCATGTCTCACATGGAGTATTTTAATTATAGAGTCTAATGGAATTAAAAACTTGAGGAGGTTCAGAAGATCCAGCTTCTTGTTTAGATGGTCAAAATGGCTTCTGCAGAATAGCAAGCCACACAGATTGAATCATGGAATATAGCTCTTAGCAGTTCAAAAATGCGTATGACAAAACCAACCAACCACACAAAAAACTGCCTTCATTTTTTTTCCTGCATGAACCCAGTAGTTCCGTGGAAACATACCTCCAGTATTTGGAAAGGTTTTTCAAGGATTTTAATGGAAGTCGCTCCGGTCATTTTGGAATACTTCCTGCTTCTGAGGTAAACATTTTGCCTAACTCTGGTAAAAAGAAAATTCCTGTGGCAGAAGATCCCTTAGTCTGTTTGACCTTAAAGTTGCTGAGCTTCATATTTTTCTGTCATAGCAACATTAGAATATAATGAGAATTACTGTTTTCTGTCAAAGCTGTCTGTGGTTCCAGTTAGCCAGATGGTAGCCTGTTTTAAAGTTATTAGATATTTATATGAATAAGGAAATGTCCATAAGTGTATGAAGTAGGGAAAATAAACTCACAGGATATGAATTTCAAAGTAAAAGGTAGCTACTGAAGAACTGAGGTTAAAAACCAAACCAAACCAAACCAAATCAAAAAAAACACCACCAACAAGAAAACATTCCCCAATGAGCTGTAGTTCCTTTTAAATTATTTCCTTCATTCTAGAGCACTTGCTATTGGTGAATACAGAAATTAGGATGTGGGACTACTGGGAGTAGGGCTGATTTTTTGTTAGGTAGTTTAGAACTGTAACCTGGAAACAGTTCAACTTCCTTGTGTTGATGTGTTAGACTCCTGGCAGCTCCTTTATACAAAATTAACTTGTGCGGGTACCATCAAGGTGACCTGATTTTTTTTTTCCTTGGCTATTATGGTTTATTTTTATGTCTGTTCCAGTCTCCATGTTTCACTCACTGTGCTTACTGCTGCAGTCTTAGGTTCCTAGCACAGCTATTGCCAGTGATTTTAAGTCGTCTTCTCACCTGCCTGTTCGTTAGTGTCAGGTATTTGTTATAACATAAATAAATTTCTAATCTGAAGGGTAATATCTTTTTCCACTGATGCTTTTTGGTCCATTTCATTTTATGATACTCATGGGTCATTTCTTGCTTTTTCTTACTCTCCAGGTAATTGTGGAAAAAGCACCAAAAGCCAGAGTACCTGATCTAGACAAAAGGAAGTATCTTGTGCCTTCTGACCTCACAGGTAACTAAATCTACCTCCTTTCTTCCTGATTTTCAGTTAGAAGGTCTCAGAAGTGCTTTTCACTTTCTGATCAGCATGAGTAAAATATCCAGGCAGGCTCAACATCTTGTCATTGACCCAGTTTACCTGGCTGTCCTTCTTATATTTACGTACTTTACAGCCTGGATTACTACATGCAGCATTCTCTGAGATCTTCTGAGACATGCCACTGGCTTAACTAACATGCATGTGTCACAGCTGACTTCTACCCATGATGAAAATGACTGAATTGTGTATCATAGGCAGTAGCATAATCATCAGTCAATGATAACCTAGCTGCAGAGTTGCCAGAGGCTGTAACCTTCTTGCAGGAAGAGACAGGTGCTTAAAATAGTCCCGCTGTTTTCTACCCCTGTGTTTAGAATCATGCCTACAAAGTTCCTTTTCTGAATGGTCATGGCCATTTTTGTCTGTGTTTACCTTTGTTTTCATTTGAGAACATGAACGAGTTAAAGCGTTTCTTTTTCTTGCAGTATGTAATGGCTTGCGGAATGCATTCTTGTGCAACATAGCTCAAGCAACTACTGAGGGATTTGTTTTCCAGAATGATATGACCATTTGCGCCAAGGCTAAATTCTCTAAGGTGTTTTGGTTCTATAGGATGTAAAGGTTAAGCTAGTTAGAGGTCTTCCCACCAGTCCCTGCAGTAGAGCATTTCATACCATAGCAGGTGGAGTTTGGATCTAGAGTGTACAGGGCCTGAGGCATGTACCTGAGAAACTGCCAGCTCTGAGGGCAATAGGTGCTAATATGGTTACAATAGTGAAGTTACTGCTCTGTTTCCCACATTGTTCATTTTCCCCTACTTTTTACACACAGAATGTGAATTCCACCATCAAAACAAAACAATGGTAAAAACAAACAAACAAAAAACCCCAACAACACATTCTTTCTGCATCTAAGGCATTCTTCTCTGTTCCTCTTCAGTTGGCCAATTCTACTTCTTAATCCGAAAGCGGATCCACCTGAGGCCAGAAGATGCCCTGTTCTTCTTTGTCAATAATACCATCCCTCCCACCAGTGCTACCATGGGCCAGCTGTATGAGGTAAGCCTGCCCCATCTTTTTCTCCTTTTGTTGGAGTCCCCAGAAGGATGGATATCCTCCCTGAAGGACAACTGAGCACTACTACACTGACAGTGGATGCAGCTTGGTCAAAGATATCTGAACATGGACCCTCTTGGCCTGGGCTATATCCCATCATCTGTTTAGGGAAGTTCCATCCTGCAGTTATAAAGAGGAGCCTGGGGAGCCTCATCATTTTAATTATTTGTTTGCTGCATTAAAGGGTTGTTCTATCAGATGGGGAACAGTTGCTGCAGCAGTGATAAGTTGGTCCAACAATCTTTAACAAAGTATTGAAATAAACTACTTATATTTCAGATAAAATATTGTGTCTGGGGTGAAGGGTGTAGCATGCACACTAGCCTTCCTGTTTATACAAAAGAAATTTCTTTTTAGCCAGTAAAAGAACACAGTATCACTGGGCAACCGTCCGTGTATACATATCTCATCAAGGAACATTTATTCTTTGTTGAAAATTACTTTTTCATAGCTTGTATGGTATATGTGAGTCTCTTGTAAGGACACTGTGAACATTGCTGCCCCCATTTTTGCTGAGCAGTGTTATTTGATTGACTTTAAAGGCATATTGTGCCCATCAGAGGAATGTTCCTCAATTACATAGCCATTATATCATGGCTGGTTTGCAGCCTGGATTGATTTCTCCATGGTTTCTCCTTCTACTGTGTTTGTGTGTTTTAACAGGAGAGCTCCAGTATGGTTCTATGAGCCCTATTTGACCTGTCCCTTTTTGACAATAACTGGACACTTTGTATGTGGACTGATTAAGATAACATAAGATTAACACACGCAGGGAGCTTTCCAAATCTGGACATGTTGCAGGAAGGTATGTCTGACTGTCCAGAGCTGAAATCAGAACTCTGTTCCTGGCACTCTGTAGACTTCTTGTGTCAGTGTCATCAGTGTCATCTCAGCTTTACTGCTTATATATAAAAACAGGACTAGAAATATAGCCACTTGTCAAAGTGTTCTAAAAAACAACAAATATAACCACATTTACCAAATACTGAAGTATTTAGAGGTGATTTTTGACCTGTTAAAGCTTTCCAAGTCTCTCCTCTCAATCTTAAGGCCTTACCAGCAGTGAGATTCTGCTGCACATCCTGCAACAGTCAGAGCTGTGTCTGTTGCACATTTGCAGAACCCTCAGACTGTGGATCTTAAAGTAAATTCATTCTGTCCAGAAATGTGATTTGCTTGAACTTAGTGGTAGAGCTGTGGCCAGAGAGAAGGGGTTGCTATATGCTCTCTTTGGTATGAGGAAGCCTTTGATGTACAGGGGGAGAAAGAGAGGTCATGCCCTCTTGTTGTTAAAATAATCTCGTTTGGGCTTTTTCACATGTAATGAGTTACAGGACTTTGGTTTGTTACTTTCTCCCTTTCTCTCCTTGCAGGATAACCATGAGGAGGACTATTTTCTCTATGTGGCCTACAGTGATGAGAGCGTCTATGGCAAGTGAGCACCAGCCCCTCAGGCATGCAGGCGAGATGGACTGATGGAATGGATTTGGGGGGGAGTGTTGAAGAGGAGGAAGGAGGATGCCTGAGAAGAGGGGAAGAGAACTGGAAGTGAACCACATGCACAATGCCATCATCTTCCATGCATTAATTATAATAGTTATTTTTTAAATTGAGGGGAGGGAGGGTAGGGGGACAGTGTGTGAAAGGGTGAACTGAAAGGCTAACGAAGGGTTCTGTGCTGAGGGATGGAGAGACTCCACTGTCTGTAGTTCTCTTGACACAGCTGGAAGTAGTTAGCCAGTGCTGGAGTCTACTAGACAAGCCAGTGTGGTGGAGCTCCAGGAGAGTGACTGGGCAGGATGGCCATTTTTCTGTAACCCTTTCATTGGATGAAGAAGGCATGCCATGTATTGTACACTGACCTTTGTCACGCCTTGTCCATTGGCATGGGCTGCACTCCTGTGAGCATTCAGTGAGCTGTGAAATACTTCACTCTGCTCACAGAAGGCTGTCAGTCCTCACTCCAGCTGCTAGCTGTGAAGCTTTCCAAGAGTATTGTGTTTCCCATCACTTCCATCAGTATTAGAAGGGCTACTTCTAAGGCCTGGGCACTCAGCGGCAGTGAGATGCGAAGGCTGGGGAAAAGAAGGAAGGACCTTCTCTTTTTTTTTCCTTTCTTGCTTTAATTGCAAGTGCTGGGCAGAAAAATTTGAGACAACCCTTTTATTCTTTTCGGTGAAGCCAACTGATAAACTCATAAGCACAGGGCTAGAAAGGACCTCAAGAAAATGACTAGCCCACTCCAGATCTGAGACAGGACTGAGTATACCAAACATGTCCACCATGGCTGCTCATCTAACTTGTTCATAGTAAACTCCACAGAGGCAGATCCTGGAAGCTGCCAAGATTGTCTGTTCAGTTCCTAGCTAGCCTACAAGTGAGAGCTTTTCTTGCTAATTAACTTTAGTCTCCCTTGCTGTGCATTAAAGCAACTAACTACTAATGGTCTTGTTATTGCTGAACACAGAAAATTATCTATCAGTGTTGTCCTTGTATCAGTCTTCTGCAGATCTGAAAATGGCAGAAGTCCTGTGGGTTTAGTCTTCCGTGTCTCAACCCTGTACAGCCCTTGCACTACATGCACAAGCGGAAGAAATCAGTCTCTCCATGTGTGTCTTGCTGGCTTTTTGTGATTGGACAACAGTGCCGCCCTTTGCCACAAGAGAAGTGCTTTTAGACTTGAAGGGGAAGGGGAATGGATTCTCTATAAGTTTTATTTTATTTTAAGCCAATGTTTTTCTTAGAAAGGTGCTAGATACATGCTGTCCTGTGCAAGCTTTATGCTGTCATGTCAAAGCAGTTTCTTCCCAGTGGCACAAAGAGCAGATTTTCCCATAACTGCCATAACTCTGATGAAGGGATGGAGTTTGGGGAGTGACCTGACTTTCAGGAAAATTCTGGGGTTTTATCTAAAAATCAGAGAACTGGACCCGAGTTACTGTAAACATTCCTACATTTAACAGAGGGACCAAGAGGGAGGAAAGGAGAAGAAGGTTGAAGAAGACAGGCAGATTCCAAAGTAAGCTGAAGGTGTTTGCTCTATTTATGTGAAGTTAGATACCAATTCTCTGTGTTCCTCAGGAGTGAGAAATCAAGATGAGTGCTCTTCTGCTTGTGGGAGAGAGGAAATCAAGTTTCAACCTTCTCAGCCTGTTGTTCCGTGGAGGTACACAGAGTAAAGGAGCAGGCTAGGAAGTGTGAACTGGGAGTAACTGGCAGAACTGTGTGAAGGTCAGGGCAAGCAGCTTAGAGGGGCAGGAGGATCACTGCCCATGTGGTATGTGAAGTAGCAGAAGGAGAGAAGGGAGGGACTACAAAGGATGTAGACAGGGTAGTTGCAATGGGCAGACAGAAAGTGAGGGAACAAAGGATAAAATGGTTAGGTTAGTATTCCCCAGTTTTTGATCCTGAACTTCAGATTTGTTGTTCCATCATGCATTTATCTGGAATAAATGCATTTGGATGAGTTATACCTACTGCCAACTTAGGTAACTTCAGTATCTGTCTTCAGTGCTCTGTCCTCTCTTTTTGGCCCACTCTCCTCCAATTACCAGGCTCTTCTGCCATTGTTGGGTGCAATTTTGCATCAGTGTCTTGTTTTAGGAAGCTCTGAATGTTCTGAAGCAGAGAACAGACACAGGAGGCTTTCTAGAGTAAAATACAAGATGCGGGCAGGTGGTGTGCATCTCTGTGCTGCTCTCCCACTTGCTCACACACGCGCTGCCAAGCATGTGGTTGTGTGTGGTCTCAGATGAGCCCATGCTTAGGCACACTCCTGGGAGAAAGAGTTGGCATCTAGGGTGCTCAATTTTGTGCTCAGAACTCCCTCTGCTGGGTTTCTAAGTGACATGTGTGGGACTAATCTCAGCTGTTTGTTACATGTAGAGTTACAGTTTAATTTAGTTATTTTACCGTTCTTTTAACTGGATTGTGGCATTTACTTCTGTTTTTGCGCTAGTCCGATATTGTATGAGGTAATGATGGTAATTCTTTTTTGTGTTGGTTAGCTGCAGGTTCTTGTAAAATAAAGTTCATACTACTTGAGCTAAAACAACCAATCAATAAAGATGCATTTGAAAATCACAGGCTTGGTCCAAAATGTGTGACTGCAGCATTTGTCTCCACATGTGTGCTTATAAATAGGGGAGCAGCTTTGTCAGAACTTTTTGCTGCTGCTTTTTCCCAGAACCCCAAATTTCCTGTGTCCTGTCTACCAGGACAAGCCACATCTCTTATTTTTTTGGTTATGTTGTCACATGCACACACTTGGCCATGTGTTTCTGTGCCACCAATGTGCACTTTAATTAGACCTAGATGACATGAGGTGGCCTTAAGAAGTGTAGTGGATGCACTGAGACATTCTCTGCCATTTTAAGGTCCTGAACAGTTCTAACGAGTTGACAGGGCCCCAAGGGCACCTCCAGCCCTGACTGTCCCTGCTAGGCCCTCAGGGTCACCTGTCACCCTGCCCATGGCCCAGGACCATGTAATGCTGTCAGCCCCGACGATGCCACAGCAGGGTGGTGATGCCAGCTTACCACAGCCCTGCCCAGCCCTAGGCCCTTGGAAAGCCAGGCCCACAGGGCCCAGCCTTGGCCCATTCCTCTCTCCACAGCCCTGCCATCGCCAGGCATGGGCCTGGGTCTGATCCTGACCCCAGCCTGCAGGTGGGATTCCTGTCTTGACCTGCCTCATCACCATGATGAGCCTTGTGGTCAGGGCTTGTGTTTGGATCTGGCCACCATCCCTGGGCCTTTCCAGCTCCCACATCGAGTCCTGTAGGATGGGTCCCGTGCTTCCCTGTGGGCCATTGTCCCTCAGGGAGCCACCAGCCCTCACTGTCTCATGACAGCTCAGGCTGAGGTGGGATTCCCATGGGCAGAGGGCATGGGAGGGATCCTGGGGTGCCCTCTAAAGATAGGAAAAGCAAAGATAAGGGAATCTGTGGCTCATTGAAAAGTAAGTCTGCAGTGGTGACAGATCTAGGCTGCTTGTCCTTGTGGATATTTGTGCGCTGAGAGGGAAGGAGTCCTGCTTGTATCTGGCGAGACCAGCAGCCACCATTTGCTCAGTGCTGTAACTCCGCATCAGGTACTGTCAGCACACAGGAAGGAAAGGGACGTGCTGTCATCTGAGGAAGCAGCAAGAGATATGCCACTTCTTCTGCCTTCTCGTCACCTGCGATTTTGTACAGGTGCCACCGGCCAGAGCAGCGGAAAAGGGCCATGCCAATGCTGTGGAGGGGCAACTGTCAGCTGTCCCCCTGCCACACACTGAGTGAGAGGGTTGCACAGAGCGCTGAAGTCAAGAACTGTGGCACTAAAATTCACGGGAATAAAACTTGCTAGGCCAAATAGATCTTCTTTTCCCCACTGCACACAGGTTGGAGCCAAAGTATGAGCTTTTCTTGCTGTTGCTGAGGGAGACAGTAATTCATCCTGCACTGTGTAAACTCAGAGCCTGCCCATAGCAGCAGTTTCTGTGCTCATGTCCACCAATGTGAATGAAACAAGCTCCCGCTGTACGGCAGAAGGGTGCTGTGCCTCCTGACAGATGGTCAGAGATCATCTGAAAGCTTACACTATCAGCTGAAATAATTTGAATATCAGCTTCAAACATAGTGCATGTTTTGCTGTCTAGGTTGTGGTATTGTCTGCTGAGTCACATAGAAAACCACCATGGAGTTGTATCTGCATAAGCAGGCCTCTTCCACTGCCCCTCTCACCCCTTTTCTGAGAAAATGGTGTACTGGTGATGTTTGTATGCCTTGTACCTGCCATGCTGCTTTTTTGTTTGTGTCAGTGCCGTCACTGAGAGAAACAGCAGTCAGGCACATTTACTGAATGTGATTTGCCTGATCCATGTGTAAAATATCAGCCTGTGCTCAAAGACCATCACCTTTATTCTGTGGGTTATGGAAATGGGCTTGGAGCAAGGCCTGGGGGAAACTAGAGGCTCAGCTGTTTAAGAGAGTTTAAGTAATTAATACTGTGTCTTGGTCACTATCACTGCACCTGGGATCCTCTCTGCAGTCATCCTGATGTTTGCTTTGGAAGAAAGCATCCTCCTGGAGCAGAGAGTACCTGAGGAAAAAGATGGCCTGAGTCATTAGGGTCACACAACATCACTGTGAAGAGTATCTGTTGTCTTAACAACAGGTCCCAAATTATGCTAAAACCTGGTGTTTTCACTTCCCATAAAACAGTCATGTCTGAGATGAAAGAATCACTGATTAAAACAGAAATAAGACTACCATAGGGAGAAACTCCAGCTAATTCCTGTCACTCAACCTTGAATGAACAGTCCCCCATGATGAGCCACAGAGTGTGACTAGAGGCAGAGACTGACTGCTGGCAGGGCACTCGCAGGCCTGACACAGACAGAGCATGGCTGGCCACAAACAGCAGCTGTCCCAGCTTGTGCTGCCAGTCTGTAGGAGGATGTTGGAAGTCCCACAGCATTTATGTTCCTGGATGCTCGTATGAGTCCCAAAGCACAGGTCATATCTGAATACATATGTGATACAGGAATTAGTTAATATTCTCCTGAAAAAGCTGGATCTTGTGGTACCTTTCGGTACAACAAGAGTCTGATTCTCCCTAATTTTGCACTCTGGCCAATATCATCTGGATGTTACATTGTTCTCTGAGAATTAGACGACTGTTAAAAAATGCTAGAAGTAGTGATACATGGAAGCAGCAGGATAACAAAAAGATCCGCATTTTCAAGTGAGGGCATTGCTAGAACTGCATTAAGGTTGAATGGACTAGATTGTTAGCTGAAGGAAAAACTGATCTGATTCATCCCTGGTCTACTGCTCCCCCCACCTCAGCTTAGAGGATTTGTTTTGCCACAAACCTCTCTGATCATCTTGAGCAGTCTCCTGCAGTGTCCACACACTGCTCAGAAACCTAGAGTGCTTTTAGGAGGTAGCAGTCCCTGTTGCCTTTAGCAGGACATTCTCCTCGCCTTTGGTGTACCTTGAGACTGGCTCTGCCTCTTCTCTCTTCCCATATCCTATTATTCCTCCAGTAGCACCTGCCCTTTTTTCCCCTCAGGGTACAATGAGATTAGCGGGAATGGAAAGGTTTCCTTAGCCTTTAATGTCACTGCCTGCCCAGCCACCTTCTCTCCCACAGGAGGCAGCAGAAGGCTGACGTGTGCCCTCATGCAGCAGCATCACCTACCTCCATTAACTGAAGTTCAAAGACACTTAACCGCCAAATGTACAGTGAACAGGGCTGAGAATGCCTCACATCAAATAGGCAAAGCCATTGGATATCATTCCTACAACAAATACATACCCGTGAACACACCACCTGGACCACATAAACAAAACTGTAAGCTACTTCCTGCACCTTATGCTGGAAATACCACATCATGGTCACCCCATGCACACTTGTACACACATACGCACATTCTCCACCATGCCTCAGACCACATCAAAGGCACATAACATCTCTGTATGCTGCATTGGCCACATCATGGATATTACCATGTCAAAACCCACTCTGTGACTTCAGTTGTACCCCACACAACAGTGAATTTACAGGCATTCCCATGATACATTGTCAAAAACCATGCGCTTCCTATACCGAGCCTTGTATCGCAGCAAATATGCAAAACATACCAGTCTGATCATGCTCACCAGAAGCACATGTTAGCAGAAGGGATGCAAGGGAGAAAATTATATGCACTACACACTTAGAATATAGTTCAACTCTCCACACAGACAGCAAGTTTGGAAAACAGTGCAAAAAGGAAAGAAAAATGAAGACACACACACACACTGAACATGAGGCTTTACAGGCCTGGAATTCAGCCACTCTGGCAAGTGTAGTGTATACAGGCAATCAAAAAAGAAATACAGCAAAATATATGCCTGTGCATACTGGCTTTCACCCAGCCCTTAGTGCACAATGTATATTTGTCCACCATCCTAATATGTATTCAGTGCAACTGGAGCAAACAGCCATGTGCCAAAAATGGACACTGAGAAATGGAAATCAATAGGGAAATGCAGGATGGAAAAAATGCACAGACTAATACAGACTCATGGCTTTAGTGCAAGATTAAAAGCAGGAGTGAAAAAGGAACCTGGAGCACTAAGAAAAGGTACTGCAGTATACAGCCACTAAGCTGCTTCTTATCTATGGAATGCAAAAGAAGACAAGAAAGCATCTGTTCACAGAAAACCTTGGAGGAAAGGAGCCTACTACCTACAGCCATATTTGAGAGGTGAAGAAACAGCAGCCTCTGTCCCTCTATCCTTTGCAACTGAAGGTAAAAATTAGAGTCTGGAAAAGCAGGACCCTTCTGATCAGGACTGGATTGTCGTGGGAGAACAAGAGGGAGGCAAATTAGGACTATCAGCAGTTTATGGAGAGCAGATGGAATCAGGAGCCTGGTGGAGCAAGATGTGGGAGAAGAGTAAGAACAGACTGGTGAAGGGACTGCAGGGTATGAGTGAACCCAGCAGAATTGTGTGGGAAGCCCAGAACTGGAATAACACAGTGGATCCAAGGCAGGAGTAAAAAGATACCGACAGCTTAAACTAATGCCAAAGGTATTGCAGAAAAAGCCTCTCCTAGATTGGGCAGGTGTTGGCTCAGCCTGTGCATTCAAACTGCTGCCACTACCAGTAGAACCGCAGCTGCATGTAGGACTCATTCACAAAGCTGAGTATCTGGTGAAGCTGTGGTTATTTACCTACCTATCTCTCAGTTTAGTCCTTTTGTGCATAGTCATTACAGCAGCCATTAGAGCTCCCTGTGTCTGCTGTGCTACCTCAGTGATATCAATTAACCTCTTCGACCCTGAGTGGACAGTGCTGGGAGACATCCTAAATGCATTTTCCTTACATCATACATTAAATGGGTGAGGGAATGAACAGTTATCACAGGTATGCTCCTTCTTAAGAGGTATTCTGAACCCAAGAGCAAAATAAACATGTAATTAAAGGAGTGGTATCACTATGCAGATATGAAGAGCAATAGTGTCAAATATTTAAAAGAGAACAACAAGAAGACAATGGGGAAAACCGGCCTATTAGAATGAGAGTAAAGAAAGGCAGGATCAAGCTGTAATGCACTATGTAAGAATGCGTATTAAAATGTCAGAGGAGATGTTAATGCAGATTAGAATCTGAAATAGGTATTTTTCCATTTTACTGTGGTTGTTCAGATGTAACATTGGAATATTTCAGGTCTTACTCACAGTTCATTTGTTCCAAGGGGCATACAACAGAAAATGAACAGTGACAGATCTGATCATATTTCACTAGTTTGCGTTTTATTACTTCACACTTATATAATGGGTTCTATATGAGAGTCTTCATATTTCCAAAAATACAGATCTATTCAGCCTCACAGCAGCGCAGTGGGGTAGCTCTTGCTGTCTCCAGCCAGCTGCTGGGGATGTTGAGGTGCAGAGATGGGGACTGGCTTACCTCAAGGCCTTACGATGAATCAGAAGCAGAGTTAGAAAACAAGCCTTGTCCTCCTGATCTCTAGCACCTCTAATAACAGGAATACACTCATTACATGGAAAATTGGAATGTGAATTCTGTATATTCATATTATTTTTCATTAGTGAAAGATATTCCTTATCATCTTTGGGAACACAGCATCGTAACATTTTGATATTCTGCCATTTGCAGACTGGAAAAGCTCTGATTTCTTTGCCAGAACCAGCAGCAAGATGGTAGCTCCTACTCTTGACACGCTGCCAAGAAAACACTGCTGAATTGTCTTTGGGCAACAGCCCTTTTCAAAGCTCGTTGATACATTTATCAGTGCCTTCTTTCTCTGGAACAAAAAACAAATTACAGTGCAAGCCTGGGAAAAAAAAAGTGCATTTTCCTCTTGCCATTTGCATTTTGTTGGATTTTCTGGCAACTTGCAAGCATTTAGTATCTGTTTTTCTATTTTATTATGAATGTTTCATAAAATCTGCAAAATGATTCAAATTATTTAGAAGCCTAAATGTCATTTTGAAAGAATTTAGACACTCACTCTTGAAAATGCTGAAATAAGCACAACACTGTAGTCACAGACTTTCAGTAGTATTTGGGTTTGTAGAATTTTTAAATACACAGATGACAAAGCAGAAAGAAATATGGATTTTTTTTTAAACTATATAGCTGCACGTGTCTGTGGTTGTCCAAAAACAAACAAACAAACAAACAAACAACAACAACAAACCTCCATAAGACACTTTTGGAAATGTTAGCCTTTTGGGATAGCATTTCCTGGCAGGGAAAAAAAAATAAAGAATGAAAGAAAGAACATTTTGAAATCTGTACATTTGCTGTGGATGTCATAGAGATGAGTGTTAGAGTGTTTCACTGTTAGAGAAAAATGTCATCCAGGGTCTTGGGTGCAAAAGATGGAAAGCACTTACTAAGTGGTAGAGGCTCAAGTTCCTATGGCTACTTGATAAAATAGAGAAGGAACATTAAGTTAACATCACTGCAGTGACTGAGATATCTTTGCTTCTTATAAAAGGTTTCAGCTGATTTTGACTTGAGGACGCCCTGTAAGAAAACTGCATTTCCTGAACTCAGTCACAGAGGAAAATATTGTTTATTTAAACTGCCTATTCCAGAAGGCAGAATCAAGTGCATATTTGGACCAACTTCCGAGCTCTAGAAAAATCACAAAGCTGCTAAGGCAGTTACATATTTTAGCATACTCTTATAGTGATTTTAGCATACTCTTAATGCATGGACTGGCAGAGAGAAACCATTATGTTCCAACCTCAGCTTCCTACATCACCCATCACATCCCTGAAGGGACTGGGAATGATTGAGTGTAACGCATGACAAAAACAAGGGAAGCTGGGACCAGGAAGGGGTGGGAGCAGTGCTTGACTGAAGTTGAGCCGGGGGAGGGGGAGTGGGGGGAAGAGGAAGAAAGGTGTTTCCCTAACTGTTTGTTTAGTTTTTTACTCTTTCTTTTTTTTCTCAATATTCAAATCGGTAATCAAAGATTTGCGCTAGCTGACAATAGATTAAATAAATTTCCCCATGTCGAGACTGCTTTGGCCATGACAAATATGTTTACTCCAGCTGGTAAAAGTATCCAAGATTTGCTTGCTGGCCCAGCTTGTACATGTAACTTTTCCAGCTCAAGCTTAGGCTTCTGTGTGATGCTGTACTTCTGGGGATGTGGTTCCTTCCCTCAGTGACAATTGTTTTCACTGCTTGTTGGAGATGGCCAGTAAGTCATCAATTACCTGATTTTTCAGGCCAGCCCAGGCTATTTTAGCTTTCTCCATATGTAAAGACAAGTAATAGCCTTTTCTGGGGCCATTAGTATGTTACAAGGGTGTAAAGTTGCTTAGAGTTCCTCTGTACTTTTTGTTTCTTTCTGTGGCATACCTGAATCATTTGGAACAGGGCAGATGTAGTTCAGAGCTATGAGTGAGCTTTCCCCATAACAGCTATTTGTGCTTTTGTTGCTTTCCCCAGTACATACCAGAACCATCTGAAATGTTAGAGCTGACAAAGCAGTTCAGGTCTCATTTTGTCTGAGTGATAGTTTTGGGCAAGTTTCACCACATGACAAGCCTAGCCTCCATTTCCAAAGGATCTCAAAGTAACCTACAGAGATTGATACTAAAACGGTCATCTTACTTAGGGAAAGGCAGCTGCTTTATGAGCTGCAGAAAACAATCATAAATCAGCTAGCTACAGGGTAGAAAAAGCGACATAATCATCAGGTCTCTGAAGCAGGAGGCAGGGGGATGGTGTCTGCTAGAACTGGGTCAACACTTTCATAGACTCATCCACTTTTAGAAATCCTGAAGATAATTTACTATTATTCATAAGCTTAGTTCGAAAATTATTTTCTGTCTCCAAATAGCATGTTCTTTCATTTGAAATATGAACGATGTAAGCCACGTGTATTGTGGAAGTTTTAAAAGCAGAAAAATGGAGGGTGAATTATATAATAACAGACAAAAATTATATATGCTTGCTGCAATTTAGGGATAGTGTGTTTTCTGAGGAGTTTTGTACTGCCTCTGAAAAAGTACAGAAAAAGAGATGGGGTCAATCAATCTAACACAGTGTGAGACCGAAACCTCCCAGATATTCTGGTTTTCCGCTTTCAGAGAGTTGTTATAGTAAGAATTTTCTATTAAAGAATGTTTCAGTCAAATAACTCAAATATCCACTGTTCATGTAAGATATCTATTTGTCTGCCTGATGGGGTGTAGGTGTCATGAATCTCCAAAGTGTAGTACAGAGATTATAAAGTCATCCAATGGGACAAATTCAGTAATGTTAGTGCCTGACCCAAGACTACAGCATTAAGTAGGATTCACTGCTATGAGATTTAGAGGCTGTAACCAAAACTTGACTCTCATGGAATTACAGTGTAAAGGAGCTTGGTAAAAATGGGTCCTAACTAATAAACTCCTCTGGGGCAAGAAGTAGCAATGAGTTTCTAAAGAATAGGAAAGAGCATTAAAGGAGGCATAAAGGATTTACACTGGAAGAAAAATATTAATTGCTTGGCCCTGCTTTCACTGGCACTGCTGAAGAGCTTCCGTGTGGTTTCTATGAGAGCAGACTCTGGATCCAAAAGCGGAGAAAAGATTCTGCTCTAGGCTACATTTGCAGCACTGAGTTTGGTAGAACCACACAGAGGCAACTGACACTAACATCTTGCCTTGCCTGTGACCACCAGCTTAAAATCTCTCTCCTTCTCCAGCATAAGAACAAGTAAATTGATAGAAATCACATTTCCTTTATGTTAATGGGAACTGTGGGAACTGTTCTAAGCAACTCCTTTTTTTTTTTTTTTTCCCTGGTGACTGTAACACTTTTTAAACATACTCAAATATATTTGCATCAAAATACTAGGGAGCTTCTTCTGCCAAAACTGTGCATCATTAGTATATATTATCCAATTTACTTTTTGTACAAGGAGATAATAATAGATTTCATAATGATCTCATTTAGTTATAATTTGCAAACAAAACCAGAAGAACCAAATTAATTAGCAGGTCAGACTCACCTTATTTGAAGACAACTGACAAGACTCCAGTGAAAGAGTTAGAAAAATTTAAAAGGTAATGATTTTAGCCTTTTGCTGAACAAGATGAAGGAAAACAAAAACATATTAATTAAAAATACCAACATACAAGTCTGCAGAAATATTATGTTTAATTGGAAGTTTATTTCAAATAAATTACTCACTGTTAGTTAATTACTGTTGCTAAGTATGTTTTAGCAGTTCAAAGTGCTAAGAACTGCCAGGTCTGGCAGAATGGTGCTCATACACATCTGTTCCTGTAGGAGGCTGATAAGCCAGGGTTATTTTACGCACATGATATTTTCTTCTTTCCAAAATAGCTGAATAAAATAACAACTACTCTTAGAATTTCTCAGATTATAATCAAGTTGAAAGTTCCACCCCAAACCAGAACCATGAGTAATGGAATAAATGGGTATTTTGCCCATCCAATACCCAAAATGCTTTATTTCCAGTCAGAAAACCTGTTCTTCTCCAAAGTTCAGTGAAAAAAGTCCTCCCTTTCTTGGTGGGAGTCAAAATGAACCCAAGAGAGCTTTATGGTTGTTGTCTGTGGGTCTCCATTATGAATGATTCAGCCTATGAATGGTGCCACCATTCTTCACTTCCCATTTCAGTCATCATCATCTATGTCAGGCTGGGTAGATCCCTCCTGAGGACAGCCAGCTTGAAAGAATATGAAGCAAGGTTGCTGCTTCTTTGCTTTTGTACTGTCAGTTGACCCAGCTGTGAAATTATGCAAGATTTAGAAAGGAAGCTGGGAACTAGATGGAAAAAACATGTTCTGATTGAACTGATGTTTCATGACAGGTCTTATTGGCCATCAAAGCAGATACGAGATGCTTGGCTGGGTCTGACATATGTCATTATGTCAGAGTGTTCACAGCCCTCAAAACCTTGTTCCCTGAAAACTATGTCAAATTATTAACAGACAGTTGTTAAAAGCTCCTGAGAGCATCCTCCCCTACATTTCCAAGCAACTCCCCCTTCAGTGGATGTCTGCACAGCATTAACTATCATAGATGGTCCAAAGAAGTCACATCACAGTGAAAAAATAATTTCTGCTTTTGTGATTAATATTATTAAGCAAAATAGACTACAGATACAAATTCTTTAAAAAGAATTGGATCATCTGAACTTTTAAAATCTCTCTCAAGGTTTCCCCCTCGCCTCTGACACTATGTACACAGCAGGACTGCTTCAAATTGCATCATATACCATAAGAAAAATTGAGCCACTTTTAGGCTGAATTTATCACACTGCAGGCAGCATAGAACAGAAAGACAACAAGGTTTCCACCAAGTCAGTTATTAGGAGGGACTGTCAGATGGCATAATGCTTGAATGGGTATTGACAAAAGTATCCGAGTTTAGATGTCAGTCTTGCAAAATTACAAATGACGAGCAAGTACGTGATGTCTGTGGCAGCCTGATTCTTGTAACAATAGCTCACATGTGACTGCTTTAGAAAACATGAACTAAATTTGTATAAATTCTCTTTTGTGACCCACCCTCTCCTGGGCTAGGAACACATCTTTCTCACACTGCTGCCTTCTTAAAATGCATTTTGATCTCTATGCTCCCTGAACCACTGGGGACTAAGGGTCAAAATACTTTTTCTCGGTGCAGACATGCTCCTTCCCTGTCCCCATCTCTCTGACAACCAGTGGAGTAGCTCAGCAATGCACAGTTCCTTAAGAGAAGGCTGTGCTAAAATATTTATTTTTGTGTCAGAATGTGTAAACACTGGTTTTCATTTCAGAGCCCAAATACTATCCCACCCTTCCAGTGCTGTCAATATAATTTATGGATCTAAAAGCTGATTATGGAAAAGTCACAAGTGTTACAATCTGCAAAGGCAAAGCAAACCCATTCCTTTCATTCCTCAGGCACTACAGGGAGAACAAGGCACAAATTTCGTGTGGCAAGGAAAGACTGGTGTATTCATTACGTACTATCATACATATTAAACAGGAGAGTGCTCCTCGGAGTCTGAAAAAACAGACGAGAAGACTTTACGTGCCATGAATCCTGCCTGATTTTCTTTACATTCTGCTAGAAAGAAATATGGAAAACAATAATATTTATCAAAAGGTATTTGAAGCACCTCTGCTTTTCTTTTCATATGCTTTGTAACTCAAAGTAAATAGCTGTTAAAGGAAACTAATGAACATAAAGGACTAACATTTCCGAAGTATGTATTAATGCTTCTGAACTGATTACACTTTTAAAATAAACTCCTTTCGTACCCATACAATAAGCAGGGTCACAGACAAGTTCTCTGATTGGAGTGTGACTTGTAGCATGTGGTGTAGGGCTGAAACTGGTGTTTATTCTTTATTGTAAGTCACAAAAAAATCTCAGAGAATTGCTGTGATGGCTGCTAAAAAATTTTAAATCCTTCTAAGGCAATCAAGATTAGTATTTTGCAAGGCAGAGGTCTAGCACTACTGTAAATTTTTTTTATCTGGTATGTCACAACCTTCAGTATTATTCTTAGTAGTGTGATTTTCTCTACCTTATTGATGAGGGGTTTGCTTTAGAAAGCCCTTTGTTCACAAATATGATCTAGTCCTTATATGTAGCCAAATGAATAGAGGTCATCTGTTCTGAAAGTAGCCTAGCGTCCTATGCCATCCTGTTGCACTTGAAATCTGAAATTGGAAGACATCTTTTATTGTTAACTTTTCTAATCTTACTATAAATGGCACATAAATAAGTGGTCCCTCATTTTCTTCTCTGGGTACTCTTGGAGTTTGTAGGGATTCAGCATGGAAAGGGCAAATAGGTGAGCCATACCAGGCTCTGCTCCATCATAGAAGTTTATATACAACAGACAAAAAGTAAGGCTGATGCACTCAATATACTCCTAAGAGAAAGCCCAAGAACTGTAGTTGCTGCTGTAGTTTGCACTGTCAGACATGAATACATCTCAGTACTGCTTCATGGCCCTGGAAATGGTGGTTAACAGGCAAAGAGGGTGAGACTTAGCTTAAGAACTCATGGCCACTGTACTGGTAGCTTGGGTAGGCAGAGGGGAGACAAGGAGAAGAACAAGGGCTATATCAGTAACATAGTCCTGACTACTGAAAATACTGTTATAAAAGCCTTTGCCCAAGCCTTGAGACAGAACATTCCTCCTTCCTTTTGGAAGGGACCATGCCCAAAGGCACCCACCTCCCAAAGCAGGCTTTGTAAAAGCACAAAATAACAAACAAGGATAACCTTGAAAACAAAAGAAACTCAGATTTCACCCGGTGGGTGAAATCTCCTCTGAGTGCACTACCCTGGCAAGATGATCCTTCCCTGGTCCAGTTCTGCATTTTTTTCACTGATTCCCTGCAGTAAGCACCCTCAGCCCCCAGAAGACATGAGGCTGTGCTAGGAGTCTGCACCCAGAGCATATCACCTTCCTCTGCTCTGGTGTCCTGGGCCTCCTTTGCTGTGTGACCCACTGCCTGCCTCATCTCACCTTCTGGAAGCTGAGCACGTCCAGCCAGCTCTGGGGAAGGTGCCACCTCCCCTCTGCTCAGTGCGACTCCCTTGGTGGAGCAGGCTGCAGCAGGGATGAGGTAGCAAGGCAGTCTTTCTTGTCCTCGCATCTCTGTCATCTGTCTACCATCTCCTCTTGTAATCCATGGTCGTTCAGCATACCACTAGCAAGGCCACACATTGTACAGCATTGGTCTACGTAGGTTTGGGACAGAGAAAGACATTGGAAAGATTTTTAGACTTACTGTCACTCCATGGTAATATAGACCCTGTCTAAGAAGAACTCCAGGCATCCTGAAACAAGAATTTGTTTTTTCAAACAAATATCCCTTCGAAATACAGAAATCTACTCATGTTTTATTTAACCTTCTAGCCTTATGATCTTTGAGATGGGCTAGAAATGTCTGAATCCTGAAGAAAATTAGTTGAATATGTACCTAAATGGATTTTGTCAGAATTTCTTGGAAAATTATTTGCTTTCCTATTAAACTATGGATGGCAGCTGAATGCAGAAGGTATCTTAGAATAAATTACGCAGTCATAGAATCATGTAATCGTAGAATCATACAATAGTTTGGGTTGGAAGGGACCTTTAAAGTTCATCTAGTCCAAGGCCCCTGCAATGAACATATTCAACTAGATCAGGTTGCTCAGAGCTCTGTCCAACCTGGCATTGAATATTTCCAGGCATGGGCCTTCTACCACCTCTCTGGGCAACCTGGGCGAGTGTTTCACCACTCTCATTGTAAAAAAATGTCTTCCTCATATTTAGCCTGAATCTCCCCTCTTTTAATTTGAAACTATTACCTCTTGTCCTGTTGTAAGAGATCCTGCTAAAATATCTGTCCTCCTCTTTCTTACAGGCCCCTTTTAACTACTGGAAGGCTGCAATAAGATCTCCCTGGAGCCTTCTCTTCTCCAGACTGAACAACCCCAACTCTCTCAGTCTGTTCTCATAGAAGAGCTGTTCCAGCCCTTTGATCATCTTTGTGACCCTCCTCTGGCCCCTCTCCAACAAGTCCATGTCTTTCCTCTACTGAGGACTCCAGAGCTGGTTGCAGGGCTCCAGATGGGGTCTCATCAGAGCAGAGTAGAGGGGCAGAATCACCTCCCTCGACCTGCTGGCCAAACAAATAGTCTTATGTTAACCTTGTATTAAGATTATTGCAAGATGTAGTAATGTTAAAATAAAATAGAATGGAGTTTAGGAGAGAGAACCTGGGGTTTCAGTTCCAGGGAAGCACCTCAGGTCGGGGCAGCCTTTCCTTTACGTTGGGTTAGACAGCGGAGATCTGGGAGAACACCACCATCCCAGAGTGTCCAGGGAGAAGACAGCTTTCCAGTGCCATCCGTTCCTCTGCACAGCCTCTCAGGGACTTATCTGGAAGATGCAAAACAACCCCACCTGTTTTGTGGCAAACCTCTCGCAGAATTTGTCAAACTGACCAAAACCTCTCACAGCTTGGGCTGCTGGGTGGTGTCTATCTGCATTAGTCTCACTGGAGTGAAAAAAAATCTTTCAAACTGGCATCAAGGCAAAATGGGTAACCTAAAACAAAACTGCAGTTTTACAAAATGGTCTTTTTTAACTCATTGATTTCTGAGTACAGTTAACAAAATTATTATTTCAATACCACTGTAATGTAAATATAGGGATTGTGTTCTCCTTACGTGGGGATACCTGATGTTGCTGTATCAATTTTGAATAGCAGAAGAAGCCCTTCAGACCTGCAAAAGACTTATATGTACAAATTATATATTGTAAATTTTCACAGATTTTTTCTTGGCTTGCTGCCATCCTGGAGCTATACTTGTTTTGTGCTTATGGAACAAGCTTCCCCAAAGTGGCACTCACCATTCCACTTCAAAGCCAGTGTACATAGCAGGAGAAGGTAAATTACACAAATGCCTGCAAGCAAAACACTAAATGCTTTGATATCATTCATTAATACTTTCATAGGTATGAAGCTTTCTCTAAAAGAACAATAGTTGAGAGCCTGCTCCGATTTCTAATCCTAGGTTTGTTCCTAATATAAACAATGTACAGCAGAATGAATAACTGGTGGTTGTTTATTAGTCATTAAAAATTATTTGATCAAAACATCTATTTCTGCTAATCCAGTAGATGATTCTAAGGAAACAGTAGGTTCGGGGTGGGTTTTTTCACTGCTTCATCAAGGAGCAGTGAGACTGGATGACCTCAAGAGTCTTGCCCAACATAAATGATTCTGTGATCTATAAATTAAAACAAAATTTCTTAGGAAGATATATCACGTGATTTGCTGAGGTTCAGATATATCCTTTATCTTCTTAATGCACTGAGGAATCTGCAGAAATTAGTTCTTGGTTTCCAATAATTTTCCATTGATTAACTTGTAATATGTGACCTGAAACTTCACGTCATCTTAAGTGGTAGGATGATCAGGTTATGAGTGGTAGAAAAATGTGAAAATAGCAGAAATTTGCAAATTTTCTTGAATTATATTTATGTTACTGCTTTTTTCTTGGTGACTAATCAAGGATATTCCATTTTTCTAACTAAAGCAGAATTTAGTTTGGAACTTTTATTAAGAAATATGAACCCAAAGATTATTTTCTAGACATAGTATATTGTTTTGATAGGCTAATTTTTATTGAATAATTCTCCACTAGCACTTCTTTTTTTCGTTTTGTTTTTGTTTTTACAGCTCTGTTTAAAGGTACACTGTTGATTTCCAGATGGTTTTGTGTACATTCAGTGCCTTTAGTTTTTTGAATTATTTTTCCTGAAAGACATAACAACACACTGTTATGATTCCCATCTCAATTATTTTTGCAAGGTCATGTTCTGTAGGATTCTTTGCATCTTTTCCTGGTCTGTAGCAATATCTGTTTTTCCTATTTAACATTAATATTTATTCCTGTCATAGTAATTATTAACATACATGTATACTTCTCACTGTTGTTCCCAGCAGTGCCAAGAAGAGCATCCCTAGAATCACTGCAATAATCCAGCAAGTACTACGTGAAACAGGAGAATCTAAGAAGAAAAAGAACATAAATGTGAGAAATGTGAGGCTTTCTCAGTGGGACCAGTTATAACAATACAACTTATCTCAAACTGTGATGTCTGTTTACCTCAGCCTGCACTCATTTCAGAGTCCAATACTGTCTGACCAGGTTATTTTCAATATTCCACACATGGATATTTTAATGTTTAATACCAAATTTAGTTATCTGAAAATACATGTGTCACGGAGGTAC
Organism: Columba livia; assembly: GCF_036013475.1. Taxonomy (NCBI): domain Eukaryota; kingdom Metazoa; phylum Chordata; class Aves; order Columbiformes; family Columbidae; genus Columba; species Columba livia. Next base: position 2,021,889 of record NW_027043810.1, read on the forward strand.
CCCAAGGTTAGTTTAAGGGACAACAGGGTCCAAAACAACTTTTATTAAACCGGTGAGAAATAGGGTTTTAACACTCCAAAGTGACTTAAATAAAGGTTCGGATACCAGTTGAGGAAAATTATTAAGGGGCAGCAACAAACACAACAGGCGGTCCACAGAGTGCATGCATGTGGCTTCACTCAGAACAATGCCGGAGCCAGCCCTGAGTCCGAGACGAATACACACTTGCCTGAACACGGTGCGGGATTATTTTTAAAGAGATACACGTACTCATAGTGAGTACGGAAAGTGTACACTCGCGATTCTGCGAGGGTAAATTTATAATACACTCGCAATCCTGCGAGGGTTAATTTACTTACACGCGCAAATGTGCAAGGAATATTACACGTGCTTATGTGGAAGCACAGGAGGAAAATACACTCGAGATTGTGCGAGGAAATAATTTATACACGTGCTTGTATTGAGCACAGAAAGTTACACGTGCAAATGTGCACGGAAAGCACATGTACTTGTATTAAGCATGGAAAGTAAGCGTGCAAAAGTGCACGGACAGTTACACGTGCAAATGTGCACGGAATAAAAATACACCCGTGATTCTGCAAGGATTAATTTTACACGTGCTCGTATTGAGCACGGGAAGTTACATGTGCATATGTGCACGAAAAGTATAAATATACTCACAATCCTGCAAGAAGTTTTACTCACACCCGTGGCGGCGAGGCAAGCGGAGTCTCCATCCCGGGGAGGGGGGCTCTTGGCGGCAGCATCTTGCTCGTGCTCCGAGAGACCCGCAACAATGGGCGGAGTCTCGACGAGAATCCTGTTTTTATATTCGCTGATCAGATCTGACTGTAGGCATTCTAGAAGCTTCTCTGCACCCCCACACTGGTTGTGGGTGCCCCTGAAGCCTCCAAACATCCCCCACACTGGCCGCAGGTGCCCAGCGGCTCAGTGGCGCCTCAGCACTCCCTTCTCCTAATGGCCCTGGCCAGGGTGCTCTGGGGCCAAACAAAAGAAGCTGTTAGCCTCAAGTAGCAGAGAGAGAGGGAGATATGCCTATTCCTTCCGTACTGAAGGAGGGAGGGGGAGAGAGGGAGGTTTGCATTCTGCCACAACGTGCTATTACATAGGATTCTGATTTAGCAGAATGATACAGCTATGTGTTGAAAGCACAACACAAATGCAAATTACACTTAGTAGAATAGAGCAAGTTCTATATACAGCTGAATCACACTACAAATATGGTTCTCATTGCCAGGCTCTGTGATATGCTCACCACTGCAACATTGGGTGGTACCAGAAAGGAAAATGTGGGTTTAAGCAGCTCAAGCCTGTTGATCTCTTCAAAGGTCTTTTTGTCAGTTATTCACTGGTTGTACTCTGTGTTAGGCTGAGCCACATGTAGACTCACTCCATGCTGGTCTGGCTAACTCAGGAAGACCGTTGCATTCTTTTGAGTGCTGATACAACTGTTAATCTAAAAAAAAAAAGAAAAGTATCTGTCTGTCTCCTTAATGTTAAGTTCAACTTTCTTTCTGACAGCTACTTTTCAGTCACTGCATACTTCATGAGTACATTGCACTTGCCCATCTCCTTTGAGCCTTCTCCCATTGTAGAGGCTTATTGATCAGTGACAACTGAAATAAATAACTTACTTTTTTTCTATGGATAAACAACATTTAATCCAATTCCTTGTATTCCTTAAACACGTGTTCATTAGAGCATAAGCAAAACAGCGCTGGGTGCGCGGGGGATTCGCTCCGCCCAACACGCACACCTTTAAACAATAAGAAGTGTGCTTAAATACAGTAAGGTATTACATATTCATAATGACCCCAGGAACACTTATACATATGCATAACCTTTCCCTGCTTCTGATTAAAATGAGTCTCAGATAACCATTTCCATAGACCCTCCCCTGTTGCACCTGCGCAGTGCCACTTGGTGAATTTGAGGAGGGGTCTTTGGACGAAGGCTCCTTCAGCTTCGTCACAGTGAACTTCTTACCTTTGGCCCATTATGTTGAATCAACTGGGACCCAAGCTGCCAAGTCGATTGAAACCAGACTGGTGCCCCCTTTTGCTGTAAATCATCATTATCTTGTCTCCTCAAGTTTACAGCTAGGTGCAGTAAAACTTCTTATCTTGGCATTTGATGGGGTTCTGTTCTTCTTAACATAAAGCTCTAAACTAAGCATTTATTGTGTGGCTAAGCCTTAAAGGTTAGTTCATTAGTGGGCACCCATTATATGTTTAATTAACCCTTAAAATGTTAGCTCCCTCTGTCAATATAACTTCATAAGCAAGTTTCATAACTATTTACATAGAACTTAACCACCTTTTCCTTTTTCCAGGTTCAGAGCCCGTGCCTCATTTGGTTATATCTGTAAACATTAAACATCTTAGCACGAATCACAACTGTATTTCTCACAACAACTCAGGCTTACATCTGAAGAGCAGTCCAAATACAATGACTGTTTCAATATGGCATCAACAAAAATTATGAGGTCACACATCACTTTGTTGGCTTTGCAAGTCTCCATCTTTAACCTGCCTTGAACTACCCATCCTTCCCAACTTCAAACAGCAGGATAAAAAGAAAAATTTGTAGCATACAAATGCTAAGACGTGAAATATGTTAGACTATTTATTAAAAAATGCATACAACCTTCCCATTATTAACAGACTTTACCTTTGCTCTTGATGTTCTCCTCTGTTCTTTGTCTTCTCATCATATGTTTCTTGGAAGAACTGATCTGTTTCACGTTCAGATAGATGTGCTCCTTTTTATTCCTGTCACATGCTTTTAAGTGTTGGGGTTTTTTACTTTGCTTTACTTGAAACTTAGAAACCCAAATATCAACAAAGTCCAGATCTAGATCTGAATTTCCCTGGAGATCAATAGAGCTTTCCTCCCAGCAGTTTGGAATCATTTCTATCAACAGAGCAAATTATTAGCAAAAGGGTAATACATAGAAGCAATGGTGTCCTAAATCAGCTTTCTCAAATACAGTATCACTTAAGCAATGAAAATAGCTTATGAAGAGTTCTGTCTTTTGTGATTAAACTGCTGCTACGACAGATATTAGGTAGGTCAATGCTAGACAGGGGATCTTTCTTTCACAGGGAACTGACATTATCTCACATTCTCCATATCAATGAATATAAGAAAGCAACTTAGGCTTGACTGAGATGACAAAGGTGAGGAATAAAATTTCCTTACGCATTCAGTCTGTATCAATGGCATACTGGTTTAAAAACAAAGTCCTTTGAGCATCTGGACAAGAAAATCTGGGGTTTTTTACCTTAATTCCACAGGAGGAAGCTGAAATGTAAGAGCAAAACAGGTGGTGCATCTTTCCCAATCTTCATATGTGACTCTGCAAGAAGACAAAGTGATCATTACTATCAGACTGAAACAGGGTAACTGAGACATGAGAAAAAAGTATTGTGGTGACCCACACAGGAAATGCACATTCCTTTACCCCAGCACTAAGCTTTACCCTTTCAAAGTGACAGTGACAAACCCTGTGTCTGCCATGATCACACCAAACTCTGAGCTAGTTGTCATGCCACATTCACTGAGAAACAGAATACATTGAACAAGCTCAATCTGTAGAATCTGTTACTAAAATCATAGGCTTGTACTGCCAGTCCTTTTCCTGCAAGAATGATTTCTCCGATCAATCCAACAATGTCAGACTTTCCACTCCACTTTTTGATCTGTGTAGAAAGAAGTAGATCTGTGTAGAAAGCTCATGCCTGCCTTATAGATAGGTTGGCACTTGGCTTCAGGTGGAAAAGAGATATAGTACCTTCAGAACAGAAAAGGACATCACAAATAATTCATTTTGTTAATTCTGAGAATTAATCAAAATCTTGAAACATAATTTTATGAACATTTGCATAATTATTTTCACTTTATAGGTTACCAGGAACAAATACGTTTAATTTAGAAACATAAAAATAATTTCCATCCCTTTTCTTAATTTACTTTCTCTTCTTTTTTTTTTTTTTTTCTTACTCCATTTATTTTTAAGGACATGTACAAGAACTGGTCAAGGATGTAAAGGTTGGGGTTAGATTTGACAGCAGTAACAATGAGCCGAAAAAAAACGAGACTGAAAAAAAAGGGAGAAAATGAAAAACAGACTCACAACCTTAGACTTGAGAAGAGTGGACTTTGTAGTGCTCAGGAATTTGCTTTCAAGAATCCCATGTCATACAGTCCTGGAGAGAAGAGGGGTTCAGAATAGCTGGCTGGTTTTCAGCTCCTCTGAACTCAAGAATGGTCCATCCCCAGGAGTAGGATACAAAGCAAAGGTGGCAGTGGACCTGCATGTATGAGCAAGGAACTCCTGACTAAACTTGAGCATAAAAAGGAAGTGTACAAGATGTTGAAGTGGGGTTGGATGACCCATGATCCAGGAAGAATCCCCTAACTTGCAGGGGTGGACTTAGGAAAGCAAAAAAATGCCTGGGTTTGAATATGATGGGGGATGTGAAGGGCAACAAGAAAGGTTTCTACAGGTATATCTGCAAGACAAAAACTAGGGGAAAATGGGAGCCACTGCTGAATATGGAGTGGAGCTGGTCACAAAGACATAGAAAAGGGCAATATACTACATGACTCAGTGCCTTCTTCATTTCAGTCTTTGCTGGTATGACTTGCCTTCAGCAATGTCAGGTGCATGAAAACTATGAGAAAATGCAGTGCAACATAAATTTATCCTTGATGGAGGAGGATCATGTTAGGAAGCATTTAAACAAAATGTACATACACAAGTCCATGGGCCCTGATGGGAGACACCTCAAGTGCTGCGGAAGCTCACTGATGTCATTGCAAGGCCACTCAAAATAACCTTTGAAAGGTCATGGTGATTGGGAGAGTTCCCTGAAGACTGCAAGACAGCAAACATGACTCCTGTCTTCAAGAAGGAGGATCCAGGCAACTACAGGCCAGTCAACCTCACAACAGCCCCTGGGGAGCTGATGGAGCAGCTAATCCTAGAAATAATTTCCAGACACATTAAGGACAAGGAGGTAGTCAGGTAGTCACCTTCTTGTCAGCATGTATTTACAAAGGGAAAAACATGCCTGACTGACCTGATAGCCTTCTACAATGAGGTGACTTTGCTCCATGGATGAAGGGAGACCTGTGAATGTTTATTTATCTTGACTTTTAGTAAGGCTTTTCACACTGTCACCTGAAACATCCTCACAGACAAGCTGATGAAGTATGGAGTTGGATAAGTAGACAGTGATGTGGATTGAAAACCAGTGGCATGATGAAAACCAGTGGCATGATGTCCAGCTCCAGGTCAGTCACGAGGAGCATGCCCCAGGGTTCAATACTAGATGCAGTAGTGTGTAACATCTTTAATGATCTTGACAATGGGGCAGAGTAAACCCTCAGTAAGTTTTCAGGTGATACAAAACTAGACGTAGTGACTGATACACCACATGGTTGTCCCAACATTGAGAGAGGACAAGCAGAAGAAATGGCCAGAGAGGAACATCATGAAGTTCAGTAAAGGTAAATGCAAAGTCCTGTGCATGGTGAGAAACCAGTACATACTGAGGGCCAACGATCTGGAAAGCAACTTTGCAGAAAAGGACCTGAGGATTTCTGGCAGACACCACGCTGAACATGAGCCAGCAATGTGCCTCATGGCTGTGCTGGTTCAGCTGATATAGGGTTAATTCTCATGGGAAACTGGCAATGTCCTGAGTTTGGCTGGGTCAGACTTAATTTTCACAGGAAGTCAGGAGGGGACACAGCCAGGACAGCTGACCCAAAATAGCCAAAAGGGGTATTTTATACCATCAAGGTAATGCTCAGTATAAAGTCAGGTAGCAGACTAAGTGAAGGGGATGGGGAGGGGAACACTTCCAGCACGGGGATTGTGTGGTCCAGAGCCCTCTTTTTTTCTGCAGGAATTGCTGGGTGGTGCAGTTGTGTTCGAGCACAAGGTGCAGTCCAAGTCTCTGTTGGTCCAGGACAAGGGATTCGGCATGAGCATGTTTGAGCCTGAGCAGTCCAGCATCCATGATTGCTGCTTGAGTGACTGCTGCTCTGGAGCAGTCTGGACATTGTTTTTTATCAGGCTGGTGAGCAATTGCATTTGGTATCCCTTGCTTTGTATAGTAATTCATTATTGTTATTTATCTTTTCCCTTTTGCTGTTCTGTTAAACTGCTTTCATCCCAGCTCACAAGTTTTACCTTTTATTTCCTGATTCTCCTCCCCATCTCATCAGGGGCAGGGGAGAGGTGAGCAAATGACACTGTGGTTCTAATTGCCAGCTGAGGTTAAACTGCAACAATGCCAAAGAATGACAACAGCCTTCTAGTTGGCATTAGGCAGAATGCTGCCAGCAGGTAGAGTGAAGTCGTCCTTCCCCTTTACACTGCATGAGTCAGGCCATGTGTCCAGTACTGTGTCCAGTTCTGGGCTCTCTTGTACAAGAAACACATGGACTTACTGGAGTAAGTAGCAAAAGGCCACTGAGATGATTAAGGGACTGAAGCATCTTTTGTACAAGGAGAGACTGTGACAGATGGGACTGTTTAGCCTGGAGAAGAGAAGGCTCAGGGGGATCTTATCAATCAAAGTTGGTTTGTTTGGTTGGTTTTTGTTTTGTTTTTTTGGTTTGGTTTGGTTTGGTTTTGTGTGTATGTGTGTGTGTGTTTGTTTTGTTTTTAGTGTTGTGTTTTGTTTTGTTTTGTTTGTTTACAGTGAGTGTGTTCAAAACTGGAATGGGCTTCTCAGAGAGGCTGTAGACTGTCCATTTGTGACAATATTTGAAAGCCAACTAGAAAATGTCCTTAGCAACTTGCTCTAGTTGATCCTGCTTTGAGCAGGCCATTGATGATCACCAGAGCTGCCTTCCAACCTCAACTATTCCATGATTCTGTGACAACTAGTCTCTGGCTTCCGATATTTTAGATGCAGCCACACACAGCACAAGCAACTGTAATGTAAAACATCTCTCTGAGGGCAAAACAAGCTAGTATAGTTCTTCCTCATAAATGTACTTTGCACTTTAACTCGCAAGATCAGAATCAATTGTGCACAGAGCAGAAACAACATAAAGTATGAACTCTGACTGAATGAAGAACTTCAGTACTGTTCTACAAACCTGTGGCTCTTTGTGGATAGATTTTTGACCCAAAAATCAGACTTACCACACTCCACCATAATCTGAATCTAAATTCTGCCCCCATGCCACTGAGTTCTGCTTTGTGCTGATGCAGCTGACTGCATATTTTAGGGCAGGATGTTCTTAATTTAAAACATGGATGTATCAAACCAATTTAAATACAGAATGCAGGATTAAATTAAATAAAATGCTTCCTTTTATAATTCAGTATAAGAAACTAAGTAATTAAACTTTTTAAACACAAATAATAAAATTAAATGCTGTCCTCCAGCTCAGAACTGGAGTATACCTATGCAGAAAGTACACATTCAAAAAAAACTTAGGTTGCAGACAGTTCAACTTGTATCTTGTCATGAACAATAAACCACAGCAAATCCACACTTTGAAAAGGTAAGAACCAACTTACAGGAAATGCTTGTTCTGAAGACATTATCTTCAACCAGACAGGAAGCTTTGGCTTCACAAAAGCTTTGTTGCCTGGTATATTTTTCATAGGGAGGAATGATTAATAAGAGAGGCAATGAGGAAGACCTGAGTGCTTCTTTTCCATTATGCCATATATATGCCATAATGCCATTTCTTTGTGTGTCTCAGCAGGTAGGCCTGTTTTGCCAGGTGCTGCAAAGACCCAAATTCTTCAGCCATTATTTGGTGTCCCATTAAGAAACTCTAGACAAGCTTTTGGAGAGGACCAGCCTGGGATTTGTAACTGATGGGTTACAACTGCTTTTGTCTTCCTCCAGTGCAAATTCCCTAGCAAGCTCCAAGCTGCACTAATGGTGAGCAGGGCGTCCTGGATCTATGCAGGCACATAAGGTGGGTATGCTGGTATTTGGTGGCTCCTTGCAAGTGTGGGCTGCCTGTGAGAAGAGTGTGTGAGTGCATGGCTATGTTTGGTAGTAAGCACCAAGCTGGATGTGCTGGCGAGTACGGGACCTGTGGAGCAGGCAGAAGGAGCTCAGATCTGAGCAGGGATATCAGGTGGAGAGGTGCTATACTGGTACTCATAGATCCGTGAAAGTGTGTGTTTGCTTGTGAACCTACACAGTGTTGTATGTGTGCCTTCACTAGTGAACTTCAACCCTGAGCAGCCAGAGTGGACAAAGGGGACTAGGCTGTCTGTACCTGGTGTTTGTTTGACTCCTGGTAGTGTTATCCATAAGTGCTATTGAAGGCATCGCCTTGCCTGTGGCCATCTGTATATCTAGCAGCGTTAGTGTTGTGTATTTGTGTGTGTGTGTATGCGATACAGGCTCTGCTTCACTGCTGGTTGACCCTGCAAACAGGAAAGCAACAGATGTGTCCAACAGCCTGGGACCTCCCATCCGGGCTCCAGGCAGGAGGAATCCTGAGGCCTCAAAGGTGCTGGAGATAGTATCCACTTAAAACATGCCTTTTCAGGAAGACTAATAGAACTTCATGTATTAATTGCTTTAAATATGCCTGCTCATTTACCCCTTTAGAGAACTCCAGTTTATTTGCCGAGTCCCTTGCACAGATGCAAAGTCATCTTCTTCCCCAGTCCATTGTACTTACTGCCTTGTCTATTTTATGTTTGTAATAGTTTCTACCAGCATGTGTAATGTGACAGTCAAGCTTCTGGTATGTAGTTTTAAGACCCTTACAAAGTTTGCCATTTGCTTCTTTTGTGTTGGGATAACATTCAATAAATTAGTTACTGTGGTGGGTTGACCTGGGCCAACAGATAAACATCCATCCAAACACCCACTTATTCCTCTCTCTGGGACAGGCAGAAAATAGAAGTAAGGTGAAAAAAGAACTTGTGGACTGAGATAATGACAGTTCAACCAAGAAAGCAAAAGCACACCCAAGCAAAGCAAAAAAAAAAAAAAAAAAAAAAGATACTTCCCATGAGCTGGCAAATGCTCAGCCAATACTAGGAAAGATGAACTAAGCACATGTAATGGTTGCTGAGAAGAAAAATACCATAGCCATGAAGGTCCTTCCTTCTTCCTCTTTGCCCTAATCTTGGTGTTCCCTCTATTGTTTCTCACTCTTTTTCTCCCTGCTCTTTCTTTAATATATTTCCCCAGAGGCACCACCTGCCTGGCTGAGGGGCTCAGCTGTGTCCTATAGTGGCTCTGATGAGAGCCAGCATCACCTGGTCTCCTCTCACAGAGATCACCTCTGCAGCCCTCCCCTGCCCACACCTTGCACAGACACCCAGCACAGTTACATGCTGTACCCAACCCACACACAGAGGATGGAGAAGGGGCACATGTTTAGGAAGCAAGTGTAGCGGCAGGCAGCAGCCCCACATTGGGGCAGGTGGAGCTGAGGTTGCACACTGGCACTGCCTGCCTTGCCCTGCACATAGTCACATCGCAGTTCCTACTCCTAAGAGTTCAGTTTGGAAAGGAGGCATTATTTATTTTCTATATGCGTTCTTCCAGAGAGGTTTTTATTTTTTCTTTTTTTCTGCTCCTGGTAGTATTTCACAATGACTTCTACTAAGGCTCTCTTTTTACCTCTTGTCACTTCCTTTACTTGCCTGCTTAACACCTACACTTTTTAAGGTATCAGACTTAAACTTTTGACATTATTTTAAATATGGCATAATCTGTAACCACATTATGTGGTCCACTTTTTTTAAAGACATATGGCATTATTTGGCTGGTTTCTTGTGATGTCCCCTCCCCCTTCAGGACTGCATCTGCACTACTCCCAAGGCTGTGCATATGTGTGTGAGTGTGCACTGGGTCACATGGAGGAGACATGAGGGAGAGTGAGAAATGGCATTGTGAGTATTGTTGTCAATGATAAGTAAAAAATAAATCAAGACACCTCTGTCTAGTTGTGAAGTTTTCATCTACACTGCTCTAGACAGGAACAGAGACTTTTATGAATGTGGAATGCTGTGGGTTTTTTGTGTTGTTTTTTTTTTTTTTTTTGTTTGTTTGTTTGTTTTTTTCTGAAAAAGTCATACAAGAAGAGATAAGCAAGAAGAAATGAAGACATCAGGACAGACAATTCCTACTTTCTTCCCTCCGTTCCTTATATTGCAGCCACTGAATTTGGATCTTAGAGTCAGCAGTACCATGCCTGCATCCAGGAGGCAACAATGCACGTCCCATGTTGGATGGTACTGTATGGATATATTAAAACACAGGTGTCAAACACACGACCTGTGGGCCAAATCTGGCCCTCCGCTTTGTTTTATCTGGCCTGGCACTTGGTTTCTACCTGGTGGCAGTGCCAAGCTCTTTGCCCCCAGGCTCCTGCTGCTCATGTGTGCAGCATGTGTGACCATGTTACACTGCAGGAGATTCAGCTCTAGCTACAGGAAAGCTGTGAGCCTGGGTAAGAAGAGTAATGGGTGAGACTGATGTTTGAGACTAGAAAATGCCTTGGGGCATTGAAAGGCAAGACAGACAAGAATTAGCGGGGCGGGGGGGCAGTGCTTGAAGGGGTACTCTCAACTGGGTAAACATTTAATTTAATTTTTTAATAAATTAGCCAGATACACGAACTTCAGCAATTACATGTTATTTTTAAAAATGCCCATAAAAAGATATTTTGTAACCAGCAGCCAGTGTCCCACTCATGAATTAAAAAATGTCCAGTAAGAGAAAGATTGATGCAGAAGGAAGGCAATTTAATGATAGATGGGAAAGGAAATACATGTTTGTGTTGCAAGGAGAAAAAACAGTATGTCTTTTGTGTTATGAGACAGTGTTGGTGATAAAGGAGTACAATGCACATAACCAAGTGGCAAACATAAGGCCACAGGCTGAATCCTAAAATTATATTCAACCCTTTGAAGGCAACTGTGAGGCTGATATGGCCCACAGTGAAAATGAGTTTGATACCCCTGTGTTAAAAGATTAAATATATTAAGAGATCAGCCAGCTAAGACTCTTCCTTGTGTCATATCCTCTCCACCCATACGGCCCCCTGCAAACACTACCCTCCCTTTTTTTATTGAAAACCCTGCCCTCAAAGACAGTTAAGAGCATAATAACATTGAACTATGCACACTAATGTACAACTTGCCGGCATTCCCTGTACCAAGTAAGGTATGATTATTTTGGCAGCATCAAGCTATTTTTTCTTCTCCTTACTTGATAAAATAACACTTGTTAAAATAAAGGCTGTAAAACAATATTTTTCTCATTTAAAAAATGGGAATACTCTTTTTTTTTTTTTTTCTTTTTCTGGCAGCACTGATGTATTTTCATGCAAAAAGAATTTACTAAGGGGGAGCCAAAGCAAAATCAAGGTCCAAAAGTGTCACAACCTAAAAGGTTACCCAGCCTCTGAGTATGAAGAGGTTACAAACATGAGTTTGCAGGATTCCGCAGGATTTTCAGCATGATCATGTTTGAGCATGAACTGGGGTCCAGGTCTCTGCTCCTCTGAAATTGACTGTACTGGACAAGTGTTCACAGTTGCTACTCAGGGGCTGGCTGGGCCCTGATTTTCCAGGTTGGTGAGCAATTGCATTGTGTATCCCCCACTTTGTGTATTCTTCTATTGTTATTACTGTTGTTGTTTATATTTCCCCTTTTGTTGTTCTGTTTAACTGTTTTTTATTCCAATCTATGAGTTTTACCCTTTGCTTCCTGATTCTCCTCCCTGTCTTCAACCTAGTGGCCTTCTATGATCGAATAACTATATCAGTGGACAAAGGAAGGGCTATGGATGTCATCTGTCTGGACTTCTGTAAAGCTTTTGACATGGTTCTGCACAACGTCCTTCTCTCTAAATTGGAGAGATATGGGTTTGATGGGTGGAATGTTCAGTGGATGAGGAACTGGCTGTGTGGTTGCATCCAAAGATTAGTGGCCAATAGCACAATGTTGGATGGGCACCAGTAACAACTGGTGTCCCTCAGGAGTCCATACTGGGGCCATCCAAAGGGACCTGGACAAGCTAGAAAAGTGGGCCCTTGCAAACCTCATGAAATTCAACAAGGCCAAGTGCAAGATCCTGCACTTGGGTCAGGGCAATCCCCAATATCAATACAGGCTGGGAGATGAAGGGATTGAGAGCAGCCCTGTGGAGAAGGACTTGGGGGTACTGGTGGATGAAAGGTTGGACATGAGATGGCAATGCCCACTTGTAGCCTAGAAGGCCAATCGTATCTTGGGCTTCATCAGAAGAAGCGTGGCCAACAGGTTGAGGCATGAAGTGATTCTCCCCCTCTCCTCTGCTCTAGTGAGACCCCATTGGGAGTCCTGCATCCAGTTCTGGAGCCCTCGGTACAGGAAAGACATGGACCTGTTGAAGAGGGTCCATGGGAGGGCCACAGAAATGATCAAAGGAATGGAACACCTCTCCTATGAAGACAGGCTGAGAGAGTTGGGGTTGTTCACCCTGGAGAAGAGGGAAGACCTTCTCCAGGGAAGACCTTATTGCAGCCTTTTGGTATTTAAAAGGGGTCTATAAGAAAGATGGGAACAGAATTTTTAGCAGGGCTTGTTGTGATAGGACAAGGGATAATGGTTTTAAACTAAATGAGAGGAGATTGCGGCTAGACAGGAGGAATGAATTTTTTACAATGAGAGTGGTAAAACACTGGAAGGGGTTGCCCGGAGAGATGCTGGATGCGCAGTCCCTGGAGACATCCAAGGCCAGGCTGGATGGGGCTCTGGACAAGCTGATCTAGTTGAAGATGTCCCTGCTCATTGCAGGGGGCTTGGACTAGATGACCTTTGAAGGTCCCTTCCAACAACTATTCTAGGATTCTATTTTTAGATTCCTAATTCTTTGATTCTATGATTAACTCCTGCCTTCATGGCTGGTGTTGTCATGAGGGTTTTGGCTTTTATGACAATGGGACATTCCTCTATGACTGTAATGTGTTCGGGATGGATGGAATCCATTTGTCTAGAAAAGGCGAAGGAATCTTTCTCAATAGGCTGGCCAACTTGGTAGGGCAGGCCTTAAACTGAAGGGCTTGTGAGTTAGCGTCTGAAGTGGCAATTGCATCCATCTGAGGAATAAGCCCGGCCAACCAGAGCAGCGACAAATTTTCCTTAGGTGCCTCCCAAGATGAGAACCGAAAGGACAACCACCTCAAGGGTATGTCTGGCTGTGGTGGATCCTTCTGCACTCCTCATGGGAAACCTGCATGCTTGAGTACTTCTCTGAAGCATTTGTACAGCAACACACATAGCATGGGGAATAAACAGGAAAAAATAGAGATCTACATGTGGTCGCAGGGCCATAATCGCATTGCAGTTACAGAGACATGGTGGGACAGCTCATGACTGGGATGTTGTCATGGAACGCTATGTACTTTTTAGGAAAGATAGGCCAGCAAGGCAAGGTCAAAGAGTTGCACTTTATGTGAGAAAGCAGCTCGAATATCTTGAACTCTGCCTTAGGGGGGGATGAAGAACAAGGTGAGAGATTATTGATAAAAATTAAGGGGCAGGCTAACAAGGGTGACACTATTGTTGGCCACCTGATCAGCAAGAAGAAGTTCATGAGGCCTTCAACAGACGGCTGGAAGGAGTCTCACAATCACATGCCCTGGTTCTCATGGGAGACTTCAATCACCCTGACATTTGCTGGGAAGGCAACACAGCTAAGCACACGCAGTCCAGGCTGTTCCTACAGATCATTGATGATAGCTTTTTGACACAGGTGGTGAAGGAGCCATCTTCCAACAGTCCTGGCTCACTGGGGAGGTCCCATATGATTGGAAATTGGCCAATGTTACCCCAGTCCACAAAAAGGGCTGCAGAGCTGACCCTGGCAACTACAGGCCTGTCAGCATGACCTCGGTGCCTGGCAGGGTTATGGAGCAGATCATCCTGAATGGAATCACACAGCACCTTCAGGATGGACAAGGGATCAGACCCAGCCAGCATGGGTTTAGGAGGGGCAGGTCCTGTCTGACCAACCTGATCTCCTTTTATGATCAGGTGACGCAGCTGGTGGATGAGGGGAAAGCCGTGGATGTGGTCTACCTGGACTTCAGCAAGGCCTTTGACACTGTCTCCCATAATATACTCTTGCAAAAGCTGGTAGCCCATGGCTTGGACAAGTGTACTCTACGCTGGGTTAAGAACTGGCTGGAGGGCCGGGCCGAGAGAGTGCTGGTGAATGGGGCTGCATCCAGCTGGCGGCCAGTCACTAGTGGTGTTCCCCAGGGGTCAGTGTTGGGTCCAGTCCTGTTTAACATCTTTATTGATGATTTAGATGAGGGGATTGAGACCATCATCAGCAAATTTGCTGATGACACCAAGTTGGGAGGGAGTGTCGACCTGCTGGAAGGCAGGAGGGCTCTGCAGAGGGATCTGGATAGACTGGAAAAATGGGCTGATTCCAACGGGCTGAAGTTCAATAAGGCCAAATGCCGGGTGCTGCACTTTGGTCACAACAACCCCCTGCAGCGCTACAGGCTGGGTGCAGGCTGGGTGCAGAGTGGCTGGAGAGCAGTCAGACAGAAAGGGACCTGGAGGTACTAATTGACGGGAAGCTCAACATGAGCCAACAGTGTGCCCAGGTGGCCAAGGCGGCCAATGGTATCCTGTCCTGTATCAAAAATAGCGTGGTCAGCAGGACAAGGGAAGTGATCCTTCCCCTGTACTCTGCATTGGTGAGGCCACACCTGGAGTATTGTGTTTAGTTCTGGGCCCCTCACTTCAGGAAAGACATTGAAGTGCTGGAGCGGGTCCAGAGAAGAGCAACACGACTGGTGAAGGGACTTGAACATAAGACCTATGAGGAGAGGCTGAGGGAGCTGGGGTTGTTTAGTCTAGAGAAGAGGAGGCTTAGAGGTGACCTCATCACTCTCTATAAGTACCTGAAGGGAAGTTATAGCCAGGTGGGGATTGGTCTCTTCTCCCAGGCAGTTAGCAACAGGACAAGGGGGCATGGGCTTAAACTCTACCAGGGGAAATTTAGGCTGGATATTAGAATGAAATTCTTTACAGAGAGAGTGGTCAGGCATTGGAATGGCCTGCCCAGGGAGGTGGTGGACTCGCCGTCCCTGGAGGTTTTTAAACTGAGATTGGACATGGCACTTAGTGCCATGATCTAGTAAACGGACTAGAGTTGGACCAAGGGTTGGACTCGACGATCTCTGAGGTCTTTTCCAACCCAGTCGATTCTGTGATTCTGTAAAGAGAGATGTGCTGCTGGACCTTGTCCTAATAAACCAAGAACGACTCATTGGAGATGTGAAGGTTGGGGGCAGCCTAGGCTGCAGTGAACACACGACGTTTGAGTTCAGGATCCTGCATGGAGAAAGCAGGAAAATAGGATTATAGCCATGGACTTCAGGATGACAAACTTTAGCCTCTACAAGGTTCTGCTTGGAACAATCCTATGGGTTAGGGCTCTTGAAGGTAGGGGAATCCAAGAGATCTGGTTAATATACAAACATCACTTCCTCAAGCTCAAGACCGATGCATCCCTGTGAGGAAGAAATCAAGTAAAGGAAGTCAGCAGCCAGCATGGATGAGTAAGTAGCTTCTGTCAAAACTCAAATGGAAGAAGGATGTTTATGTAATGTGGAAAAAGGGACAGACCACCTGGGAGGAACATAAGGAGGCTGTTAGAATATGCAGGGATGTGGTGAGGAAGGCCAAGCTCCACTTGGAATTAAATCTGGCAAGGCATGTAATGGACAGCAATGTCTTCTTCAAGTATATCAGCAGCAAAAGGAAGGTTTGGGAAAATGTAGGTCTGCTGCTGAATGATGTGGGTGCCATGGTGACGGATGATACAGAGAAGGCAGAGCTACTGAATGCCACCTTTGCTTCTGTCTTTACTGCTAAGACTGGCTGTCAGGTATCCCAGACCCTAGAGACAAAAGAGAAAGTCTGCTAAAAGGAAGACTTTCCCTTGGCTGAGGAAGATCGGACTAGAGATCATTTAGACAAACTGGATATCTGCAAGTCCATGGGCCCCAATGGGATGCCCCCATGAGTGCTGAGAGAGTTGGCAAATGTTGTTGCTAAGCTGCTCTCCATCATCTTTGAAAGGTTGTGGAGAACAGGAGAAGTGCCTGACGACTGGAAAAAAGCAAACATCACACCAGTAAGCTTCACCTCCATCCCTGGAAAAGTGACGGAATAACTTGTTCTGGATGTCATCTCCAAGCATGCAGAAGAAGAAAAGGTTTCAGTAGTCAACATGGATTCACCAAGGGAAAATCACGTTTGACCAACCTGATAGACTTATGCGATGGCATGACTGGCTGGGTTGACAAGGGAAGAGCAGTGGACCTTGTCTACCTTGACTTCGGCAAGGCCTTTGACATCGTTTCTCACAACCTCCTCATAGGCAAGCTCAGGAATTGTGAGTTGGATGAACTGGACAGTGAGATGGATCATGAACTGGCTGGATGGCAGAGCTCAGATGGTTGTGATCAACAGTGCAAAGTCTGGTTGGAGGCCTGTAGTTAGTGGGGTTCCTCAGGGGTCAGTGTTGGGTCCAGTCTTGTTCAACCTGTTCATCAATGACCTGTATGAAGATACTGAGTGCACCCTCCACAAGTTTGCTGACAAAACACAAGATCATGAGGAGCAATTGATACAACAGAAGGCTGTGCTACCATTCAGTGAGATCTGGACAGGTTGGAAGACTGGGTAGAGAAGAAGAACCTAATGAAATTCAACAAAGGCAAGTGTAGGGTCCTGCACCTGGGGAGCAATAAACTCAGGCACCAGTACAGGTTAGAGGTTGACCCACTGGAAAGCAGCATTGTGGAGAAGGACTTGGGAGTCCTGAGGCCCTTGTGGCCAAGAAGGCCAACAGTATCCTGGGGTGCATTAGGAAGAGTGTGACCAGCAGGTCGAGGGAGGTTTTCCTCCCCATCTCCTCTGCCCTGGTGAGGCCGCGTCTGGAGTACTGCATGCAGTTCTGGGCTTCCCACTTTAAGAAGGACAAGGAATTACTGGAGGGAGTCCAGCAGAGAGCTACGAAGATGATCAGGGGTCTGGAACATCATTTTTATGAGTAAAGACTGAGAGAGCTAGGTCTCTTCTGGTCTGGAGAAGAGAAGGCTGAGAGAGGACCTTATTTATGCTGATAAATAATTCAAGGGTGAGTGTCAAGAGGAAGGAACCAGACTCCTTTCAGTGGTGCCCAGCAACAGGATGAGGGGTAACGGGCACAGGCTGAAATATACGGGGTTCCATCTGAATATACGGAGAAACTTCTTCACTTTGAGGGTAACAGAGCACTGGAACAGGCTGCCCAGGGATGTTGTGGAGTCTCCTTCTCTGGAGACATTCAAACCCACCTGGATGCATTCCTGTGCAATCTGCTCTAGGTGCTTTAGCAGGAGTGTTGGACTAGATGATCTCCAGAGATCACTTCCAACCGCAACCATTCTGTGATTCTGTGAATTAATATAATTAAAATGCCCTGTGCCCATGCTCCAAAGCCTGGAAGCCAGGTCAACAGCCATAATCAGTCAGCTGCCAGGCCTCTGAGTAGGAGTTGTTCTTGTGCTATTTGGTGAAAGGATCAGACATGTTGCTGAATCTTGTTCACAATCATATTTGATTTGTTAGATTTGTTAGTGTAGAAGCAACAGGTACTATTTATTAGCACACAAATACCTCCTTGTGAGGCTAAAATATAGTCTGAGGCCAAACACAAGTGAATCAGTCTCCATCTGTAGAATCATTAAAGTAGCATTTTGGCTCATTTCAAGTGTAGTGGAAATGCTGTCAATAGCTTCTTCTAGTTCAGCAACACCCACAAGTGTGGAAGCAGTTTACATATAAATTCATGAAATGTGGTTGGTCTTGTTACTAAGAGGCTAAACATGCCACACTTTTTACATACAGGGTAATGGTTGTATTGGAAGCTAAAGGATAAATTCTTAGATCAGATGCAAAAGAACCAAGATGAGCTATGGTACAAGTGCCTGCCCATTTTGGAAGCAGACTTATAGGCATTAGTCCCACAAAGACAGAATCATCTAGGTGTAAAAATGGTGGGCCACCAGCCCTGTCTAGAGGCACTGCAATGTTTGCAGAAGAATAATTGAATTTCATTAATCAAATTTGACCTAACTGGATTGTCCAAAAGGGGGTTACCATCTATATAGCCAGGCACATTGTTTGGGTTGCATACCCCCCAATTATCATTAATACTCAGCCAGCCATTCCTCTGAAGACTATAGCGTGTGGAATTAGGACTGGTGAAATCACAGTGTCTTTGATATTATTTTGTGTTATTAACATTCAGTGTAAGTTTCCAGAGTTCCAAACCATTAAACCCACCTTTTTTGTCATTATTCCAGATCCACGAGATTTTTGGATCAGAATCAATACAAGCTTGTGTTCTGTCACATTTAAATTGAAATAATGCTTGGGTGAGATCGTAATACAAGATGTAATTAAAATTGCTTGTCTTGCCCACTAAAATTGAACTCACACCCTGTCACATCATAATGCATCATCGAGCCTTCTAATAAGAATGTGCCTTAAAAGGTTGCTGTCAATAATTTGGAGTATTGGGAAGTAAATACACCAAATTTGGTTGATGCCAAGATGCTCCAGTGACATGTTCTGCTAACCACCAAAATTAGGCATCCAGTGCTCAAAGGTGGTATAAACAATACCAACAATCCAATTCATTGCCCACTTGAGAGATCGTATTCATAAACTGAACAATGTGATTGCCATCCCATCCCTAGGAAGAGGGAACAAGCATTGCTGTGATTATGAGATAGGACCCAATCATTACATTTATCAAATAACAACTATAAGAAAGAAAAAAACTGAGGGAAGATTGCTCATGACATTATTTCGTTCAGGTGAAATTGCCAATCAGTAGGTTGAATAAGGTAGACCAAAATCCACGGAATAATATGAGTTCCTGGTTGCTGACCTTGCAGGCAGGGCAACCTAAAAGAATAAAAAGCCAGATTGCTTCATTTCTTTTGGGTATTAGGTAATCTGGATATCCTACACTCAGAAATGAGGTGCTTGTTACCCTGGTGATTGAACATAATTGAAGAGGTGTTTGTAATACACATGGAAATTTTCCTTTTTGTGGATGATTCACCTGGGCAGTTTATCCAATAGATAACTGGTGACAATAATTTATGCCTGAAGTTGAAGTTATCCAAGGATGAGTCACTTGTTGTATAGCAAAAGTAAGATTTGTAATAGAAGGGACAGCAGCATGTAAGGGCTGCTTTTCATTCAATTAATTCAATAGTTTCATTCAGCTTATGATAATCTACCATCAAACACCAGGTGTCGTTAAACTTATGGACAGACCATATAAGGGAGGTATATAGGGAACAAGTTTTCTGAAAAATACCTTGTCATTTTAAATCCTTCATGAGAGTAGTTATGCCTTGTGAGGATTCAAGGAGAACAAGATATTGTTGTACGTGTGTTGAAGTACTTTTAGATAATTTAGGTGCGACCTGTAATAGAAAAGTAGGAGACCCTCCAGCCAGTATTTCATCCACAGAAATTACAGAAACCTGAGTTTGACGGTTTGGCACTCAGGTGCCTAAAGGAGTCTTAATAGTCTGTGATTTTAATAGATCCATACTTAATATACTTAAGGGTTCTACCACCACTAGGGGGCTCATTATCCTGTCATTTGGCAAAATCAGTTTTATCCTGGCCTTGGAGCACTCCTGTCTTTTATCTTCAACCCTTGTTATAGGAACACTTTCTCAAGTTTTCTGAATTAATGTGGTGTGTCCTCGGCTTTAATCATTGATACTGAGGCACCCATATCCATGACAAAAGAGGGAGAATATAAATAAATCACAATTAATGGTATACAAGGGCTTTTACTAGTATTAATTCAAAAAATGTTGGCCTCTTGGGGCAGATTGGCAGAACTCCCTGGGCTGGAAATCTGGAGTTTCTCTGTTTGTTTTCCAATAGTAAGATAGGTAAAGCAAGTGGAAAGTTTTCTTATTCCTCCTGGCAGAAATATTCCTATCCAATCTTCAGTTAACTTTTTGCCATACTCTAAGGACATCTGCCTTAACTGTTCTGCATTAAAATTTGTAGTGGTCATCATGACCTGAGGTGGGGGATTGCCCCTGTCTCTGGCAGGAGCTGGGAATTGTACCATGGAGGTTTTAATGACAGGGTAAAAGGAGGCTGTCTTACCCATAGGATGCTCAGGTAATGAAGTGGGGGTGGAAGACTTGCTCTCAAAATCATCCTCTTCATTATCAGTTTTCATATATTTGTTCTTTCAGTGATACCATTCCCGGAGACTGCGTGTGTATGGTAGAGCAATCTTGCTGCCATAAAACCAGAGGTCTGAGGTTAGTTTCTAATTGTCAGAGTAGATGCTCTTGTCATGACCATGCGATTCAGGGGCAGCTGCTCTAGTTCACAATAAAGTATTCTGAGCTTGCTGCCTCAGGAAGTTAAATAAAGTGCTTGTGGCTGCTACTGTGAGAAGCCCAGTGAAGGATTCTTGTCTGCCTTTGCTTTACATTTATGAATTTCCTGCCACCTCCAAAATTCTGCTCACACTGTTTCCCAATTAAAAAACATTTAACTACTTGATTCTTATCCCACCTATGTGTTTTCCATCCCTTATCTTCTTGCTGTCTTCACTGTCTTCCTACTGCCTCCTCCCAAGCATTCATAACCTGTGTATTTAACAGAATCCCACTTCTGAGACCAATTAATATCACAACCTAAAGAGTTATCTGGCCTGTGGGTGGGTATGTAGAGAGTCACAAACATGTATACCTATGATTAATAAAGTGAATTTATATACAACAAATTACTACAAATAATTATCAGCAATCAACAGCATAGCAGCCTTCAAGAATTAGCAGCAATCAAGTATATACATAATATTTCAGGTTACTACAAACTTATCACTAGTAAAGCAAACTTTTCAATAATAATAACAGCAAATATCCTCACGATAGATTACTTATATGCATATATGTTCATAATATTACCAGTACCAAGCACATAAAACCAATCCCACAAGTGGGTCCAAATCCAACTGATCCCAAAATGGGGACCAGAAGCAGAACCAATAAAATGGCAGACAGAGCCTTACTTCAAAGATGATCCATGTCACAGAGACGGGAGTCAAACAGGAATCCCCAGCGATGGCCCGATAACTTGCCTAGGAGATCCCATAGAAGGTCGCAGAGGCTCCAGTTTGTGCCAAATATAAGTCATTTTTCTATCACAGAGATGTAAATGGCCTTAGGAAAGCACCATCTGGAGCAGCCAATAGAAACAGCTAATTTCTCTTTTTTACTTGGGGTGGCCAATATGATGATGTTTTCTCTCAGACAAGTTTTTATTTTTTCAGACTGCTTTCCTGTTCTTGCAGCTAGAACAGCCAATGGCAGTTATCGATTCTTACTTTCTTAGTGTGATTTCCCCTTTTGCCAGACTATTTTTCACCTTTCCAGATGATAAGCTGCTGTTCCACTCCCTTGTTGTTGCACTTGCCAATGGTATCTCAGGCTGCCTGCAGTTCCTAGGTACCCAGCTGCTCTTCAAAGATGACAGCTGTGCTTCTCAAGGATGCTTCTTGTTCCCAGACCTCATTCCCAGGCTGGCAGGCATTGCCTCTATATTTCATCAGACATCTTCTTCTGTTTAATATTCTTCCCCTTATAAACATGTTGCCTTTATGGCTGTTCACATCAAGGAAGAAACTTGCATTTCTGAGAGAATTCTCAGACTTGCACAGTAATTTGATGTGTCCAGCTCTAAAGCTTGAAGCTGGTTGTGAAAGTTTCCTAAGAAATTTTGCTGCATTGTCTCTGTTATAACAGAACTTGAAACCCAAATTTTCCCAGGTTCAGAGCCAAGCTGGGACAGCAGAAGTGAGAGACAAATTTCCAGAGCTGCCCTCTGAAAGCCTGGTTCCTATGCTAGGGCATTCAACACCTAGATTTTCTTTACTGTTCCTGAAACATTAGTTTTGTATTAAAGACCAGAACCCAGGTGTGGCTGTCTTCACCATATAAAAACATAAAAACAGAGAAGGCAGAGTTACTGAATGCCTTCTTTGTCTCTGTCTACTCTGCCGGAGGCTGTCCTGAGGAGCCCCATACCGCTGAGGCCCCAGAGAAAGGCAGGACAATGGAGGAGTTTGCCTTGGTTGATGAGGACTGGGTTAGGGAGCAGTTAGGCAATCTGGACATCCATAAATCCATGGGTCCAGATGGGATGCACCCGCGGGTGCTGAGGGAGCTGACTGGTCATTGCTGGACCACTCTCCATCATCTTTGCCAAGTCTTGGGAAATGGGAGAGGTGCCTGAGGACTGGAGGAAAGCAAATGTTACTCCAGTCTTCAAAAAGGGCAAGAAGGAGGACCCGGGTAACTATAGACCGGTCAGCCTCACCTCCATCCCTGGGAAACCGATGGAACGACTTATCCTTGGTGCCATCTCAAGGCATATCAGGGATAAGGGGGTCATTAGGAGCAGTCAACATGGCTTCACCAAAGAAAAGTAGTGCTTGACCAGTCTCATTGACTTTTATGAGGACATAACAAGATGGATGGATGATTGCAGAGCGGTGGACGTGGTCTACCTTGACTTGAGTAAGGCATTTGACACAGTCTCCCACAGCATCCTCACAGCTAAACTGAGTGAGTGTGGTCTGGACGATTGGGTAGTGATGTGGACTGTGAACTGGCTGAAGGGAAGAAGCCAGAGAGTCGTGGTCAATGGGGCAGAGTCTAGTTGGAGGCCTTGTATCTAGTGGAGTACCTCAAGGGTCAGTATTGGGGCCTATATTATTCAATATATTCATCAATGATTTGGATGAGGGAATAGAGTGTACTGTCAGCAGGTTTGCTGATAACATGAAGCTGGGAGGAGTGGCTGATATGCTGGAATGCTGTGCTGCCATCCAGCGAGACCTGGACAGGCTGGAGAGTTGGGCAGGGAAAAATTTAATGAAATATAACAAGGGAAAGTGTAGAGTCTTGCATCGGGGTAGGAACAACCCCAGGTTCCAGTATAAGTTGGGGAATGACCTATTAGAGAGCAGTGTAGGGGAAAGGGACCTGGGGGTCCTGGTGGACAGCAGGATGACCATGAGCCAGCACTGTGTCCTTGTGGCCAGGAAGGCCAATGGCATCCTGGAGTGTATTAGAAGGGGGGTGGTTAGTAGGTCAAGAGAGGTTCTCTTTCCCCTCTACTCTGCCCTGGTGAGACTACATCTGGAATATTGTATTCAGTTCTGGGCCCCTCAGTTCGAGAAGGACAGGGAACTGCTGGAGAAAGTCCAGCGCAGGGCAATGAAGATGATTAAGGGAGTGGAGCATCTCCCTAATGAGGAAAGGCTGAGGGAGCTGGGTCTCTTTAGCTTGGAGAAGAGGAGACTGAGGGGTGACCTCATTAATGTTTACAGATATATAAAGGGTGAGTGTCACGAGGATGGAGCCAGGCTTTTCTCGGTGACAACCAATAATAGGACAAGGGCTAATGGGTTTAAACTGGAACACAAAAGGTTCCACTTAAATTTGAGAAGAAACTTCTTCTCAGTGAGGGTGACAGAACACTGGAACAGGCTGCCCAGGGAGGTTGTGGAGTCTCCTACTCTGGAGGCATTCAAGACCTGCCTGGACGCCTTCCTGTGTAACCTCATCTAGGTGTTCCTGCTCCGGCAGTGGGATTGGACTAGATGATCTTTTGAGGTCCCTTCCAATCTCTGACATTCTGTGATTCTGTGATTCTGTATAATGTTTGTATATATGTGTGTATGCATTAAAAAAAACCTGTTGAGTGCATTTCTTGTCTTGCATGCAGTGTGTGCCTCAGCCTGGCAGAAAGCAACAGGGATATTAAGGCAGCATAATGTAGGAACCTCTCTTGGGACTCAGCAACTTAACTAAACACTGAAGTGTAACAGTGAATAAACGCTGTCCTGACCACAATTGTTCTCAGAGTTATGATGCCTACTGCCTTCAATCCTCAGTTTATTTTGAAATATTGTTACCAATTCCAAAGTCTTACAGAGAAGCTTCTGTGTAACTATACTTACGTTTTTAACATCTGCATATTGCATGTTGTATAAATCATTATGATTTGCAAGTAATTTGCAGGAATTTTCAAGTCTGCATGGACATGTATGGGATGGAAAAACAGCTGGTAATAATGAATTTTCAAAATGTGCTCACAACATAGCTGCTAGCAGAAGCCATGTAAATATTGACCTTGATGTGAAGGTCTGCGTCTGTCTTCTCATGATTTTCTATTTCTTCTTTTAGGATTTTCCTTTCTCTCATTTTGGTTTTGGTGATGAACTGCAGTAACCACAGACATCCTATGACTATTATTAACAGAAGCACCAATATTTTGAGTACATGCAACCACAGAAGGACACATGTGAGAATATGATATATTCTTACCTGGTCAGAAAACACACTTTTCATAGCATGCCACAAAACTCCAAGTCTTAAGTGAAGCAAAGCAACCTTCTCACTACTTCTCCCTTACATTTTCCCAGACCTGTTCTCTGGAGTAGGAAAAATAAGATATAGTTGACAGTCAGAGATGGGCAGCTGGTGTTGCAAGAAGACTACAGCCCCGGTAAGCATGCCTGAGGACAGGCACCACTGTTATGTTGCAGGTAGGATATAATGACAGGACCATCAGCCACATGCCTTGCTGCTGTCAAGTACAAGACAAGCACTGAGCAATCCCACCTCAAACAAAACCAAAACAACATATGCCTACAGGCCACAAACAGACCATATGGAGTATCTCAGCATGCATGCTCACACTGTGCCAGCCTGACTGACAAGCCCGGACAGTAAGCAATCACCAGGCATCACGACTGCCTTCTTGTCATAAATGGTCCTTCATTTCATGTCCCAGCTTCCACCAAAATGATGTTAACCATGGCTGAAAAGTCAAATTTGGTGCTGGTTACATCATCCATAACCACAATCCAGACCTGCTTCCAGTGTGCCTGTCCTCCAGCAATCCTCCCTGGCACCATCACCAGGAACCCCAGTCACAGGGCAGGATCCCAGTGCAGGCAAGTGCTATGGCTCCTGTGAGGTAACTTGGCAGCTTTACCTCTTGAGTGAAAAGCAGGCTCTGTTACAAGCAACAAGATAACCTACACTGGAATTACAGTGCGGTGCTTGGCAAAAAACAAACTGTCAGCTAGGGGATTATTTTTCTAATTTAATTTCTTCTGACTTGGTTCACAGACTTCCACAGAGTTCTTTCAAACACTTTTGTTCTTACTTTTGCCATGTAAAGCAGCTCACTGAGAAATTACATGGCTGTACTGTAACAACATAACAGTGGATGTGTTCCAAATCGGAAGAAACATACAGGTCTTCTCATTGAAGAGGTAATTATGTTTGCATTCAGCAGCTCCTGCAAACAAGATTTGGTTTAATTACTATAAATCACACTAGCACCTCTTACTACTCTGAATACTCCTGGAGGAGTTAGCCATAACATAGCATATGTTTCCCTGAAGACAAAATATCGTAATATGTGCTAGCACAAACAGATGAAGAAGACAGCTGTTAACAACTAAAAGTCAAGAGAAAGCACTCTTCATATAACGTTCTGGTTTAAGATTATTGTGAAGAACAATTTCAATGTGGGTACTGCTCTACAATTTAAAACCAGGCAACTGTGCTCAAAATCACTGATTTTTGAACAAATTCAGCACAGTCTTAGCTTGATTACCTAGACATTACTACACTGGTGGGCTCTTCCAGGTTCTATTCTGACACATGAAATAACCCCTGGGGACTACACTGAAAGACTCTAGATGTCATTCCAGGAAGGGATGTATCTCACAGAGCAAACAAGCATTGTGTTCTTAATGAAGAAATAGAGGAAGAATAAGTCTGCAGTGACTGGCAGAAAGCAGGAAGAAAGTCACAGCATGGGTCTCGTGACAGGCCTTTGTTTTCTGCTGTGATCTTAATACCACCCAGAAGGTGAACAACGTTCCTGATAAGTAGATCCAGCATCTCTGGAAGCTACTGGATGTAGGCAAGGGTCATCCTGTGGCAGTAAGAAGACACAATAGCTTCTTCCTCTGCTATGAACATCTCCTCAACTTCTTTAATCCTGCCTGTGCTCTTCGCTTCCTCTTTAACAGTTCTTTTGCTCTTAAACTCTGGATGTTGACATCTTTACTTCTACCAAAAACTGCTCCAAGAAGAAAAACTTCACATTTAGAGTCTGGACAGAAATCACTCCTTGACTAATGTGCACCAGTTCTAATTCTAATCTAAACAGGATTATAAACATGGCTTGTCGGTATGCAGCTCGAGCATAGCACTATTAAACACTGCTTCCTTGCACCACAGGTCTGCTATAAGTTTCCCAAAGTCAGAAGTAGTTACTATAAGTGAAGCAGAGGGTGAAGAAGGGAAGGAGGAGGTGTTGTAAGAGGTTTTGTTGTAAGAGGTTTTTGTATTGACCAAGTTAACCTATACACAGCAAAAAAGACAAGTTTCCTATTTACTTTTTTTAAAAATTTATTTTTACAATTTGAGACGGAAATTCACACTTAAGGTTGAACAGAGGTAATCGGAAAGGAGCAATTTGTGTAAATGCAGTGTGCTGGGTGATAAAGTAGGACATGATTAGAGGCAGCCTTCAGGAACCTGGCCAGCTGCTGGGAACCCAGAGAGACAACAGTTTGCACAGTTTGGGGCACTCCCCACACATGCGTCTGTGTCAGACAAAACAGCAGCTGCGAATACCATGATAGAGGCATTTTCACTGCACAGAAAGAAACCTCTAACACAGGACACCTCAAAAAAGCATCCAGCACTGCTACATAAAACGGCAGCAGGGGACAAGTGTTTTCAGCTCAAATGACACTTACCCAACCACTCGCCACTGAAGGCTAAACCTCCCCACCCATACTTCATACTCTGCAAGCTCACACAGTTTTAAGAGCTCAGAAACAAGTCCATCATGAACTTCAAATCTGCACCTCTAACAGGAACAGGAAAAAAAATAAAGCAGTGCTGGGTAAGAAACATTGATCAAACCCAAGAGAGAAATAAAAAGGGAGATCCATGAGCTGTGAGACTCTTGGAATGGCTGATGTCCAGCAGTTTTTGCCTCAGCTTTAAAGGAGATAGGATGCAGGATTTACAGATACATGTCATCCATTCAGCACTTCCAGACTTTGTTGCCTTAGCTGATATGACAAAGTATTTAACATGCCAGTTGCATCCACATCAGATTCACTCTAAATGTAGACAAGCATGCATAAGAAAACACCATGGCTATGCTTTCCACACTGCATTTCTTCTTCTCCTTCTTACCAGTTGCTCACCTGTAGCTCAACCATATGGCAGGCAGCTTACAACTCACAAACCAACAGCCACTAAATTCAGTTTTAAGGGGGCTATGAAAGCAGTTGCACAGCACAGCAAGATTTCAGCAATGATTTTCTGAACAAATTATTCATAACTGAGATGTAATCCCTTCACTTACAGCAATAAAGGCTAGGTCAGATAGCATTCCAGCATTGGACCATCAAAAATTGACAGTATTTCCAATAAGGGATCATGCCGGATTATCGACACTTCTAACAGAAGCAGCAAAGCCATGGTGGATAAAACATAACAGGTATTGAGGAAGCATTCTCTAACTCCAATATATCACTTGGCCTGAAAAATCAGGCATTTGTTGTCAGTCCCAAATGATTTAATGTCACCTTGGCAGTGTTTTCCAAGTGTTCTTTTTTTTATCTGATATCTCCCAGTCCTGAGTCAGATTCCAAATTGTGTTGCCATCACAGGTCTGAAAAGTCACCCATAGCCACCCAAATCTTTCACGTCTTATGCACATCTTAAAGAAATTACTGTGATCTCCTCTCCTGGTTTCACCCTGGCTAAAGGCACCTACACTGGCTACAGTCGGCTCTTTGACGACAGCCACTAGCTGTATGTAGCAGTTTTTGTAACCTTTGAACATAAAAGCTACTGCCACACAGAATGAGGCTTGAAAGCACACAGTATTTAAAAAATATTAGTTAAAACTACCCTACAAACCTTTTAAAGCTTTTCTGTACAACTCTGCCCATATGTGTTTAGTCTATTTCAACCAACTCTCCAGACGATAAGGCCTTTAAAGCCTGCTGCCTTCACTTCTCTTTTGGAACAAATTCCAAAAATATGTAATTATTTTAATATGCGTAAATCCAGTCATGGACTATATTAAGCATGTTTCCTGGTCATCTTTGCTTTCCTGTTATGTTTTGTACCTGAGTGATATTCTAAAGTCCTTGGATTACTGACAAGCTACATAAAATCAAGCTATTTTGCTGCATATTGAATAACTCCATTACATTCCACAGGATTGCTCATGCATTGCAAAATAAGAGTTACTATATTTTTGTGTGTGATATCAAATCAAGATTATATATACAATATAGTACTTTATATACATACATATATATATGATATAGTACTCCAGCCACTATTTCCAAAAGTCAGTGACAGAAGTTCAGGCTAGCTTGCTACTTACTCAGAAGATTCTCTTGGAAAAAAATTCTGCAGGGAAGAACTGCAAGAAAAAGAGGAATGAAAATAAGTTGCCAAGGACAAAATGGGGAGATGGTGAGTGGAGGATGGAACCAAACTCACAAAGGGAAATACAGCATCCTGCACAGAAATAATTTCCACAGGAGATGAAATTTGAGATAAAATTATTATAATCCAAAACAATTTACAATAAGAAAACCAAGATAGCTTTCATTAACATTTGGAAAATAATTACTGGATAGTAAGCTCTAAGCCACAAAAGACTCAAACATCTTCATGAACATCACTAAACTAACAAGTTTTTCAGTCTTAACACACAGAGTAGAAACCTACCAATGGCCCAAAGGGTTGTTTAGAAAGGCTCCACTGAATCAGTATACATGTAGGATAATCCAGAAACAGCAATATCTCAGTTCTTATGGCAGTTCAAACATGGCAGGCTTCATCTGAAACTTCAAAGTGCAGCTATTACTGCTACCTGAAATGTCTGAATCAACGATATATGGAGCTGCTTTAATGGTATTCAGATTCACAGTTGCATCTAAACAAAATCAGATGTACAGTCAAGTCCTCCTGTTGTATCACAGTATTAATTCTTAATTTTAAGGTAGACTACCAGAGGGCAGATGTCTTAAAACCAGTCAGTCCTGACACACAACCACTGACTGCAGCAACTAAAGGGAAACAAGGGCAGACACTGCAGCCTGTGGGG
The DNA here is from genome assembly GCF_036013475.1 of Columba livia. NCBI lineage: Eukaryota > Metazoa > Chordata > Aves > Columbiformes > Columbidae > Columba > Columba livia. Next base: position 2,051,210 of record NW_027043810.1, read on the forward strand.
CAGGGCTGAGTTTTGTCACATTGCTGCCTGCCTCTTGTACCAGAAACAGTGCTGGCATCCTTTATGAACCTGTGTGCAGTAAAAACACCCGTAATGCTGTAACAAGGATGTTTTTGACATCCATTTTGTCTGATATTCTGAGAAACTTCCCTTGCCTTAGTGAGAGCGACTGCTGCAGTGAAGCATGACTGATCTTTGTTATTAGGGTGCCACTTCAGAGCAGCCCTGACAGCAAGGGCTGCTCCAGCAAAGACAAATAAAGAGCAAAATATGCAGGGTGATGGCAGCAGGCAAAAGCAAACCAGATCTGAAGTGTGGTAAAAAACTGGAAATAAGCTTGCAAGGTGAATGAGCTTGTAACTTCCGAGCTACGGCTGTAACATGCTTTGTGCGGAGCTGTGCCAACACCTCTAATGTAAGACACAAAGCCACAGAAGTAAAATGCCTCTTGCAGAAGTGGATGACAGTGGGGGCTGTTTAAAAAAAGGGCAAGAGGAAAACCCCAGGCCACCTCCTCCTTTTGTCATAGGTAGAAAGACCCATTAAAGCATTCTATAAATATGAGATTGACTAACGTGAAAAAAATTGCACTTTATGTGACTTGGGGAGGTTTTTGTGGGGGAGGTGTATGTTTGTCAACTATTGTTATTTCTTGATGGTGTAGTACCTGCTCTTAATAAAACCACAAGCTGCAGGAGGTAACATAAACAAATGCACTCTCACATTCTCATGACAAAACCACAGCCCTCACCAAAAAGCAATTCTGTGACCAGAGAAGAGCAAGTAAGTGCACTGCAGTATCTATCTCTATGTGTTCAAATGAGAATCCTTTGCTACATGCCCACTGTAGCAGGAAGAAGATTAGTGGAGGCCTGGAGAGTTCAAAAAGATTCTTAAAAAGCTAACGGTTCATCTGCAGTTTCAGGAAATTCCAAGCGTAGTGAAGCCAGACTGCACCATGAATATTTACCATCTGTACATGCTGTTTGTTGCCATTTTTTTGGACCATAAGCTTTTCTCTTTTCCTCTCTGCCTGCACGGGACAGAACTTCTACATCCTTAGCAGTGCTGCTGGTGCTAATTCAGTTTCTGAGAAGATGATCAAATGGCTGAAGAAGGCAGGTAGCAGAGATAAACCTTCATCTGTACTGAAAGACATGCTGCATCTACATTTGAGGATAGTGAAACAACCCACTGTTTTCCAGTCTCCAACTCTGTATAAGTAGATGCGCTCAATGTGAGTCAAATAAAGACTCAGAGTCAAATAAAGACTCAGATACGTGCAATTTACAGGCTGTGGTGCTAAGCTGCTGCTACCTTGTCCCATCACAAGCAAAGCCAGGCAAACTCGCTCTCCAAGGAGCAGCAGAGTGAGGTGAGACAGCTGCTGCTGGCCTTGATGCTTGTTACCTCTCAGCAGACCCAATCTGCTCAGGCACAACATCTTACTGTCATGGAATATACAAAAGACAGCAACTCAACAGCAGTGTTAGTTGTGGGGGACTATGGTGGGTCCTTTGATTCCCTGGTGGAGGGCATGGGAACAGAAATTAGCCTTGAAGATATTAAGGCCTACCTGTGAGAAAGATGGGAGTAAAGGAGTATCTGGAGATGTTAAGGATGTACCCGTGAGAGAGAAGGGAGTAAAAGAGTAACATTGATGATAGCCAATGAGATGTTACTGCTGTAACTTGTAACCGATGGTGAAGAGACACATGAATTGGTAAAACTGTAAAAAATGCACTTGCGGCAATAAATGGTAACTACTACTTTCATCCTGGAAGAACTTGGTCTATGTCGTTTGTCCGTCTCAACCACGACAGTTAGTCCTCTGCACTTGTTCCAGGTGGAGGAATTCCTCTTCTCTCATGTTCTAAAAGAGCTTAGAGGCTTACACCCTAAGCCTAGGGCATCACAATGCAGAAGGTAAAAAGCTGGTTTGAAAGAAACAGTAAACTCGTGCTTTCAGTGATGACAAATTGTCAAACATAAGCAAATCAGAGAGCTAAAGTCCAAGTGCAAATCCATTCTGCCAGCTGTGCAGGAGCTGTGGCTCCTCTGCTTCACACTAGGCCAGCAGGGACTGATTGAATTACACAGATGGCCCTGACATCTTGAAGAAAATTTTGACAGAATAATAAAAAGTCAATATTTTTCATGGGAACAAGATATTCAAATTAAACAAATAATGTGTTCCATTGAAAATATATGCTTCTCAACAATACAGCTGTGAAAAATTTTCACCAAGCCCTCAGTGGTTTCACTAAGGAGGATTTAATGCATGAGTCTAGGCTGATCCCAAAAATTTAGACCTGTGTATGAATGACGACTGCCATGTGGAAAAGACTGCTACATAGAATACTCTAATTAGCATCAAGTGTAGTTAACCAAGAATAACTCCACATATATAATTCCTTTTATGCCACCTTAAAACTTAATCTGATTTAGATTCAGTCACTTCCAAACCTATATAAGCTAACCTGAGGGAAAGGCAGTCAAACCAGAATAAGGATGAAGAATCAGGACTGAGAATCAGGACACTCTGTGGAAAGGAAATGAAACTTGGACCTTATAATATATGAAGAAAATGTCTTTCTGTGGACAAATTCATAAGCGAGGTCTTGGCACAGGTTTGCTCTCAGGCAAAACTAAGGCAACACCTTTTGTTAGAGGCTGTGAGGTGCTCGGCATCCTGAACTCCCATGGATTCCCTTGATCAGTGCTTTGATAACAGAAACAAAATATGAGGATTAGTGCAAACCAGAACATTGCTTTCTGCGATGTAACAAGATAAAGAGCTTTGAGAACAGCGATACATTTGTCGCATTTACCTCTCCATTTAACAAAGCGCCCTCTGAACCACTGTGCATTATTCATCAGGTCTGCAGCAGCACTACGGATGCTGTTCACAGTTCTGAGATTGTATTACATGTCTGAAACACACCCACCTTTCACTGGCAAGACCTTTGAGGATATCCCATTCTTTAGTGGGAGGCTCAAACTAAGCAATTTTTTTTTTAAATGAATAGTTTATTTGTCAAAAAAATAGTGTCAGCTGACTGATAATTGTGAATTTGACTTAAATTTACCAGGTAGCTTTGACCCTGTTTTCAAGTGAGGGAGAGAGAAGATGATACAGGCCTGTTTTAGCATTTTGAAAAGATCATGTTTCAATTCTTCACGTCAGATTCACACCAACAGTAGTTATGGACATTAAGGCAGTGATTAGTGAACACCATAAGAAAAGTCTGAAAGCCAAATGAATACACTTTCATAGAGTTTTCAATGTTCTAGTATACAGTGGTGATATATGTGCTGTATGAACTAACATCACTTTTATTTCTGGATGGAAATATACAGGGTGTTTCACAAAGATGGATGCAATTTACCAAAACTTGGTAACTCATTAAACCATTTGTAAATTTTTGTGTGATTGTAACATGTTGCCATCATGAAATATACTGCTTTAAAATTGTGTTCATCTTTTTTAAACACCCTATAGTTTCTTGCAAAGCCTAAGTGATATAGCAAAAACAAGAACCATTCCATTAATGTTATTTTGCATCTAAAATAAAACTTCTTAACTTTGCCTTTGGAAGAAGACAAATAAATTTTGATGGAAACCATAATCTAAGCTCATTTTTCCAGCTATGTATTTTTAAAATCTAAAGTGATGGTTGAAGATATCCTTCAGAGAAGGATATTTCTCTTCTCTTAGAAGAGAAATAGTTTAGCTTTTTTCACAACACTGATTTTCAGCCTTGCATCCTACATGGCTAACCCACCTAAGTTTTGCCTTCTAGGATGCTGCAGGCCTGCAGCTTGTTCTGAAATTATCTGGGATTCAACTACATGAAATACTGAAACCTAATGAACATAACTGACTGTAATTAGCCTTTTGTGGGTCACTATGCCCTTTAACTTCAAACACATACAAGGGTCATGCTCATTGGAGAGATACTGAGTGAACACTGAATCCACTCTTCACACAGAACAGTAAAACTATTCCTTTAATGTGCATTTATATTTTTTACAAGATCATTACTTGAAATGCCAAAATAATGAGAGAAAAAAAAATTAAGGCACTGTCAAGTTAGAAAACACAAATAGTAGAAGTCAATGAGAAAATTTGTTTTGCAGACTGATTCTGTTTCTTTTGAAATGAAGGAAAAATGTTTATGGCTTCAAGTTACTCTGATTTTTTACCAAGTTTGCATATTCATTAAAATCAACTATGAAATATTTTCAGATAAGCTTTGTGCAGCTTATAATATAAAATATAAATATCGAACTAGCAAAACTCCCACTTTTTTAATTAAAGAGACATGCCCCTCTTCCAGGCAGACACTGAAGGCATACAGATGTATTTTCACTGGGACTTCGACCCCTCAGCTGTCCTAGGGCAAGTCTTAGCATAGGCACCACTAACTTTTCTGCAATAGCACTGGCACAGCCAGAACCTACTCAGAACGTGAACAGTCAAATCATGTGCACTCAGGTAAATCACCAGTGCAACAACCCTTGTCACTGAACAGTGACAAGCAAGTCTGTGGAACTAACATTAACTAATATAGTGGAAGCAAGTTTAGAACTAGCATTAAAATGTATTCACTGATCAATGCACAGCATATAAATGGCTTACAAGAAAACTACATACATAAAATGTCTCACACTATTATTTTAAACTGAATCTGGAGTTCATACTCAGCAGCTCACTGAGTAAAAGTTCATCTCCTCCATGTGATTACCAAAGTTGTCTGTGGTGTTTACATGTGAGACCTTGAAGTAACTGTGTTATCATCACAGTATTCACAAAATGCTATGGTCACAATTGTCAGAGGTCATGTCCAATATCCAGATCCGCACTGCAGAAGTCATATAGCAAAACTGTCACCACAGAGATAAACACAATCTATCATATATTCTCACCATAATCATACAGCAATGTCACTATGCATGCTTATTCTCATCATACGTTATTTTTACTGTAGATCAATTTTTGTTATTTGGTGTATTCTTAACATTTCCATACTGTTTTCACAGTAGTTATAAACTATGGACAGATGTCTTCAAAAAACCAAAATAACTCAGCAACAAACAACTCAAAGAGAAGCACATGAACAAATAACCTGCTTTGCTCAAAGGAATGATGAGTTAAGAACCATACCTGGGAAATTAGGTCTGTAAGGACTTTTTCCTGAGACAAGCAAGGAATAATACACCTTTATTATCGGAGTACTCGACAGCACAGCTACTACAGGAAAGATACACTCTACATGAAGATATATGATACTAATGTAACAACTTCTGCATCCATAGATAAAATATAGTACCCATTTTCCTGTGGGAAGCTATAGTATAAAGCACTGGAGAAGACCCAGACAGTTACTGAACACAAGAACCCAACTGTGTTGAACAGGTCCTTAGTGAATGCACACCAAACCATCAATTTGTGTTACCTACTCTGTACACTTTTTCTTATAGTGCTGTGCCCCCTAGCATATTCCCCAGGGCATCTCCTCTTTCGAATACCCAACTGATGATGTTTCTTGGGACATAAAGGACAGGGAAACATTTCCAGAAGCCACCTTGTGGTGGGTTGACCCCGACTAGCTGCCAGGTGCCTGCCAAAGCCACTCTATAAATCCTCAACTGGACAGGGAAGAGAAAATATGATGAAAGACTCACATTGAGGTAAGGACAGGGAGAGATCACTCAGCAAGTACCATCACAAGTAAAACATACTTGACTCAGGAAAATTAATTTATTGCCAATCAAAATCAGAGTAGGTTAATGAGAAATAAAACCAAATCTTAAAACACCATCCTCCACACCCCCTTCTTCCCAAACTCAGCTTTACTCACGACTTTTTCTATGTCCTTCTTGCAAGAAATGAATGGGGAGGGGGAATGGGGGCTGTGGTCAGTTTCTCACACACTCTCTGTGTCACTCCTTCCCCCTCCCACTCTTCTCCTGCTCCAGTGTGGGCTCCTCCCACAGGAGATGGTCCTTCACAAACTTCTCCAACATGGGTCCTTCCCACAGGCTGCAGTTCTTCATTAACTGCTCCAGTGTGGGTCCCTTCCACAGGGTGCAGTCCTTCAGGAACAGACTGCTCCAGCATGGGCTACTCACTCTGTGGGGTCCTGCCTGAAGCCTACTCTGGCTATAGCCTCCTTCAGGCACATCCACCTGCTCCAACATGGGGTCTTCCATGGGCTGCAGGTGGATCTCTGCACTATTGTGGACCTCCACAGGCTGCAGGGGGACAACCCACTTCATCATGGTCTGCACCACGGGCTGCAGGGGAATCTCTGCTCCAGCACCTGGAGCAGCACTTCCCCTTCCTTCTCCACTGGCAGTGGTGTCTGTAGGGCTGTTTCTCTCACATATTCTCACTCCTTTCTTCTAGCTGCTGTTGTGTATTATTTTTCACCATTTCTTAAATACGTTATCACAGAGGTGCTACCAATGTTGCTGATGGGCTTGGCCTTGGCCAGCGGCAGGTCCATCTTCGAGCCAGCTGGAACTAGTTCTATTGGACATGGGGGAAGCTTCTGGCATCTTTTCACAGAAACCACCCTTGTAGCCCCCAGCTACCAAAACCTTGTCATGCAAACTCAATACGTTCCTTTAACTCAAGTTTCTCGTTACATTTTCTACAGCTTCCTAAACCCACTTTGCTCCCAAATCACCACTGGCAGAGTGATATCAACAGGTCGGTTTAATAATAATAATCATGATAATAGTTTGTAGTTTCAGGCACGGAGGAGAGATCTGAAATATATATATATATATAACATATTTGAAAAACAGAGGGATCCCTTCAAATTCATACACCTCATTCTGAGCTTGAGAAGTGTCTAGAAAGGGCAAACTCAGAGACTTCCCCTTCACCAACATGTGAAAGAGTCCTTCAGAGTATAGTGTATTCACTCACTAGACTGAGGACATCAACTCCAGCAACATTAGCATAGAGTTCAGGCACCACGAACTCAGGCACCTGCAGCACTGCATGATTATTGCTGGTCTTCACAGCTGCTTGTAGAGACCGGATCAGGTCTGCTGGAGAAGGCCGGTTAGTTGCATTCCACTGCCAGCAGGACTTCATGATGTTGTACCTGTAAGATGGAGAAGTAAGGAGGCACTGGGAATGAAAAGCAACACAAAGTTTCACTACAGTCATCTTACATTTAAAACATCTAGAGACCTCCACTTTTTCTTCTTCATATAAAGTTCTTTCCATGACCCTTTGACATTTGCAACCACATAATAATGTGTGGGGGCAAAGGCATGCAGTTGTTTGAGCGGATGCCATCTGTGAGCATGGGAAAAGGGAAAAAGATTGTTTGGTGTTCCCTTTTGAAACAGTAAATGAAATTCCTTATGGAAGAAAAAGCCTCTGAATATTAAAATAAACAATGTCTTCACAAAGAGGAAGTATAATGCCTTAGATCTTCTGTGTGGATGCTTTGTTCATTCCAGGAAAAATCCCACAACTTAGAGGAAAAACATACATAAGTCCAGAATAGTCCTGTGCTTTGCAGGGAAACAGGGGAGCAACAAAATGCAATGGAAGACATGGAAACAGAAATAAGAGAAATTTTCAAAAGCAGGAAAGAGAGGTTTTGGCAAGCAAGGTTTCATGCAGTAGAATCCAGTAAGGAGATGTGGTAAACATGAGAGAACAAGTCTCCTCATCTAACAGGGTACTGTTTTGTATAGTCTAGACTTAGAGATCTTCTTTAAGATCTAGTTTTGTATATCTCACTTCCATTTAGCTCTGCAGATCTCAAGTTCAAATGTCCATAAAGAAAGAAGCTTACATGGCTTGCCGGCAGCTTGAGGGCTGCTTCATAATGTTCTGTCTCTGCAGGTATGATAAAATGTCAGAAGGTGGTACCTCAGGATATGGTGGAGCACCTGGAAGGGAAAAAGGAATTAAGGTAATGATTGCAGATAGCAGCTTCTGTATAAGAATGCCTTCGTCCCCTACCAAAAGCCTTTTTTTCCTACCACAACTCACTCTGAGAGAAAGTCTAAAACAAATTGACAAGACTTCACAAGTTAGGAAAAACAGGATGGTTATTCAAATGGTCCAGCTTTACATTCTGAAATTTGAGATTTTGGGTCTTGCTAATTTGCTGCTGCCTTGCATATTTTTTTTTATTATCATTAAATCTTCTTACCTAATGTAATCATTTCATACAGTAGAATTCCAAAAGACCATCTGCAACAAAAGACAACATACCAATGGTAAGTTTCCACTCTAGCTAGCTAGTCTAAATACATAAAATCGACTACGCATGACCTGCAGAAATGAGAAGAGAAGCTATGAGCTATGAAGTGGGAATTATGCTGAGAATAGATATGCCTTATTGTGAACTTCAGGACACGACATGATGCATAAAGAAGTGAAAGACACAGGCCTGACAGACAGATTAACTTCTAGCCCAGAAGTTAAATCATACATGTCTGCTTTGATGCTTGGGGGTTTCTTCAGGAGCCGCTCTGGAGCCTGCCACTTGACTGGCACAATCTGTGTGACTGAGTTGGCACCGTATGTGTGAATTTCATAGGCAAGACCCAAACCACAGAGCTTAGCAGTGAAGTTGTGATGAAGGAGGACATTCCTGGCAGCAATGTCACCGTGGAACAAATTATTCTGTTCAAGGTAAGCCTGGAAAGTTGGAAAAGAAAGAGACAGTTATAATTCTATTTATTTTAATTTATACAAATTTAACTTAGTTTATGCCTGTCTTCCCTGCTGTGGAACAAGGGTGTATACTCACCAAAATAATGCAAGCATATTTGGCTCAGTTTTAACAAAGCACATCTTCAGTGCTCAGGCCAAGAAGACTTATGCCACCATGCAGACTCGTGTTGCAATCAAGCAAGAAAGAAAAAATGTAGTGAATATAAGCAGACTTACCAGAGCTGCTGCAACTTGCTGTCCAACTTCATATACTTGCCTCTCAGTGAGGTCATAAGGGACACCATCCATTGTCATTACATCCTAGAAACACAAGAGCAGTACTTGGATCAAACATATGCCTTAGCTGTAGGCTACCAGGGAACATTTCCTTCTAATCTAATAAAATGAGTACTATCTAATCTTAGGCTTTGCCAGTTAGTTTCACAATTGGTCACAAATTGACTGACATATAAGGGTACATGGATGTGTGATGTGGATGGATGGATGGTGTGCTGGGTAAGACAAGTACACTAGAGACAACTGCTGGGTAAATGGAAGGGTGGAGAAGAGATGAATAGGTTAGACAGACATGGGCAGAATGACAGTGGAGAATGACAATCCATATGCATGCATGAAAGACCTACTATAAATTAGAATCATGAGTAGAAAAGCACATTGATAACATATGAATCGCTATCTGGTATGAAACTAAATATCCATCTCCGTTACCACGCTGCCTGTTACAGTGACCCTAGCTGGATATCCAGATGAGAGAAAGAGAATAAGGTAAGCACACAATGCTTTTCCTGTGTCGTTTTCCAGCCCCTAACTATTTTCAGCTTACGGACTTCCTGAGACAGTTATGGTTTCCACATGCTCAGTAACGTTTGAAAGGCTATGGTCCGTGAATTCATTCACTCATGTCTTGAAGCCATGTGAAGTTTCAAAATCCACAGCAGTCAGTGGCAAAGAATTCCATTAGTCAACTCCCCACTTCACGAAGCAGCAACTCCATTTGTTTTGTACATGGCACTTACTAGCTTGATTTGCTACCACCTTGTCCTTCTGCTGAAGTAGACAGCGAGAAACCTCTCTGTATTTAGTGTTCCAGATGCAGGAGGATGATGGATTTATATGGTGACATGGCAGAATTTTCTTTCTATGCCTTTCTAAATAATGTCTAATATTTAATTTCTTTTTTTTTGCTTGATTTAACATTTTCATCAGACTTTATATTTTAATATTATAAAATCAGTCCCATTATTTCAGCCGTCATCAGCAGGACTACTCTTCTTCATGGGCATAATTTCATTTTTAACTATACTGAATTTCATCTGTACTTTTTATTGGCCAGTCTCTCAATCTTGAAGGATCTTTCTGCAATTTCTCAAGGTCAGTCCTTGCTTTTACTGGCTGGTATCACTAGCAGTCTTTATCACCTCCTGTCATTGCATTTTCTAGGTTATTGATACATGTAATGAACAGCACCAGGTCCTAGCATATACACCAGCAGAACTTCATGGGTGACCTCCCTCCATGCAAGTACCAACCTTTCACTTTTATGTTGTTTCCTGTGTTTTAATCAACTCCTTGTCACTCAATGACCTTCTCCTTGGTGTCATAACTGCTCTGTTCTCTTAAACGCATTTGGAGTGGGACATTATTTAGAACTTTTTAGAAATTCAGGTAGCTGTAGCAACTCTCATTCCAATGGTCTGCAAAGTAGGACTTCACTTTACAGAAGTATGTCAACTTCTTCAAACTATATTGTATCAACAGAGATATCCACTAATTCTATTGCAGTTTAGAGTTGTGTAGAACTTATCTGGGGGACAGAAATAGTTTAGACTTATATAGATGGATGCACAGAGAGATGAAAATAATCATCTGTGATTTGTGGACTATGACTTATGGATAGATATGTACCTAAGGAATTTAGGAAGATATTCTACCATCACTTTGTTTTGACTCACCTTCCGACATGTCCATAGAAATGTCAACAGGTCACCAAGAGACACATCTTCCATGATCATATAAAGTGGAAGCTGGTCTACACAGCACCCAACCAGTTCAACCAGGTTCTCATGATGGCCAAGATTTTGATGGAATTTAATCCTTCCTAGGAAATCCTTTACTTCCTGGGGACTAGCCAGTTCTGTAAGAAAAAAACAAAACAAACAAATGAAGGCAGCAAAGAACAGGGCGAGTAGCTTTTACAATCAACATGAATGGCAATCTTCTTTCATCTTGCCAAGGCACTCCTTCCAAAACACCACTGATACTGAACACAATGTGTTCTTGTCCAGTAATGACTACAAAGTTCTGCTCAGCATCAAGTATTTGATACAGAGATCTGTAACAAAGTGGATTCTGGCCATGTGCTTTACCTTGCAAGGCTTTCAATACTACAGTTTTAGTCTCCCCGCGTTTCCCAGTTGTCAATTGAGCTCTGTAGATGCTCCTGTAGCGGCCATGTTTTATCAGCTGCAAGGTGCCTAGTGAGAGTTTCTCTCGTGGTATCTCCAATTCTTTCAGAGTCAAGGAAGCAGAATTTAGCAGGCTCTCCACAGAGGTCTCACTCAGCTGGATATAGCAGTTCTCTGTTGAGCTGGATTCCTGCTTATTGTTGTCATGTGCTGACAAAAACAAATACACATGATGCATAAAAGCAGACAGATGAACTCCTGTAGCAGGTGGTAACGTCTATCTTTCTATACTCCCTATCCTCCACTAGTCCCTGTTCTATTTCCTGCCGTTCTCATAGGAAGTGGGAGACAGCAGCGTGAAATTAACTTTATTAAATGACAGTATAGAAAGTGGATTAGCTAGGTGTGATCTACATCAAAACAACTGTCATTCATGATTACCTCAGTGAAACTTTCCTTGAAGTAGCATCTAGAAAGCTGTTCCAGAAACACACTTTGCAGCTCTCAAGTGATGTTACCACAGTACATTAATCAGCCTATATGGTATGTTGTTTTAGGTTTTCTCAGATCCATCTATACTACAGATGCCACTGTTACTACTGCAAGTGGAATAACTCAGGGTTCCCAGTTTTTCTAATGTTCACAAGGATTGCTGAATACCACTCAGGCTCATCAGAAATGCTACTGCCTAACAGTTCAAGCAATGGGAAAATGGGATTGACTTCTGGCTACTGCAATCAACACTCTTTCCTCAGTCTGAAACACATTTTTCTACCTTGGTGTCCAGATGATGATGATTGCTTCTGCTTTGCTCGCAGTCCTCGACAGTGGAGCCAAAGGATCACAGTTAGCACAATGACAAAGAAACCCACAAGGAGAACTGGGACAACAATCACTTCAGTCTGATGTTCACGCACAACTATCATCAGAAAAAGAAAATGGGAAGCCAAAGAATTAGTAGCACTGCCTGACACACATTGGTTCTGTATAACAAAGTAGTAATAACCAATTTCAGTAACTTTCAACCCCCAAAGCATGTGTATCTATCCTCTGTTCCTTGGAACAGCAACTCAACACTGAACATCTCATTTTTCAAAGATGCTGAGTATCTAAACTGTATGAAACCACTGGGACAACTGGACGTAACATCACTTATTTAGATACCTTAATTCAGAGAGTAGGAATTGTAGCCATGTGTAAATATCATCTACCAGTGAAACAGAGCAAGGCCTGGCAGAGGGATAGGAGGGAGACGGGAAGGGCTGGAGGTTACTGTGCCATCACAAATACATGTACCATTACAGGTTCAGCTCCTTCCATCAAAATTATAGGGAGCATTTTAAAGAAAACAGGGCATGGTCACTTTGCAACTAACAAGGATGTTGCAGGTAATTAACTCTCTTAGCTCCTCAGATTTGGATGTGGTGCTATTTTTGTACATGGCAAGACCACATTTCAGTTCCCAAAGATGACAAAGTCATGAAATCAAAATCTCACAAGACTGGTCCTTAGGGAAGCAGCAGGGAATCTTTAATCACTATTATTATGTCTCATTCAAAGTAGAAATACTATAAAATGGCTAAAATTCTGTGAGATTAATCCCACCACAAAGGCTGCATGCCCCTAAAAGTTTCTACTGCACTGAGACACAATGCAGAAAGAGCTCAGTCAAATCCTTCTGTGTGGGCTGGGATGCAGGTGGAGCAGGGGAAAGGGCTTGGCCTGATTTTAGCAAAACTGGCCTTCCTGCTCAGCATGTGAAAGCTTATTACTCAAAGAAATCTGTGAATCTTACCACATAGCTTGTCATTGCTGTTGCATTCCAGCAGCATGCGTGTGAATCTTTTTACATCCCCTACCATGTTCAATTCCAAGCACGTGGGTCTCTGATGTCTGTCTTCTGCACAGACAAGAAGAATATTAAAGAAATCTATCAGGGGGCAGTATGATTTATGAAGCAATAAGTGAACTGAATATGAAGGTTTCTACTCCTTATGATCAGCAGTTGTGTGAAAAAGCAGCCCTAGGACTTCAAGGCTTAGGGAACTATACAGGATATTCACTATCAAATCCTACAAATGGCAGAATGCATGACCAGAGAGAATTTAAGATTAAGCTTATTCTGCAGTGCTTCACAAGCAATTGTGTACCTTTAGGCCTAGAGGTTGGCACATGCACAAAAATTCAAAGTCCCAAACTTAATTGTATTTAAAGAATACTCAATACAGCTAATACACTTCTAGCTAACACACTTCTTAGAAAGGTACAGCCTTTTATCTTCTGGTCCATTACAAATGAACAGATCAGTAGCAAGCATACTATTGCTCCACAACAAAAAGAAGAAAAAAAGTCTTGCCATTAGTGCTCTCCAATACTATTATCACTGCCAGGTCTGTAACTAATCTGAGGTACAACATCTGGAACCCTTCTGCGTTTGTAGTTGAAAATGGAGGGCCTGTGCAAGCATGCATGTTTCCACGGGTAATTTCAGCTATCACTAATCACTTAGCATGTACAATCATACACCTACAAAACCTTCTGATTGTGTAAGTACATTTCTCATGTGTACAACCCAGCTCAGACAGAGCTGGATTTGCAAGTGTATGCCAGTGTCTGTGTGTTGCACCAGCACTGCAGATCAGCTGCAGGTCTCCCAAAACACATCCCTGATGTTGAATTTCAGCTATTCTGCATTACAGGGGGAGATTATGCCTGTAGAAATTTGTATTTCTGTTCAAATTGATGTATGTGTTTTTGTTTATTCTCTGGAAAACACAAAAGCGCTTTAGAAGATGCCCCACTGCTACACTAAGTAGTAATCTTTAAGTAATCTTTACTGAGGATTGAAGTCCTAAGACAGGAATAGTCTCTGTGATGCTACATTGATTTACATGAGTACAGGACCTGGACTACTATTTCTAAAATATAAAAATCAATGTTCTGAATAGTGATGACTGACAGAAAGGCAAGGCATGTAAATTTAGCCACTGTTTCTTATAAACATTGTCAAAAATTTAAGGCTTAACAGCTTCACAAATGGTATCATCTAAAACAATTTATAGGCATTGAGACTTCTGTCCTGTAAGGACTTCATTTTCAGCTATGAGTTCAAGGCAATTAATCTCAACGGCAAATGTTAATAACAATATATGGCATTCTTACTGATATGAATACGTTTTTATGGAAGTTGGTGATGGATAGTGAGTTTAATCTCATGCTTAAAATTAACAGTTGTAATGATGCTTTACTGGTTGCGCAACAGAGGCAGCAGAAAGAGGAAAATAGAATATATGGGCACTTCAGGGTATCACAAAAAGTCTGTTTCATTTTTTGCTTCCTTTGATTCTTACTAAGCTAGCAAACTCACCTAGTTTCAGGGTGTGGTTACAACACAAATCCAGTCACAGGAGCAATAACACCAAGCTTTTCAGGTACACTGAAAGCAAGCACACTAAGTCAGCCTACCTTGGTTATAACACTTACACACAAATACACAGGTACCAACACAAGAGGAACAGTCCTGGCTTCTTTCACTCAGATACACACAGAAAGACACATATGAACAGATATGACAGCATCACAGGAAAACAGACTTTAGCACCATTAGTCAGCAATCATGTTGCATAATCTGAGTCATAAACAGTCCAACCTCCATCTCAAGACTAGCTAAAAGCTTTGTTTTGTATGGATGCTCACTAGAAATACACACTTACATTTAAACAATGTGCATGCACTGGCACACACAAGCACATGCATACCAACTTGTACTTACACAGAAACACACTCATACAGTTGCAAAGATACATGGAATCACAGAATCACAGAATCGACTGGGTTGGAAAAGACCTCAGAGATCATCAAGTCCAACCCTTGGTTGAACTCCAGTCCATTGACTAGATCATGGCACTAAGTGCCATGTCCAATCTCAGTTTAAAAACCTCCAGGGACAGTGAGTCCACCACCTCCCTGGGCAGGCCACTCCAATGCCTGACCACTCTCTCTGTAAAGAATTTCTTTCTAATATCCAGTCTAAATTTCCCCTGGCAGAGTTTAAGCCCATGCCCCCTTGTCCTATTGCTAACTGCCTGGGAGAAGAGACCAATCCCCACCTGGCTATAACTTCCCTTCAGGTACTTATAGAGAGTGATGAGGTCACCTCTAAGCCTCCTCTTCTCTAGACTAAACAATCCCAGCTCCCTCAGCCTCTCCCCATATGTCTTGTGTTCAAGTCCCTTCACCAGTCTTGTTGCTCTTCTCTGGACCCGCTTCAGCACTTCAATGTCTTTCCTGAACTGAGGGGCCCAGAACTGAAACCAATACTCCAGGTGTGGCCTCACCAATGCAGAGTAGAGGGGAAGGATCACTTCCCTTGTCTTGCTGACCATGCTATTTTTGATACAGGACAGGATACCATTGGCCTTCTTGGCCACCTGGGCACACTGTTGGCTCATGTGGAAAAGCTTTGAAGCAGGAACCATGTCTACACTGGTCCCCTGTCCATAAAAAAGATTCCTACCTACTCCCTTATGCACCTCCCATCAGTGATGCCAGTGGGTGGCACCCAAGTTTTCTAACCATACTCAGGGCAGAACTATGGGATCCAGAAATAAAACCACTGACAGCCACGGGCGCTTTATTTGCACTGGCACTCCCAGTTGTTGCCATTGCTTGTGCAGCCGCACAGGTGTTACCACGTGAAAAGCATGATTAGACAAGCCCATTTACACTCTATGTGTTCACTCTCTTGCAAAACTCAGGAACAAGGAAAAAAGTTGCACTTAATAAGATAATTCTGAAGTGCCTTTCAGTGCTACTTTTCAGGCCAAAACCAAATGAATCCTCATACTTAGCACTGTCTGCAGCTTACTGGTCTAACATTAAAAATATTACGGTTCCTACATTTCCATCCTCACAACAAGAGCAGAAATCAACAGATTTCACCTTATATATTCAATACATGTTTTTTGTAGTGTACCAGTAGGGGACACATGGAGGTTATGTGGAACTAACATATTCGGTGTACAGGTGCATACACATCACAAAGCAGAAAGCATATTGGCCATGCTCAAATACTTTTTTTTATTATATGAACATGGTCTTCCAGTATCAAGCCAGCATAAGGGGGACAAAAATACCTTAAGAGGTTCAAAACCTGCACCTAACTGGAATTCTGATTTTCGTTGTCTGTGTGTTATGTTGTGTCAAGGCCAGTGCTGTCTAGATCATGAGCACAGGAGAACATATCCTGTTTTACTTCAATTTAGAATTTGCATTGAGCTATTTGTGCAATTACAAGTAAGTGTCAGCTTAGCTATTCCACTGGTTTTTTTATTACGCTTTTACATACATTAAAATCCATTCAATTGAAATTCTTGCATCTTCATTTATCTTCATTGTTTATGTTCAAAAACATATTTGCTTCAACAGTCTGGTCTCCTTGCCTGAGCCTATCTACTCTTTCAGATTACTCTGATTTCATCCTCCTTCAGTTGAAACCCATTATTTTTGTTGTTTACACAAAACCTGGAACTTCCCTTTTTCTCTTGGACATGCATTTTTTTCATCAAGTCCTCTACTGTGCAGCACATCAACGTGACTGAACACCTTATTTAAGAAAACTAGTTGGTAGTGCAATATAAAAATCAAACATGATAGGTACCGACCACAGTGCTAGGCCACGCTTCCTTCAGAACACCAGGGCTCGGGTAAGAGTGCTATGTTCCCACTCAGTTTCAGACTCCAAAGCCTTCCTGAATGACACCTTCCCTTTCATACGGGTGACCAGAAAGAAATGAGCTTTTCTAGAACAAAGCTTCTCTACACAAGGGACTGAATGGGAGCAACCAAGGGTTGTGAAGGTCTCTGCAAAGGAGTTTTGAAAACCTACTTGTTCCCCTGACAAGAGCTCAGAGGGAGGGAACAGTGTTTCTGCTAAACAAATGTGGAGAGATGTGGGAGCTTTTGCTGTGTCAGAAGGAAATTAACATTAACTGGTGCAGAGGACAATGCTCAATGTATTATTAACAATGTTCGGATACTATGCAGTTCCAAGCAGACCACAACAATTACGGCAGTCAAGCCTTTCTTTGACAAATACCTGAATCCAAAGCCCCATGTCCAAGCAGTGAAGACCATGGTATGTAGAAACAGCAGAAGCAGCTGCCCTTAATCAATAAGTATGTAGCAAAACCTTGGCAGAAACTAACGTGGAGCCAGCAGCATTTGCAAACTGCTACTTGCAGACTACTTGGAAAACTCTGCGAGGAGTAGCAGTTTCACAGCCCTGCAACAGTGCCAGGTTAATTAGCTCCCACATCTGCCCTATGCAGACACTTCTCTGTGCACATTTGCCAGCCTGATGAACACTGCGGGAAAAGATGGTGGTTTGTTTTCAGCCACATTTTTTGCCAAGCTGATCTGCTGCCCTGGCAGTTTAGAAAAAGCCATAGAAGGCAACACAGGGACAGAGTAAGTAGGTAAAAGATGGCAGATGCAGGGCTGCTTAAATGAGTTCAGGAAGCCCCAATACTGAATGTGAATGTAGTTTTGTGAATGCAGCTGCTCTGAATAAAGTGCTCAGCAATGCCAAAAGAAGGAACTGTGTCTTTTCTCTCTGCTTTCTTCCACTCCTTATTTCTCTCCCAGCTGTGCAACTGATCACAGGTAAACTGATTCAAACCACTAAGCCAGCAGGAAAAATGAACTTTTCTTTTGCCATGGTAATTTCCTGACATTTTAGTGAGTGGTATTAGTTCACCAAGCAATTCAACGAATGCCAGTGCAGGCTCAAGGAAGCAGCAGGAGGACACATCCAGAAGCAGGAACAGGGAAAATGGATCTCCTGCTACCCAGGATGGTAAATGGCTAATTTGTTTAAAGCTGTATTGTCAAACCATTCCCTGTGTCAGCACAAATACACAGGTGCTGTGTGCCAGCATAAGCCCTACTATGTTTTGTCCAGTCCTCTGTCACTGATTCCCACATGTATACTGTTCCCTTAGCACTAGCACAAGCATTCACATGGCAATGACGTAAACTGGATTGGGAAGGTGCTCTGGCCTAAAATAATCAAACCCCTCTCACATATTATGAACTTGAATTTCTCATCAGTCTCAATTTATGCTGTTCAAAGTGTGAGGACATAAGAGTCAAGAAGCTTGAGTGACAGACATTGTGATGAACACTTAGAAAAAAAAAAGAGGAATATCAAGCCTTACGTGTCCATGGAATATATGGGAACAGATGGCTTGAGAACTGCATGCACAGAAACTGCCTGATGCTTGCTCCTGCCATGTTCAGGAAAACGAGGTGTACATATTCAGGGTAAATATATAGTTTTGCCAGTGAATATCTGTGGCTTAGGAACTAACATCAGTTCCCATCATCAGTGCACATGTGTAAATCCTTGAGTATTGATTAACTATTCTGTCTAAAGAAACACCTGATTAAATTAATTAAATATGATAAAAATAAAGGCTAAGATACATCTGGATCTTCATTAGGCCTTTTAAACTGTGCTATGAGCTGATATGGAAGTTAATGTAGTTATTTCTCCAGACTTCTTGGCCTGTGTTAACTGCACACCACTTTATTATAAAAATATTCTTAGAGATGTTTTTCATGCTCTAGTTGTGAGGCCCAATTGTAATATGACTACAGGAATGTAAAGAACAGCTGAGTAACTCAGTTCAGTCCAGCATAGAGCCTTACTGATAAAAGACAAAACAAATCCTTTAACCATGATGCCTTCTAGTTAATTCTTACAGTGTCAGAACCATGCTCTCAAGCTTTTCCAGTCACCATTGCTGTGCCGCTTTTATTATTTTCCTCCTTTTTTATATGAGCTTTGAACAGGGCCACCAGTCAAGGCTTAGGGAACCATTATGCACAAGCCCCCTGTCCTGTCTGGGCAGTTGAAAGGGAGGGGAGCAATCAGGGAACTGCAGGAACCAAAATGGCAGTGAAATCATTATGAGTGGGCTCAGGACAAATGAGTAGTCGTGCATGTAATAAACAAGTCTAAGAGTTAGAGATGTTTGTTCATTAAAGCTTCTTAAAAGGAAACGCTCAGGGGTTATTGTGCAACACGGGAAGCCCCTGCCCTTTGTTATGCAATTGCCTTAAATGTTCGATCCTCTAAAGGTGGGGGTAGGTGAGAAGATAGGAGATTAACTGCCTGGCAACAGAGGACACATTCGCAGAAAGAACGAGTGACGTGGCACCCTGAGCAACGAACCCGGGACTGTCGGCCTATAAAAAGTTCGGAAGAAGTTTTTCCCGCGCACGCCACTAGAGGAGCGGAGACTCCCCAGCCGCCCAGCGCTGTTTTTGCTTATTGCGTTGAAATCCATCAGGAATAAATTTCTGTTATTCAAGTTAATTTCGAGTCAAAATTTATTACAATTTGGTGCCGTGACTCGGATGAAGGATATTCGGTGGCAACCCCTCTAAGGGAGGAGCCCCGCTTCTTTTTTTTAGCGGCCCTTGTGGGACTCTTGTCACCGGATCGTTCACCAACGAACATTCTAAATTGCAATAAGCAAAGTAAATGCCGGCAGCCCCTTAAACTTTGTGCACGAAGACCCGAGTGAAGACTCAGGACGCGTGAGTATAGGCCGGTTATCCACTCGGTTGGGGCTGGGATTCCTGAGATACAGCAGAAGGTATCTCAGAAGATGGGACAGAAGAAAAGTAGGCATTCTGTTCCCATGGGAGGGGAACCGCAGGAAAGGGTTCCCCCAATTCCCCCAGATAGTCCATTAGGATTAATGATTAAGTATTGGGATGATTACCCCTCTAGGCGGGGTAAAAGCAAACAAAAATGATATATTATTGTATGGAAGTTTGGGGTGGTAAAGAGATCCGTAGAGACCACCTATATTGGCCAGTTTTCGGATCATTTGTGGACTGGATCTGTCAGGCTTTAAACATTTATGTTAATTCAAAGGAGCCTTTTAGTTCAGAAGAAAGCGAATATGCATTATTATGGATAAGATCAGAGACTAGGGTTAATCTATACCCGTTAAAAGAAAAGAGGGGTGATAAACATGGTCGCCAGAGAAATAAGCGGCATGAGGAAGAGATCCCGATGACACCCCCACCTTATGTACCACCACTGCCACCCCCTGTACCAGTTCCTAGCCCAGTCCCTAGTCCACTCCCTTCGGCACCGAACCCAGAGGGTTTGGATGATAACCAGTCCACGGGGCCTGTCACGCGTAGCAAGACTAGGCAACAGCAACAGCAAACACCATGGCAACTATATCCGTAGGGCTGGTATGTGGATTTGGGATGAACAGCATCAGCAAGGTCCTGCAGCCAACACAAAATGGCCGCTGCAAAGACCTGACTGGAACAATCAGGATCCATTACATAGGGGTCATATGCAAGACCTATGGACTATATTAGTCCAAGGCATTAGAGAGTCTGTTCCAAGGGGTTAGAACATTTAGTGAACACCAAAAGAAAGATGAAACACCTACAGAGTGGTTGGAACGGCTCAGGAAATACTTACAATTGTATTCGGGGTTAGACCCTAGTACCCCTGTGGGAGAGGCGCTGTTAAAAACACAATTTGTAGCTAGATCTTGGATAGATATTAGGAAAAAGCTAGAAAAATTAGGAGATTGGCAAAATCGTGGGTTAGATGAACTATTGAGGGAAGCTCAGAAAGTGTATGTTAGGAGAGAGGATGAGAAAGAACGGAGGACTGTACGAATGATGGTTGCAGCAGTCAGAGAAGGTACAGCCCAACAGAAATGGAAATCCAAAGACCGAAGGGCACAGTATAAGGGGCCTAGTCCTAAGGCAAGACTCCTTAATGATGAGACTGCAATGGAACAGGGTGAGCTAATAGAATGCTTTTACTGTGGAAAGAAAGGGCACATAAAGCGGAACTGTAGGAAGAAAATGGCGGATGAGAAAATGTTCAGAGCGGAATAGGGGTGTCAGGGGCTCTTTTTGCTGGGGACCCAAAAAGGAACGGAGCCCTTGATAAAACTAAAAGTGGGTCCCCAGCAGCAAGAAATTGAATTTCTTGTAGATTCTGGAGCAGAACGATCTACCATACAAACTTTAGCCAAGGGATGTGAGATATCTTCCGACACTATGGAAGTAATTGGGGCAAAGGCAGAGCCATTTCGGGTCCATGTTATAAAAGGAGTAGTTATTGAAACCGATTCCAAAATAGGAGTGGGAAATTTACTTTTAGTTCCTGAAGCTGAATATAATCTCTTGGGTTGGGATTTAATAATTGAATTGGGTGTTAATTTAGAAGTAGCGGGGAAAGAAATTCGGATAAGATTATGTCCTCTCAGGGTGGAAGATGAAAATAAAATTAATTCTGAAGTATGGTATACAGAAGACTCAGTAGGGAAGCTGGATATAACACCCTTTAAAGTTACAATTTCTAGTCCAGAAATACCCATTTGTGTAAAACAATATCCAGTATCCGAAGAGGGCCGAAGGAGATTAAAACCAGAAATAGAAAGATTACTAGAAAAAGGCCTACTCGAGCCCTGCATGTCTCCCTTTAATACCCCCATTTTACCCGTAAGAAAGAAAGATGGAAAATGGAGACTAGTACATGACCTAAGGGAGGTGAATAAAAGAACCGTGAGTTGATTCCCTGTAGTGGCCAACCCATATACCCTCCTGAGTCAATTGGGTCCGAATGATCAATGGTATAGTGTTATAGATTTAAAGGATGCCTTTTGGGCTTGCCTGCTTGATGAAGAGAGCAGAGACTATTTTGCCTTTGAGTGGGAGGACCCAGATACGCATAGAAAACAACAATTGCGATGGACTGTGCTTCCCCAGGGGTTTACGGAGTCACCTAACTTGTTTGGCCAAGCTTTAGAACAAATTCTGCAGGAATATGAGCACAGTCCAGAAGTGGTACTAGTGCAATATATAGATGATCTCTTGTTAGCAGGGCAAGACGAAGAAGTGGTTAGACAAGAAAGTATTAAATTATTAAATTTCCTTAGTCTACAGGGGCTCAAAGTGTCAAAGACCAAACTCCAGTTTGTTGAGCAAGAAGTGAAATGTCTAGGACACTGTTTGAGCAGGGGGACCAAACATTTGGACCCAGAAAGAGTAAATGGGATCTTGTCATTGCCAGCCCCAAAGTAAACAACAGATAAGACAAACATTAGGACTAACTGGATACTGTAGACAATGGATTGAAAATTATACAAAGAAGGTAAAATTTTTGTATGAAAAATTAACACAGGAAAAACTGGTACAATGGATGGAACAAGATGAGGAACAATTTCATTGCATAAAGAAAGTGCTCCTGTGTTGAGCTTGCCAGATGATAGGGAAACCATTTTATTTGTTCACTAATATAGATGCAGGGACTGCATACGGGGTCTTGGCACAAGAATGGGCTGGACATAAAAAACTGGTAGCTTATTTATCTAAATTGCTAGACCCCATTAGCAGGGGTTGGCCAACATGCCTACAGGCAATAGTATCAGCTGCGTTACTAGTAGAAGAAGCACAGAAAATAACATTTGGAGGAGAATTGCATGTTTTGACACCACATAATATACGAGGGGTTTTGCAACAAAAATCTGATAAATGGATAACAGATTCTAGGTTGTTAAAATACGAAAGTAAATCCTGGGTGGTCAGCACAAGCCTGTGAGTTGTATGCCATTTTAAGAGCCTTACAATGGATCGGCACGGGTAGTGGAACTATATATACCGATTCGAAGTATGCAGTTGGAGTAGTACATACATTTGGTAAAATTTGGGAAGAACGAGGGTTGATAAATTCCTAATAAGAAAACCTAGAGCAATAGCAGTGGTTCATATAAAGGGACACCAGAAAGGCCTGAATCCCAATATTAGGGGAAATAACCTTGCAGACGAAGAAGCAAAAAGGGCAGCCTTATTAAATCTTAAAGGACTGACTTATGAGCTGCCAGATCCAAAGAAATTAAGAGAAAATTGCCCTAATTGCAGACAAGGAACAGAAAGGGAAAATGATTTCCCTTGCTATGAGTGCTGGAAAGAGTTTAACGTAGACGCTATTCCCTGTACTTGTCTTGGGCTAAAACATAGACAGTGTCCTAGCCATCCACGCTCAAATATATATGTCTTTAGTACTGTAGAAAAAGAAAAGCTAACCAAACTAGGGGCAAAGCAGCAAGGTGAACAATGGAGATTAGAAGATGGGAGAGAAGTAGTTAGAAAAGTAACTGTGGTCGGTATAATGAACAGGTTACATGATATTACACATTGGGGAACGCAAGCATTAGTAGATCAATTTGCCACAAAATATGCTTGCATAGGAGCATATAACATAGCAAAACTTATTGTTGAAGGGTGCCTTACGTGCCAGAGAGTAAATAAACAACAAATAAGGAAACGAGTTCCTGGCGGAAGGGAACTCACATACCGGCCATTCTCAAGAATAGGCATTTCCAACAACTAGGGCCACTGCTCGTATGGTAGCAAAAATATTGTTAGAAGAAATAATTCCCCAATATGGAATAACTGAAGCTATCGATTCTGACCGGGGCCCACATTTTGCATCAAGAATTATTACAGAAATCTTTCAGGCACTAGGTACTGACTGGCGGTATCATACTCCATGGCATTCACAAAGCTCGGGAAGGGTTGAACGAATGAATGGAGAGATAAAAAAGCAGCTTACTAAATTAATGATAGAGACTAAGATATCATGGGTAAAATGTTTGCCCCTAGCACTGTTAAACATAAGGACTCAGCCGAGAACAGACCTCGGAATATCACCCTTTGAAATGTTATATGGAATGCCATTCGATTTAGAAATGCCACAAGATCACCCAAAAGTGCGTGATTTTCAGATAAAAAATTACTTAGTGCAGTTGTTGAAGCGAAGGAAATACCTTTGGGAAAAAGGGTTGGTGATACAGCGTCCACCTCTGGACATAAAAATACATACCCTAGAACCTGGAGATAAGGTACTCATAAAAACATGGAAAGAAACATCATTAACCCCTCGATGGGAGGGACCTTATCTTGTTTTACTCACTACAGAAACAGCCATCCAAACTGCCAAAAAGGGGTGGACACACGCCAGCTGAGTTAAAGATCCAGTCAAGGCTAACGCCTGGACTGCAGAGCCCACAGACGACCCTCTGAAAGTTAAACTATGGAAACAATAAATGGACATGGGCTTGTTGAATCATATCGTGCAAGTACAGAAAAACGATAAAGTTGTTTATGAATATCCCATTTGTAAAAATCATAGATGTATTAATATAAGTTGTAATTGTTATCCTTTTTATATGCTTTAGGTGCATAGTGTGCTTAAACAATTGGTGGTTGCACTGTATAGACGGTATTCCTTTAGAGGAGTATGCAATCAATGTTATAATAAAGAATTAGAAATTACAGATTTGGCATTGAAATCAAAAGTTGCACGAAAAAGAGATCCAACCTGACAGTCCTGACTGGTGTTGTATATACACCTACGAAATATAGCCTGAGCGGTTTTGCTCTCACCCTAATGAACCAACCCCTCTAAAATACAAATAACAAGGGTGTGCTGTAGAACTACCATAAAGAAAATACCGTGCTACTTTCCTATAGTCAAAGACTATAATTGGGAAGCGTATAAACAAAGGCATGGAGAGCAAAAGCATTCAGGGTTTCCTGAAGAATATTCTTGCTGCCGAGAAGATGGTTTACCCCGTGGCTCGAAGCAACCGAGTCGATGGGCGAGGCAGAGGAATAAGAAACGGTGGAAACAAGAGCCTGAGTGGAACTATGCCAAAATATTGGCCGAGCTACCCCAATGTTAAGCAGCACACCCAGGCACTAACTAAAAAGCAAGGAGGAATGAGCCAGAGTCAATGCAGCCCAATCTGGTACACTATGTTGATGTTGCTATTATTGCTGAGCTATGGAGAAACAGCACATAGAATGTATAAGTGGACTTTAATTCAAGCAGAGGAAAGTCGTGTGATTGAAGAAAATGTAACCGTAGGTGCACCCTCATTTAACGTAACCATTTATGATTTATTAGGACATTTATGTTCTGGGGAAGACTGGAATTTTGGTCACTGCAAACCTCCACATAAAAGGGGAAGTGCAGTATCAACTTATTGGTGCCCTAGCTCCAATCCAGGAAAGGGATATTGCAACTATCCTAACCAATATTATTGTGCTTATTGGGGTTGTGAGACAATAGCCACAGCGTGGAGCATTGCCAATCCAGATAAATACCTCCAAGTCAGCTGGTGGCCTAGAGATTATCGACAGTCTCTCCCATCACTTTATGGTAGTTCTGACCCAGGGAATTGCAAAACATTAGAAATTACAGTCTTGCAACCGCGAGACCAGGGGTGGTCAATTGGCAAAACTTGGGGTGTAAGGATCTGGGAGACTAGGACTGATCGAGGGACACTTATAAAGATACAAAAAGAACCTGCCCCAGAAGGGAAATCCCAATCAATAGGCCCTAATGCGATAATAACGGGGAAATTAGAGATAAATAAAACTTCTAAGATACTTAATATAACGATGACAGATAGCTCTGATATAGATGCATTTACACAATTGGAAGAAGTAAACCCACTTTGGACTCTAATAAATGCGAGCTATCAGGTGAAATTTAACAGCAGAATGCTGGTTATGCTTAAATACCAAACCACCATATTTTGAAGCTATTGGACTAAGAAATATGCCAAAGCTCGCTAATGGATCAAATCCTGGGTCTTGTAGGTGGGAAAATAATACTCAAGGAACATCGTTGCAACAAGTCCAGGGGCAAGGACTATGTATAGGTCAAATACCCCCTGGAAAACGGTATCTATTTATAAATGGCACCCTTAAAGCTAATAGGGCTGGTGATTGGGTAATACCCGCCAATAATTCTAAGTGGATATGTTAAAAAACCGGACTTACACCTTGAGTTTCTATGAATTATCTAAAAACCATGAAAGAATTTTGTATATGAGTATCAGCTAGAATCTGTCTTTACACACCGATTAACGAAAAGGGAACCGATCACTGCTCTGACCTTAGGTATGATAATGGCCCTCAGTGTAGCAGGTGCAGGAACAGGAATTGCCTCAATAGTCAACCAAAACCAAGAATTCGCGGCATTGAGAGTAGCCGTCGATGAGGATCTGCTAAGAATGGAGCAAACTATTACTGCGCTAGAAAAATCAGTCAGATCCTTGTCAGAAGTGGTCTTGCAAAACTGGTGAGGATTAGATCTATTGTTCTTCAAAGAAGGAGGCCTTTGCGCAGCTTTAAAGGAATGCTGTGTATATGCAGACCACACAGGTCTAGTAAGAAATACCATGAATAAGCTACGAGAAAATACAGAAAAACGAAAAAGGGAATATGAATCTTGGCAGAGTTGGTACAAAACCTGGTTTAGACAATCACCTTGGCTTACAACCCTCCTCTCTACTATAGCAGGGCCATTGATTCTTTTAATGCTAGTGTTGATGTTTGGACCATGTATTTTTAATAAAGTAATAGCTATTGTGAGAAGCAGGCTAGAAGCAGCACATTTATTATTAGTTAAAGCAAAGTATGAGGAGTTACCCAATCAAGATGATACTGAGTTATTTGTATTAAGTAGTCAGGAATTACAACACTTTAATGAACAAAATAAGTAGAAGAAGAAAAGGGGGGAATTGTAATAAACAATTCTAAGAGTTAGAGATGTTTGTTCATTAAAGCTTCTTAAAAGAAAACGCTCAGGGGTTATTGTGCAACACGGGAAGCCCCTGCCCTTTGTTGTGCAATTGCCTTATATGTTCGATCCTCTAAAGGTGGGGGCAGGGGTAGGTGAGAAGATAGGAGATTAACTGCCTGGCAACAGAGGACACATTCGCAGAAAGAACGAGTGACGTGGCACCCTGAGCAACGAACCCGGGACTGTTGGCCCTATAAAAAGTTCGGAAGAAGTTTTTCCCGCGCACGCCACTGGAGGAGCGGAGACTCCCCAGCCGCCCAGCGCTGTTTTTGCTTATTGCGTTGAAATCCATCAGGAATAAATTTCTGTTATTCAAGTTAATTTCGAGTCAAAATTTATTACAGTGCACATTGAATGTGAGTGAAGAGGGAGAAGAAAAGCGCCAAGGAAAAGCAAACAGTGAAACAGGACTGTAAATGTCCACTTTTTTACTAAAAGCAGTGTCCAAAACAAATAAAAAACAAGTCCCACATGTTTCAAGCCTAACAATTTGATGCCATAAGAATGTACTTCTGCAAAACACTATGTATTTGTTAAGACTACATAGCCTGCCTCTTCTGCCTTCAGAAGACCTTAGTGACTATTTCCAACACCCTGGCAGATCATGACACTTGCAAGGTTTCCCCCACCCGTCACATCATCTCACCTCTGACCATAAGCCACCCATGGGCTGCCAAGCAGCATCTCCAACTGTTCAGAATGGAAATTCTGATGGGGCAACTCAAGTTATAACATACCACAGCCATCTCACTTCTGCCCTGAACACGTATTACTGATAATATACTGCAGCTTGCTGTACTGGCTGGAATAATGTCTCAGTAACAATGATTTGGTCTCCAACTCACTTCTGCAACAGCTGGTAACTGTAACACCCTCTATAAGAAAACAAAGTGTTTAAAAAATCGCCTATGGTGACTCAAGATTTTTTCTTGGTCCACAATTAGACAGAACCTGAACATCAAACCTAGGCTAGCTGCAGCTGAAGCATACTAAAGGAGTGAAAGAAAATTAGGCTGACCACTTCTGAAAAGCTAGACTGTGGAGAAAACAGCAAATAATGAGGTCCATGCTGCTATTTGACCAGGTGGACTACTTAGGACAAACTTGGCTCCTTTTCAAGGGAGTAGCAGAAACAGGCAGAGTCAGCAGTCAATGCTGAATTGATTAGTATGACTCAGGAGGACTCTGCACTGCTGTGCTTTTATGCTAACATGGCTAGTCCGAACTAACACTGTATCAGTGGAGATATGCAAGTTCGCATGGTGCTGTTTTGCTTAAACTTAGATCAGCTCAGAAAAAATTAATTTATTTGTGCAGTGTGAGGGAGTTTGAATAAACAAGTGTGAATCTGTACAGAAACTGAATGGTTTTTAAGGCAAAAATATTCTTTTTCTAATGAAGACACAGCTTACTACAGTTTCTGAAAAATTAACATATATCTTGATCACACTCTCCCTGACTTAAGGCCACACATTATCTGCAAAATAAAAGTTAAAATAATAATTTAAATAGTGAGGCGTTCATTGACCTGAAGCCTTTAGTGAGCAGGCTGCTTGGAATATAGAAAGTATAGAGGCCAGACTCTCAACCGCACGTTCTTACCTATGACTTCCTTTTGTGCAGTCAGAAGCACACACAACTTTTGAAAATGCCAACCATTCTGTCTCTTTTTTTCTGACTGAACTCTGATTTTGGTGTTAGCTGCAAGTACTAAGCCTGTATCAAACCCTAGCACAAGCCTGATACATATATTCTGAAAAACTGTGACAGCAAAAACTGTGACAGAACATAAGAAGAACGAAAGAGTTTTTCAAAGGACCATGCGTACACATAGATCTTGTAAAAAACACTGTGTGGTAAAAATACTGCATGACATCATATTGCTGCATAATGGCTTAAGAAATGGAACGTGAATCTGCTTTCATAAATGCACAGCCACAAGGAAACTGAGCTGAAGCTGTGTATACAACTTCAGCTTCATGGTTTTCCAACTTTTGGTTTCTTGATGCATTTAACCTAGATATTGTTTATAATTTAACCAGTAGCTCATGCATACACACACAGATACATGCAAACAAGTAAACACATAGAAAAATCTAGATACCTGTACCACTTTGGATTAGAGTCAGCTCCCTTAAAATCAAGCAACAGTGATGGAAGTCAAATGCTAATTAATTCTGAATCCAGCCCTAGGCATGTATTACTTAACCAAATACTGTACATGTTTATACACACATGCATAGCATCGCCCTGCATTGTTTCAGTGAACTGAGACTAGTTTTATATGAAACTGATTTCCTTTGTTATATTCTTCCTGCTTAAAATGTGCCTAGAAGTAATTTCATTTAAATCAACCTGCATTTACAAGACATATCTCTTTTTTTTTTTCTCAAATACCAATACCACTATGATCACAGAAATTTGTAAGTAACTTCAATACAAGCAGTAAGTACATACACAGATGCATAGACTTTATGGTACAGCTACATCCTATTTCAGGTCACATTTCTGTTAGTTTTTTTAAAAAACTAAACATTCATTAGCTAATCTTCCAGCATTGTTTTCTCTCACTTACCTGAATTACACCATTCCTCTTGCCCCGCAGTAGTCTTTTCCTGGAGCTCGCCTACTGCCAGTTCCCAGCTTGTCTGAGGCTGCCCCTGATAACGCTGGTAGTTACCTTGTACGATTGTAATTCTTATGACTAAGTTCCTCCTCACTGATTTTCCTATCCCAGACGTGCTCAGCTTCACTTCTTCTCAGCTGTCTCCCCAGGGAGATGGCGTGAGTATACATCCAACACAGGAGATGGCAGGTAGGCACACGCTTGTAAAACGGGTCTGCCTGGCTTCCACGCACCAGCTGCTCACCTGCAATGACAGAGACAGGCAAAGCAAAGAGTCCTTGGGCGGGGACTTGCAGTGTAATTTTAAAGGCAGGCAAACAGGAGGGGATAGGCTAACGTAACAAGCAGAAATCATACACTTCACATTACAGTTTCATGTTTAGAAAAAAAAAGGGTTCTTGGAACAGAAAATCTGTACAGGAGGCCTAAGACTCCAGACGCTGCAACAGCTTTCTATCAGGAACACAATCTGCAAATGAGGAAAGAAAGAAAAGACCAATAACTCCAAAACATGCGACAACAGAGAGCGGCAAAGCAGGCTTTATTCCTGTTCTTCCTTCCTCATTCATCTCTCTCCTGCTCGGGCTGTCCATGCATCCTGCCAGCATTTTCCAGCTCTGCCATCAGTTCTCCCGTGACCTTCCCTCCCACCAATCCAGCCCAGAGCTCCCACACAGCTCTGGCAATGACCCTCACTTACAAACCCCTATCAAAATCCATCCTGAGCTTCCCAACCAGACTGGATAATATCCTTGAACTTGCCATGTGACCTTTTCCTGTTATGATGCCCCTGTGGTCACCGTTCTGCTCTGCTGGTGCCCTCAGTCCTCAGTGCCTGTGCAGCGTAATCTTCATTGCACCTCAGTTCCTCAGCATTTTAATTCTGGGGACTTTCTTCCCACCCAACCTGTGTATGTGAGCCCCTGCTGTTGGTCTGCCAGTTCCTCCCATTAGCTCAGAGATTGCCCTCTCCTATCACTGAAAAATCTTGTGTGAAGAGTTTCAGATTCCTGACTCCTGTTTATTTGCTTACCTACTTTGCACAAGTGGGAGGCAGTTGTACTACAAGAGGAAAAAACATGAGGCCTATCGCTGAGAGACAAAGTTCATTTCACAGTCAACAACATGGCTGCAGGTGGCTTTGGGAAGGTGTAGAAGATTATGATCTCTGCCAACTGTTTGAACAAAACTTACCTACTGTTATTAACACTTGGGTGCTGTACATATTATTTGGCATGGGAAAATTTTAGTTGTGATAGAGGCAATAGCTTTAGACACTGAAACACAGTAGTTAATTTATCCATAAGAGAGACTGCATATCAATATATTCGTACACCAGTATATCCCAAGTTTCTCTCTAGGATTATTCCTCCACCTAGCATTTACTATGTGTGTAAAACGCTGAAAACCAGGTGTGGTTTTCTTCATTGCTTGATCTCTCTACCAAGACTGCCAGATGTGGGCAAAATAGTGAAATAGCCCTGTGACATGGCCTTTCATCCCCCGAGAAACCAGGAGAGACATCTTATAGACTGAAAATTTTCTTGAGTTAGAAAGACCACGACAGCTGCAGAGTGTAGGCTCAGACTCGTTTCAGCTTTCCTCTTATTCTGGTACTAACTTGCATTGATTCTCAGCAGTACTTTCTACACGAAGGAGCAGAAGATCTGCCCTGTACACCATTCTCCATTAAAAAGTGGCTAAAATGCAAAAGCCAGTTCCTCATTTAAATGACTTCTTTACTGAAATGTGTTACTTTCCACAGGCACTTTCCCCAAGGGCAGCTGGGGAAACCTATTCAGACTCCTGTTTAAAAATAACTGGCAATATTCCTCCTTTTCCTCCTTCTTTCGCAGTTTCTACAGCCCTCAACTGTAGACAAAAGAGTGGGAAAGGCAAAGGGTTAATATTCAAGGTATACATATGCAAGAGCTGCTGCTTTTAGTTTTCCCAGTCAATCTTTCTGCTGTGCTCCCGCTCAGACTCATCGGAGAAGATATTTTAATGGTTCAGGCCTCAAACTATATAATCTTCCTCACTGATCCACAAGCCCTCCTTCTGTTTAGTTAAGGGACAGCAGTCATTTATTGTCAGGTTTTGTCCTATGAAAACGAAACTTCTCCTTGTATTGTGTGCATATCCACAAAGAAAACACTGCCTGTTAAATGCCTGTGCCCTTCTGCCTGTTTTTTTCCTTAAGTAGTATGATTAGGCATGTTGAAAGGCAGCATACTGGCAGTCTTATTAACAAAAATGTCCTCTTTATCTCCAAGATGGTTATAGCACACCTAGCAACCATCCAAACCACACAGCAGCTGCTCACTGGCCTCAAGATGTGTTTCTGGGACTAAGCAGCAGTTCAACCACGCAGTGGTTCTGGGACTAAGCAGCAGTTCAACCACGCAGTTCAAGCAGCAGTTCAGTATTTCTCCTATGTGCTCAGGGTGCTAACTTTGCCGTTCGACTTCCAGAAGATAAGCGTACTCCAAGTAATTGCTGCTGAACCAGAAAATGCAAGCTTCATATGAAACAATCCCCTTCTTAAGTGTTGTTATGGTATTTACTTTTTCTGCAGTAATTTAGAGGCAGTAAGGTCTCTTACTTTCACATCCTAATGTAAGATTTAAAACTGTGGCTTATAGCTGTTAGACTGTGACTGATCTTTTGGTCAGCCTAAGCCCACAGAGGTTGAAAGGCTCAGTACCTGTTCTTTAGTTTCTGCAAGCTAGACATTAATCCTGGAATAGGATGATCTAGAAGTGAAAGAAAAATTCCTGTCATTATCCCAAGTTTCTGTTTTGCCTCATGAGCTTTGCCTCTCAATACGGTAGGTCTTCTGAGAACAATTCACTTGCTTATTTCATATTTAGATTTTTCTTGAAAATGGTAGTTCTAGTATGATTTTCAGTTCATCCCTGCAGTTTCTGTTATTTAAAATTTCCAAAGGAACAAAGGCTAGGAAAGGGAAGTATTATATGAAAAGAAATGAAAAGAAAAAAAAAAGCTTCTCCTTATAAAAATAAAATGACTAGAGGATTATGCATTACTCTTCTTCAGCCAGTTGAAGGTCTGGCAATTTGCTAGCACTTCACAGAATCACAGAATTGTTGGGGTTGGAAGGGACCTCAAAAGATCATCTTGTCCAATCCACCTGCTAAAGCAGGTACACCTCGAGTAGATCGCACAGGAATGTGTTCAGGTGGGTTTTGAAAGTCTCCAGTGAAGGAGACTCCACAACCTCTCTGGGCAGCCTGTTCCAGTGCTCTGTCACCCTCACTGTGAAGAAGTTTCTCCTCATATTCAGACGGAACCTCCTGTGCTTTAGTCTGTGGCTGTTGCCCGTCATCCTATCATTGGACACCACTGAAAGGAGTCTGGTCCCATCCTCTTGACACTCACCCTTGAGATATTTATAAACATTGATGAGATCCCCTCTCAGCCTTCTCTTCTCCAGGCTGAACAGACCCATCTCTCTCGATCTCTCCTCATAAGAAAGGTGCTCTAGGTCCCTAATCATCTTCATAGCCCGACACTGGAGTCCCTCCAGTAATTCCTTGTCCTTCTTAAACTGGGTGGCCCAGAACTGGACACAGTACTGCAGATGCGGCCTCACCAGGGCAGAGTAGAGGGGAAGGAAAACCTCCCTCGACCTGCTGGTCACACTCTTCCTAATGTACCCCAGGATACTGTTGGCCTTCTTGGCCACAAGGGCACATTGCTGACTCATGATCAACCTGTTGTCACCCAGAACTTCTAAGTCCCTCTCTGCAGTGCTGCTTTCCTCTATCTCCTCTGCACTTCCTCTATTCAGGGTTAGGCACATCAAAAAATAGTCTTTTTCTCTCACTCCCCTGCCAAATTAGACCTTATAATTCCCAACTCTTTTCTGTAATCTAAATGGAAATGTCATTTGCACAGTTTCATGGAGTCACTAGCATGGTCAGCTGTTCTCAAACCAGATGCTCTGGAAAGATGCTGAAGGTTGATTAGATGCTGTAAGTAGGCTACAGTACAGTTTTTCCCTTTGGTTTCTTTGGCAGATTTTCCAGGCCCAGAAGCTGGGATTCATTCAACACAGCTGAGAAACCAAGCTAAGGTCATAGCTGCCCAAGTTCTCTGTACAGTTACTACAAGGTCATAAGAGCTTCTGTATGCTTTACAAGTACTAAAATCCCCTTTCCTTACACTGACATCACAGTACAAAGGGTAACCTAACTCCTGATTTACATGTCTTGGTCAAATGTCAGAAGTTATATGCCACACATTTGAGCTAAATTCTGTTGCCTTCCTCTTCTTCAAAGAAATAACTTCCCCAAGCAGGAGTTCTTTGGGTTCCCAAAATCAGTACTCATCCGCAGTGTAATTCTTGGCCACATCCTCTCCTAGAACTCCAGGACTGTTAGACTGTAGGTTAGGTGCAGCACGTTATCACATGCATTCAGTTCAGCTCTGTGTAATTCCTGAGTGCTCTTGTCCTTAGCAGTTAACATCCTGATCACAATACTTATGCATACTCCTCTGTTACCTTCACATTTCCTCTTTCAGTTCACATTCTTTTTGCTAAATACGTACATTTCCCTTTTAAGTTCCTGCTCTTTGCCACCGCATTTTTACACTGTTCACATATTCCAGTGAGAACCCAACAGCTCCTCTTGGAAAAACAGAAGTAGAGTGACTTAAACACGTAGTCTCAGGATAGAATAAATTGCAGGGCTTCACATATAAAGAAGCAGAGGAGCCAGCTATCCTCTGGGAAGGATGCCCACAGAGACATTAGAAGAACTTGAAAATACTTATCACCAAAGCTATAACACTGTTACATAAAAATGCATTAAGAACTACCTCATTTAATAATGTATTTTTTACACCTGTAATTCGCCCTCTAATACATTATTGTGTCCTAATTGTAGTGGAGAAAAATCACAAATAAAGAAAGCTATGTTGAGACTAAATCTGCTCCTGTCTGTCATTGTCATTGGAAATTGATTCTAGTACATTGATTATTATGCAGTAGCAAGGTGGCTGCCAAGCTATCAGAATTACATGCATAAACACACTAAATTTTCTGCCCATGTTTTCAGAGAGTAATGAAGCAGTATTAAAAAGCAATACCATGCTAGACCAAAAATCAGCCTCCTAACCACATATAAACACATGTACAGCAAGGAAGCCATATCTGGAAGGGAGCTTAAAGGCACAGAATTTAGGTGCTGGGGTTACCTGAGAAATGACTGTGCCATCTCAAACCAAGGGT
Organism: Columba livia; assembly: GCF_036013475.1. Classification (NCBI taxonomy): domain Eukaryota; kingdom Metazoa; phylum Chordata; class Aves; order Columbiformes; family Columbidae; genus Columba; species Columba livia. Next base: position 2,085,917 of record NW_027043810.1, read on the forward strand.
CTATCAGCCTAGCATTATGCCTCAGATAGCTGGCAGTGAGAGCACCTATAGGAAACAAAGGACTACAAAAATATAAAATGATACTTCCCTTAACACTCTCCCCAGCCTCCAGTAGCCTGTGGTTCAAGGATTTATTTAGCCAAATATAACTTTTTCTTTCGTATGCCTTGAAGGATTTTGCTCAACCACTTTTGAACCTCTACAAAACTTTAGCAACACAATGATCTGTGATAAATTCTGCAGCATTCCTACAACTTGAGTGAATAAATACTTCATTTGTTTTGAAGATGGATTGCCATCTTCAAACCAGCTACTCAGTTGGCAGCAAAATGAGTGGTGACAGCAAGAGACCAGTCGAGTTTCATTCATGATGAGAATACTAATATACTCAATCACTTAAGAACAGGACTAAGCTTGTGTTTGTGTAGATGAAAAAGGAGAACAAGAGACAGGCCAAACCATTTAAGGTTTGGCTACTGATCTGCCATGGGACATGATTTGGGGTGTGAGAATTTCAAAGAAGGGACTTGATTCTCACTGCTATATACAAGGTAATTACTAGTATCAGCAAACTCTTGACAAACTTTCAGTCTTTTGAGTCTTCCAAAAATTTCTAACACTTCTTTGCCTAGTCCTGCAAACACCTTCTGGAAGGCACCTTCAAAGACCATCCAGTCCAACCCCTCTGCTGTGGGCAGGGACCAGGTTGCTCGAAGCCCCAACCAGCCTGGCCTGGAACACTTTCAGGGATGGGGCATCCACAGCTTCTTGGGGCAAGCTGTTCCAGTGCCTCATCATCCTCATAATAATTTCTTCCTTATCACAGAATCACAGAATGTTAGGGATTGGAAGGGACCTCAAAAGATCATCTAGTCCAATCCCCTCTGGAGCAGGAACACCTAGATGAGGTTACACAGGAATGTGTTCAGGTGGGTTTTGAATGTCTCCAGAGAAGGAGACTCCACAACCCCCCTGGACAGCCTGTTCCAGTGCTGTGGCACCCTCACCATGAAGAAGTTTCTTCTCAAATTTAAATGAAACCTCCTGTGTTCCAGTTGGTACGCATTGCCCCTTGTCTTATCATTGGTTGTCACCGAGAAGAGCCTGGCTCTATCCTGGTGACACTCACCCTTTACATACTTATAAACATTAATAAGGTCACCCCTCAGTCTCCTCCAAGCTAAAGAGACCCAGCACCCTCAGCCTTTCCTCATAATGGAGATACTTCACTCCCTTTATCATCTTTGTGGCTCTCATCTAAATCTCTTTCAGTTTAAAACTGCTGCCCCTTGTCCTCGTCCTACAGGCCCAGGTCTGAAGTTTCTCTCCATCATGTGGGCAGGGGGATAGATGGATGCCCTCAGAAAAGAAGCAGAGGCACCACCCAACTTTTGAACTTCGGGCCCAAGATGTAACTTTTGGGTTACTTTCAGGACAACTCCCGAAACCACAGACCATCTGGTGCGACCAGTTTTGCCACGGCTGCAGCTGCCAGCAGCCGCCCGGGACTTGGGGGGCGGCAGGGAAGAGACGCGCCGGCCCAGCACCGGGCCAGCGTAAAGGGCCATGCAGCCCGGGGGGGCTGGGGCACAGCCAGAGGGGCCTCAAGCAGGGGTAGGGGGTTACCTCCTGTCGTCCAGCCTCCGGGGAAGGGCAACTGCGCACCGCGGCCGGCAGGGGAGGAGGCGCTGCCCAGCAAGCCCGCCCTGCCACAGGCGCCATGGGGATGCAAGGCCGGCTGAGGGGCCCGCTGTGCCGCGGCCCGGGACCGGCGGTGGGTGGGCTAGAAGGAGAGGGGTGGCGGGACACGCAGCCGTGCTCCAGCCCGGCCCCGGAGCCGCGCAGCGAGGGTGCACACTCCTGCCTTTCCCCTGCTGTCCCTCGGCCGCTCAACCCCTGACCCAAGTGTTTTTTTTCGTGAAACACAAAATTAAATCGAGTTCATGAGCTCGGGGGCCGAGCGCGCAGGAGAGGACAGAACACCGTCTTTTTTTGTGTTCAGTTCCCGCCCGCTCCTCTCCCCGGCCCCGCTGTAGCCGGCCGCGGGCCCGTGAGGCGAGACGGAGCGGGGCAGGGGGAGGCGGAGCGGTTGGCGTGAGGCGCTGGCTGGGGCCCCAGACTCTCCGCCCGGGCTGCAGCTTGGGGAGGGAGGGGACGGGAGTAGGACCTTCCCCTCAGGAGGGAGCGGGCTGCGGGGTGAGGGTGGTTAGCGTGGGCGATGGCCGCCCCCTGAGGGCGGGTCCTCCCTCGGCCCAGCTGTCTCGCAGTGCCCGGGGCGCCCGGCGGTCTTGGTGAAAGCCGAAGCGTCCCGGGCATGTGGGGCAGCCAAGGCTTCGGGCTTTTTTAAGGTCTCAGGGGTGAACGGTTTGCCGGCACGCAGTTACATAATGAAACGGGTTGTGTGAAGAGACCCTTGAACGCCCAGCATCTTGATAAGGCTTGTCATCGCTTTAAAAAGCTGTAAAGCCACGATAACCCCTTGCATTCCTTCTGTGTTTATGAGCAATAAAAACCGGGAAGGGGATGCCCGCTGAGTTTGAGAAATCATACATTAAAAAAGCTGGCAAAAACTATGCTGCATGTCACTACAGTGAAGCTCTTTTTGTCTCCTTCGTAGGTTCATCCCATCCCATCGGTGGTTTTCAGAAAAGGAAGTTAAAGGCAGGGCTGCGTGTCACATGTTTGGCTAATATCAAGGTTCTGAAATCGCATACATAGGGCCTCTAAAACTGTATTTTTGACCCAAGCATTTTCCTGAAATTTTCCTGCCCACAATCTGAGTGGAGGTTAGTAAATCATATGCACTTTGCTGCTTAAATGGTGACAGAACTTAGTGTATACCTGGCTGTAGCGCAAAAGTGTGAAGTACTGAATAGAAGTGGGGATTTTACAACTAACTTTGAAAATTAGGAATTGCCCTACATCAGGATATTTGGGAAAGAAGCTTGAAGACAACTGTAACAGAATAATAATATTTTCTTATTAAGTGTTTGACACAGTGATCTTTGTTATTACTGATACCAAAATCTTTATTTTGCACCAACACAGCATATTTGAGTGTGATTCTTTCTACTTAAATTAATTTCACAATGGACTGAAAAGAGTATGCAGCACATAGGTGATAACCAGTACCGTAAATGTCAGGGTTTTAATGAATTCATGTGTAAACTGAATATATATATATATATATATATATATATTTAAAATTTGTTATAATGCTAGTTTTAGCTGTGAAAATCACTTCAAAGTAAAAAAAAGTTTTAAATTTATTTTTTCCTTGTAGATGGCTGAATCAGAAGCTCAGGCAGGAAACTATGATAACATGGTAAAGATGGTGGAGGACCTGAGCAAGGACTTAGAAAAACTTCTGGAGGAAATAGAAAAACTAACAGGTACCGGTCTTTATTAAGAATGGTATGGATTTCTCTATTGGAGTGAAGACATTGAAGATTTATTAATATATTTATTGCAGTAAACTTCCATGTGATAGAAATTTAAGTGGAAACAATCACTATCAACTAATGCCATAATGTTCTTAATTGGAAGAAATAATGCAAATTATCTAGAAGTTTCAGATGGCTCAGAATTTAAAATTAATAAGTGACAGATGCTAATGTATTTAATATACAGTGATTAAAGCATAGTATGTAAAATGAGATTTAATTTTGAAAAATGGTGGGATACATAGTACTTCTCAGGTCAGTGCATGATGTGTTTTAATTCCTCAGCTAGCATAAAGACTCCCCTGCAAATTTAATCTTAGCCTTGTATGTATAGAGAGGACTGCATATTCCTCACCATGTGCTGCAACAATTCTATCAGAAACTGTGTGCAGCTAACTGGGCTAGATGGAAACTGTTAATTAAACTATTTGTAATTGAACATAATTTATGAATGCTACTGAGAAAACTATAGACAATTTATAGTAAAAGGGAAAGTATGAAATAGGTCCTAAAACTACTTGTTCTATCAGATACTCATTATTTCAAAATAAATATTTCATTTTTAAGGTTGTTCTTAAAACCTTTCATCTCTATGCTGCAAGACTCCTTTACCTTACTCTTCCTTGCCTAATACAAGCCTCCTGACTGTAACTGGAGAGAGGATTATTTGGTTCATTTATTTTAAAACAGTCTGTTGAACCTTTCTTTGTGATTGCCTATTTTTTTCGTAATTTTTAAGTAAAAGTGTCTATCTCCCATTCTGAAGTACTTTGTGATATTTATAAAGAAGTAATACCAAACAGTCTTTTATTTCCTATTCAGTATTACTGTGGCTAGTTTCCACTTTATTTTAGAGCAGGCCTTCTCTGACATAAGATCTGGACTGATAATAATTAATGTCCTTTATTCATTTACTGAATCAGCCATTGCTTTTATTCAGCCGAAATTCCTAGCTTAGTAGTTACAATTGGGTTTGTAGTGCAGGCAACCTGGATGGCATATGACATGGTCGTCATGCGTACCAACCCACACCTGAGCAACTCCATGAGGCGTTTGGAAGATGCCTTCCTGAGTTGCAAAGAAGAGATGGAGAAGAAATGGCAAGAGGTGCTAAGTGAATATAAAGGTGAAAAGCAAACAAAATGAATAAATTTAGTTCAATGATGCTGGCAGAACTACATCCCTTGGAAAATCACTCCAGTCTTTTTGTTTTCCAGCCACAGAAGTTTCACAGATACTGTGGAAGATGGATTTGCTTTCATCATACTAAGAACTACTTATTTATACATCTGTGGAAGTATTTTAATGAGATTACACATAACCTATATATTTATGTTGAAGGTAAAAGGTCACAATGTGTCTATTTTTATTATGCTCATGAGCAATCTTTATAGTGTGTGTGCATACACAAATTACATGCTTTCTGTGTCTTTCTTCTTGGAAGATTATACTCACTTCATCACCAATATATGTCCAGTTCTTTAACACCTGAACAAATTGGGGGCAGAGGAGTGGGTGGGGGTACAGTGGACCATCACAGTGGTATTGCACCAGCACATGCCTTTCAAGGAAAACAAAAAAAAGATTTTTTTTTTCCAAATAAAAAACAGGTGAAATTCTAGATTTGCAGATAGGTTGGGTTAATTTGATGTGAGATTGCCAATAGATGTTCAGTTACAGAATTTTATTATTCAGATAGGTTATGTATAGTTGTTTCATTTTCTTTGGATTTTTTAACCATTTATTTGGACCAGTTTTCCCAGAAAAAATATTATTTTCAAGCCCTCTGAAGATAGCATGTCTCAAGAAAAAAAAAGTTTACAATTACAGACTGCACTGTATGTGGTGCAGTCTGTGGGATTACTGCAAAAACCAAATTAACCATGTTATGAAACATACTTTTCTCCATATGTTGCTATTGTGCAATATTAAAAAAGGAATAATTACTTTCCTTTTGTAATCAAGTGTGGAAAAGAACACCACCTTGTGGCTTGCAGGTAATGCATAAATTACTGTTTTATCTGAGATGGAAGTCAGTGCAAATTTTAAGGAGAAAGAACTTCCTTTTCTTTAAAATCAGTCTTTTTAAACTATTTTGTGTGACTTTTTGGCCAAAAAGTGCCAAGTATAGATGGACTGTAAATTTTCCAGAAATCTCATTTTTCATTTAGACACTTAAACCAAGTGGCCAGAGTTAAAAAAATAATAATAATCCAGGAATCCCATCAAGAATAGAGAATAACACTCAAAACAAACACTTCTAAAAAATATGTCTTTTAATGAAATGTGACATTCAGTTAAATTGTATGTTTTATGTGGAGCTGAATCCTATTTCCTGTAATTGAAAGATTACACTATGAGAGTCTGTCAGAATAATGTCTTTCTCCAGAGTGAAGGGCCACGATCGGAGAGTGTAGCTGTAAGGAAAGGAGGCATCCAGTAACTTTTTTTTTTTTTTTCCCCATCCTCAAATCTCATCACTTTACCTCTCCAAATTTTGGATTTTTTTTTTTTTTTTTTTTTTTTTTTCCTGTATAACTGACAAGGCAGAAGGCATTACAGCACCATCAACAGAATGTGTTAAGAGCACCTTAATTTTCTCCTCACCAAAAAGCTGACAAATTATAGACTATTAACCATCAGGCATCAATTTAGTCTCAAAAATGGATGCTTTCAGTGAGGTACCAAGTCACCTTACTGTGAAGGAACAGAATGAGTTTGCAGAAGGGACGTTGTGGACACTTGTGAACATTTTTAATCTCTGCCACCCTTTTTCTTAGTCCTGAAAGTCCACCACAAACACCTAACAGTGCTGAGAGGCAGGGACACAAGGTGGGAAGAGAGAAGGGACAGTTGCAGCTGGGAGCACATTATCTGTTCTTCCTGGGGCATCTGGCTGGCTGAGCAGGCCAGGTCTGCCTCTTTCTCACCAAGATTTTCTTCCCAGCTGTGCAATGATAACCAGAGGAGAGTCAGGGATATGCACCAGTGTAGGAAGAGTGCATGTTCCTTGAAAAACTATACAGCAAGATGAGTATACTTTACTACTAAAATAATTTGTGTTTATTTTAGATTGGTTTTCTTATTTTTTTACATTGAGAATCAGCTTGTGGGGACTGTGAGTTTTGCTTCATGCATCTCACCATCTACCACACTTCAGCACAGGTAGATGCTTTAGGCATGCAGCAAAAAACAGTCCACATTGAAACACATTTATTTTCTGTCACAGGAGTGTGCAATGTAAATTTTCAGCAAGAAGTTAATGGAGCAACAGCCCCATCTAGTGCTCACCTGTCTTAAAACTAACAGTAATCCAGATTGCTGGGTTGACATCTCTAAATCACCCAAAGATTTCTGTAATGAAAAGTGTGAGCAGCAGTTCAGCTCTATGTTTGCTCTCAGCAAACTCCACTTTCGTGATCTAAGCCTGTACAGCCATTACTCATAGGTGCTTCCTGTCCTGTATTTAAGGCAAAACATTCTTCTGCAAAACAGTTACAGAAGCAAGAGAACCTGGCATTGGTGCACTGCCAGTCTGAATGCACAGCAAGGAATCCTGTTTTCTTATTCATTCCTTAGCCTCTATTGAGTAATACTTACTAAGCATGTCACAAATCAGTCAAAATGTTCCTCTTCTTTTTTTCCCTCCTCCTTGTTATGCAGACACCTGGACAGGTACTGGAATCTGTATTCACCCCAGTTCATTTTGTATGGCTAGGCTCGGTCTTATTTCCACAGCTGGATACCAGCTTTAATCAAGAAGTGTGTGAAACTTAGAAAAGAGGTTACGGACTCAACCTTTAAACACCAGTTAAGGGTAGTATACGGTCTGGTGTTAAACACTGCCATGTTTTTACTGTCCTTGTCACAATAAAATTTACTGATCTTAATTACATACTTCAGCTGTGTGCGAGGCAAGAGTTGGATGCCTAAGAGTGAACTATACAAGAGCGATGAAACTGAGCCATATGTTTGCAGGCTGTTTGGACCACACATGGTATAGTGCAAAGCACATTGCACATTCCTCTTCTGAATGTAAACTTTTTTTTTTTTTTTTTTTTCCTAAAAAAGAGGTGTGAAAAGTGTCCTGCAGCCCTTGTCTACTAACTTATGTGCTACTGCACTCATCATAGCTACCTGGGTTCTCAATGCTGTTTAGTCTCCCTTAATGGTTTCTTATCAAGAAACAGAGACCTAGCTACAAGGCCAATATGCAATCTCATGGGAAATTGTGATGGTTGGAACTGTGCCCTTCTGTCCTGTGTAAAAAAGAGAAGGGGCTGTGGGCATTTCACATGTGCACTTGGACATCTCAGTCCTTGTCAGAATGTGGCCTAGAGCTTTGTTGAGAATATTTATTTCATTTAGTACTAGACCTTCCTAATTGATTATTACCTAAGCTCAATAAGATAATCCATGCTAGCTGTTTCAGTTGTTGGCAAAAATTATTTCAAAACTTCGGTCCAGATCCTTGCAGCAATTTTTCCTGAAATGTGTATGGAGATATTACTGAATCTATAAAAGCCCTATTTACACATACTAATATTAAAATAATGTTCTTTTTGTTGGCATTCTTAACATAGAAGCAGAGACCTTATTGAGAATAAAGGGAGTGAACAGCATTCCTTCTGAGTCAGTCATTTCCTCCAGGGCAAGGACTGTATCACCTAGGTGGTATCAGCATGAAAAGCAGCAGTAGTTTTTCTGTGCACATTCTATTAATACTGATTTTTTTTTTTTTTTTTTTTGGTAGCACTGCCTCTTCCTTGCTTCTGCACCACTGTGAAATGCATTTATATTTTTTTCAAAGAAAACATATTCGGGTAATTTATCATTTTTTTGCTTCTCATAAACTATTGTCTACCTTACTTGCCTGGTTTTCTCTAGGTGCTCCGGATTTGGATCACTGGAATACAAACACAAGTGGTAAGATTACAACACTCTGAGCTGATGTGTATTTTAAAGAAGGGCATGATTTACAGCCTGTTGAAAACATTTGTCATGGACAAAAATTTGAGTATTGTGTAATGTAAATGCAAATAATTGACTAGTCCAACACACTAAACAGTAGCCACAGAACATGGACCTTCTAAGCCTCTGGAAGCAAAACAAGACTATTACAGGTACACTGTACAAAGCATATTTTGAGTCTTACCACCTTAACTGATGTTACCTAATATCTTAAACCAGCAGCAGCTTAACTTGAGGTGCAACTGAAGTTGAGTTCTAGGCTGATACTAATACAAGCCACTTGTCTGAGCTAAGACTCTGCAGATCTTCACACATTTAACCCACACTCTGAATTTTGTCAGAACAGATCTCTTTCTGTACTACAGACATGTACCTTATAGCCAACCATCCTTAGAAATGCACTGTAAAAGCAGTTCCTGACTAGTTCTAAGGACCTATGTGGTCCTAAAAAGTCACAATTTACAAGTTAAATCTCCAGACTGGTAGCCAAGCATTGAAGAATGATGCATTTTGACAAGTCAGGAAATATCCCGAAGCTCTGAACTTGGTGACAACTTTCTGTAGGTCTTTCCTATCACATTTTAAAACCTTAGTACCACCAGATGATAAGATTAATAATTACTTCTAAGTCATCAGGGTCAATTTTCTGCACAGTCCATTGTTGTCTAGCTTTAGGACTCAATCTCAGCTACATTGCACCACTATTATCAACAGCACAAAATGAAGAGTACTAGCTACCACTTGTTTGACACAGCCTCCAAAATTCTCATCTCCCTTACACTTGACCAAGGGTCCCACTGCCACATGGCTTGTGTGCCTGTTTTTTCCCCCAAATTATGTCTGAATATCTCAGAGCAGATACTTTATTTTCATAGAATCACAGTGATCTTGAAGGCTAGCTGGTTCTCCAAAAAGCCAAACCAGCAAAAAGGATAGTGTCTAAAGGCCATGGCCTTGAACTGAGGATCTGCAAACAGACTTTATAAAAAGCCACAACAAATAACTGAGTGTCAGATTTGCACAGTTTTCCCTCTTCCATGGATCTACAAATTGAAGAGTTTGAAACCTGATGTTCTAGAGCTATTAGGGTCATAACAACCTTTGCTATCCAGACCACATACAAGTTCATTCTAGCATTCTATAGGGGAGTCTCAAGCACATGCCCCAGCATTAAATAGGTATGCACATAGCTTGCCATGAAGGCTGTAAAATCAACTTCTGAGTAGCACAGGCTTTACTTCCAAAGTTTTTCCAACTGCAGCAGAAAGTCTGTTTCATTTCCAAGGCATTTTTTGTACCTGTTTACAATCCTCCCATGAAGTAGGTGGAAAGGGCTGCACATGAATGTAATGTTGTTCAATGCAGAAGTTTGCAGGACACATTTCTCTGAATTATTTAGTATCTCATAGTTGCAAGACTTAAGTTTAAATGAAGCGAGGCAGAGACAAAGGCCTGCAGAACTGTCTTCTTCCCTTCTTTGTCCTCAAAAGATCACAAGCCCCAGAGAATATTTTTGTGGCTAAGCAACAGTAGACAGCAGCCCTCACAAGCAAAAAGCTTGGTTACAGTCAGGCAGGCAGAGTATTATGAAAACACTGTAAAATGTTACACGATGAAAGTGTAATCCACCCCAAGTGTAAGCCATTCTAAGTGCCCAGGAAAGGGAAGAATGCTGGAATAAGAATGATTGTAACACAAAAACAATGGCTCCAAGTAGGTATAAAAGCATGTTAACTACTCTGCAAATTCAAAATCCTTGTAGCTAAAAGTCTTGGAAAAAACCCAAACAAAACCCCCAAAACAACACCACCACAAACCACCCCCCCCCCCCCCAAAAAAAAACAATCCAACCAACCAAAAAAAAAACTACACACGCACACACAAAAACACACAAACAAAAAGCCCCCACACACTGAAGTTCTGCTTGAGGCAAGTAACCCATAGCCTTCTTCACAGGTACACAAGCACCACAGCTGCCAAGAGAACTGCCCCTCAATATTGCACACCAGTTTTATATTTCTTCAGCCAAGATTCATCTAACATGGGGTGTAGTAAGAGAACTATTTATGCCCTGCCCTAGGCATCTAAAATGTAATTCTAGTATGTGCTTTAGACTTGCTAGAGTTGAGCTTGTATTTTCATAAGCAGGAATTCAGGGATGAAGGGAACTGTATCAGTCACAAGCTTCAATTTTATAGAAGGATTTCTCTTATAACAAAGGTAGGACTGTAATAAAAAAATGGACACTGGACACTACTTGCATCTCTCCTTCGATTTTTTCTTTCATAAAATAGGTGCTTTGTGAAATTGATTCAAATCTGACCTACATTTTTTCTGAGAGATTAGAAAATTCTGTTTGGCTCATCAAATCTCACTTTCAGAAAAACACACTTGCTTTTGAGCAACTGAAGGCAGTTCAAGCAGTTTTTGACAAATTCTGCAGTAATGTTTCAATATTAATATCCTGCATCTGTTTATATTACAGTGAAACTGCCAACCTTGTCCCAATCTGCCTGAAATAGATTTGGTTCTGAGCAAAACTAAAGTATACTAAGGATTATCCTCAAGAATTTGTAAAAGGTGCATTACTTATGTTTTTCTCACCTTAGTAAATTTTGTTCTGTGTCAAAACAGCAACATTCATTTTCCAAGGGAATACATTAGAATACCACTGCATCCTTCTCAACATCTTCCCCAGCCTACAGCTTACCAGATTTGGTGCAAATACTCCATCTCACAGTCATCCTTGTATCAATTAACTTCCATAAATGCTGGGTTAGTGACCCAATGCTGCACAGGCATGTTACACCATGTGAGCTTGCAGGGAGTATAGTGGTGTGTGTACTCAAGGGAGTCAGCAACATTCTCTCTCCTTCCTCAACCAAGCCTGTAGCTTGCACTTCCCATCTCATTAAGATGTGGGAAATTCCCAATGCAGTCAGCTGTGGGCAGTGCAACTTGTGCATCACTAAACATTCCCCTGCCTCCACCAGGCAAATGCAGAGTGCAACAGGCCCTTCCTCACCTTCCCAGAAGCTAGAAGCAAAGTGCTTTGGAGCACAGTTATACCCTGTGCTCCCTCTACTTCTAATTTGCTGAGGAGTAACATGAGAATGTCTACAGAAAACCTCCTATCTTAATAGTCTAAATTTATTAATAGAGTGCAAGAGCAGGGAAACTAGAAGAGACAAGGAAAGCTAGTACCTGCCAAGAATCTCTCATTTAGTCCTCCATGTATATAGTTACAGTGCTGCTCCAGACCAAGGGGTTTTTACATGAAGTGTTATTTAGTAAAGGCTGGGTCAAGATTGCATAGCTAAGAACAGAAAGAGGTGTTTTAAGGAAACAAATATACTGTCTAATGTTTGGATAACAGCAACCATAAGACAGGAACACGAGAAATGTTGAACTAGACAATGAAGGACACGAGATAGATGAAGAAACGCACCCACATTGAGCAGCTGGAAGTAGACTGATGACACTTGCAACATAACCAAGTTATAGGAACATTAAAAAAACACATTTGTAAGACCACTAAGTATGTTGCCTATTACCACAAGACACCACAGGTAGAGAGATTTTTACTGGTTTCAAATAAGAAAAAGGGGAGAAGCTAATAAAACATACTGCCATTATTTGGAACAGAAGCTTAAATAAAGTGGCAGTTACTATGCCCATCATGTCTTTTAGAGCAGAAGAGTCTGAAACCTTGTATTCTACTATTTACAGAACACAAAAGCCTAGCAAAACAGATGGCGAAGACAATATCCCAGTAAGGCACTCCAAGTCCCCCAGCCTCACCACAAGATGGTAACAGAAAAGCCCAACCATCAACACCCTTGGAGCCAGAAGAGCAGAGAGGGCAGTGTAGGTTATAGCTCTGTTGTATAATTTGCAGAAGTTGTCTTGGATTGGAGTAGAACCACCTAATGTAGCCACATCCTTGCACATGTGTCATCCAGCATAGTTTTACACAAGATACACCAACACATACTTAAAGAGGCATCTCTCATTTTCACATATAACGCTGAAGCAGCAAGATTAAAATATGTATTTTAAAAATAAACATGAAGAAACATACCAAAAACTACTTTAATAGTTGAAATCACTTTTATTTGTGAGGAACGTCACCCATGCTGCACAGTTTCAAATAGATCTTAGCAAGGAAAGCGGAAGTTTTTCCTCCCCATGTCCTGCACTGAACAGGACTGGCACAGAAAAAAAACCTCATCACACCCGGGAGGTTTAGCACCAGCATCCAATAAAAAAAGCATTTAACTTCAATTTCAGTTCTTTGGTTGGTTTTTTTTTCCCTTTTCAGTTTGATACCAAAAGAAAAAATTGAAAAATTCAATACTAGTGAAACAGTGAAATTCTTACCAAATAAAAAAAAAAAAACACAAAAAACCAACACACCCCACAGTTGCTGTTGAAACTGGGGAGGTTGCTCTTTCTAAATCTCGCTTTCTTTTTCTCTCTTCATGCATCTATCTTGCAGGCGTTCCCTAGATCTCAGCTGCTGGTAAATTTTTTGTCTTTTAAGTTCCAGTGTTTCAGATCTTTGCTTTTGTCATTGTTGATGATTTATTGCTTGTTTCTTTGGTGTTACTTTTCAGTTGTATTTTAGGACACCTGTTGAAGAGCCAAATTTAAAAAAAAATGCAGTTAACATAAGTTTCATTTTCCCATTGAAGAGGTGAAATGTCAGGTGGAGAGGGAGCTATCATAATAACAGACAGGATTAGCATGACTGGCTTATCCTATCCATAAACTGAGAACACAGTATGTTCCTAAAGCAAAACATTGCTAACTCATAAGCAGATGCTTTTGCTATATAGACCAGATAAACCTTCCTGAAAAGTCAGATTTATAAAGCAAAAAATTTACTTTTTTCACAAGTACAGAGACAGAAAGAAGATAAAGCATCAAACTTTCTTCATTTGCCTATACAGCAACCTCAAAAGTTCTCAAAGATCTAGCCATACATAGGGGGATGTGGCCAGAGTCCAAACCCTACAAGTGTAGACAATGCTGCTTCAGCTGAAGAACAGGAACTACCTATATTCCTTACCTGAGGGATGGTAAAGGTGCCTGGGGAGCCAGACATTACTCAGCACCACTCTGCTCGGTCACCGGAGCATGATTTTCAGCAGGTGTTTCAGTCACCTTTGTCTAAGACACAATAAAACTTTATTATAGGCAAAGACTGACTTCCAGACCCTTCCTGTGTTCAGTGGCAGGGCCAGCATAAGCCAGGTTTTAAAATAATCAAGGAAGATGAATAATCAGAAAATATTAACTGCAGGAAATACACTAATGTTGAAGTACTATACAGCAGATTCTGTCAGTAGACAACCTCAAGTAGATACAGAATGGGAAAGTCTTTCCTCATTAAGGAAAAATATGTATTTGCAAACAGTCCCCTGAACAACTCTGGTTCAAGCAGTTCAGGAAATGGACCTGGAACTTACAAATCCATCTCTTATACTACATACAGACTGAAGGTTTGAGGATGCTGAAAAACACAACTATTTCTTTCCACTTCAAAAAAATATTTGTTACACTTTGACTCCAATTAAGAACTATGCAGAAGCTGTCCCATTTAAGAAAAACTGCTTATTCGCAAAGAAGTTCACAGGGAACAGGCAATGAAACCAGCTACCTTCAACCATCAAAACTCAGTCTCTGCAACATTTTGCCAGAAGCATGCTTACCTCTTTCCCATCCTGAGCTGGAGCATTGGGTGGACGAGGTCGACGCCGGTAGTTGTACGGGCGCCTATACCCACGACGAAGTGGCTGCTGACTCATAGCACTGGCCTCACGATGGTTCTCTTTGTTTTCAGCCTCTCCAGCCACTGGGGCAGGGCGTGGACGTGGGGGCCCTCTGAGGAAGGAAAAGTGTTTGGTATGAGAGAAGCCTGAGAAAGTTACATTACCATAATCTTAGCCCAGCAAAAACTTGTCTAACCAAGTACCATCCCACCTGTAACAAGTTTAAATGCTAGCAAACCATCCCTTTGGCATCAGGCATATAGTTGAAAGGGAAAGACCTGTTGCTTGTCTAACCCAATGCAATCTGAGTGTCTCTTCGCTGTTGAAGGTACATCAGCATATTCTACTGTCTGTCATACAATAAAGAGGTAGTTAATCCATTTGAATTGCTGGACAGGAGAAGAAACAAGCGAGTAGTGGTCATACAGGCTGACTGCCAAGTTAGCCTTGGACTAGCTACATACCAGTTCAGCCCTATCCATAATTAATGGTGCAATCCTTGGGAGTTGCATTTCCACCTGTAAACCATTCCTGCATCTCCCCACTTTGCCTTATGTTGCCCTTCTTGACCATATAATATATCTTGCAAGTTGGATCTCATTAATGCTAACATGTTAATGACATGGGGAGATATCTGGGACTGGTTATTCAAAAGAAGAAAGAGAAGCTTTTTGGCTTGGAACTACAGTATGTGGTCACATCTTAAATGTGTGGATACATGCTACAGTCTACAACTACAATCTACACCTTCCTCAAGGGGGGCAGCAGAGGAGGAGGTACCAATTTCCTCTCTGTGGTGGTGAGTGGTAGGACATGTAGAAATGGAACAAAGCTGCATCAAGGGAAGTGCAGATAGGACACTAGTAAAAGGTTCTTCACTGAGAGGGGTGGTTGGCCACTGGAACAGGCTCCAAGGTAAGTGGCCACAGCACCAAGCCTGACAAGAGTTCAAGGAGCATCTGGATAATGCTCTTAGTCATACAGTTTAGTTTTAGGTAGTTCTGTGAGAAGCAGGGAACTGAACTTAATCCTCATGGGTCCCTTTCAACTCCAGATATAATGGAGTTTTATAAGCTACCAAGTCCATGTTCCTGAAATGTTCTTGCATATTTCATCCCATTTCCAGGATAAACAAAGTATGTTTATAAACTGTCAAAACCCAGCTGAAAGTGATTACAAGGTCATTGCCTGCTATCTAGATGCCATTAGCTGGCTTAGCTAATCTACAGCTATCCAGGCCCACAAGCCAATTTAGCATCTTGAAAGGAATCCAACAAAAAAAGCACAAGTGTCACTGGATTTAGCGCATGTAAATGCAAGCAATGCCTACTTGTTAATTCAAACAGAAACATCCTGCACTCACATTGGATACAGTAAGCTATCACACCTCTTACATGAAAGAAAAGCATCAGAAACACAAATTCCCATTAACCATGGGTAAATTATCCAGCCTGTGATTTACCCACATGACCTGCAAAAGCTCAGCTGACTCATTGTTCTTGGTATGGTGCTATTCCTGACTGCTCGATGCTAATTAAGACTTTCAGGAATAAAATTTATTCAGCTCAGATCCCTACAAGCAGCAGCATCAGTATCACCCTGTTTCCCACAATCCCAGATAAGAGAGCCAACTTTAACACAAACATTCACAGATAGAAAAATCTCAAAGTAGAGGTGGAAGGCTTGTGGTTCTAAACCCAGCATCCAGAAGGATGGATCCATTTTGCATGGAACAGGTAGTCATATTTAAGGACATTTTTGTTATTCCTGTGAAATTCAGCTTCTTGTTGCACTTGCACTGTTAATTACCTCTTGCTGATTGTTTTTCAAACATGCATTTGAAAACAAAAAAAAAGGGGGGGAGAAATTACATCCATTTCATAGTTAATCTAAATTCAGTGATGGAACTTGACCTCTTAAGCCAGCTGACAGAAAGACAAGATGAAGAGAAACAAGTGAGTGAATGGCTGACTAATACAAATAAGCTCCTTAAAAGCAGAATCAGAGTAGTCTGGGTTGGAAAGGACCTTTAAAGGTCACCTGGTCCAAAACCCCTGCAATGAGCAGGGACATCAACTAGAGCAGGTTGCTCATAGCCCTGTCCATCCTAACCTTGAATATTTTCAGGGATGGGGCACCTACCACCTCTCTGGGCATGCTCTTCAAGTGTTTCACCACCCTCACAGTAAACAATTTCTTCCACCTAATCTAAATCTATCCTCTTTTAGTTTAAAACCATTACCCCTCATCTTATCGCAACAGGCCTGCCAAAAAGGCTGCCCTTGTCTTTCTTACAGGCCCCTGAAAGGCGGCAATAAGGTCTTCCCAGGAGCCTTCTCCAAGCTGAACAACCCCAAGTCTCCCAGCCTGTCCTCACAGCAGAACTGTTCCAGCCCTCTGATCATTTTGTGCCCTCTTTGGACCCTCTCCAACAGGTCCGTGTCTTTCCTGTGCTGAGGGCTCCAGAGCTGGACACAGGACTCCAGGTGGGGTCTCAGCCGAGCAGAGGGGCAGAATCACCTCCCTTGGGCTGCATCAAAAGGAGCATGGCCAGCAAGTCAAGATACAACTTGCCTTCTGGGCTGCAAGCACACATTGCTGGCTCATGTCCAATCTTCCATCCACCAGTACACCCAAATCCTTCTCCACAGGGCTGCTCTCAATCCCTTCATCCCCCAGCCTGTATTGATACCAGGGGTTGCCCCTACCCAGGTGCAGGACCTTGCACTTGGTCTTTTGAACCTCAGGAGGTTCACATGGGCCCACTTCTCAAGCTTGTCCAGGCCCCTTTGGATGGCATCCTGTCCCTGCACAACTCAAACCTGCTGAAGGTTGCTGAACCCACTGTCTGTCATTGACGAAGAAATTAAACAGTACTGGTACCAATACAGACCCCTGAGGGCCCCCACTTGGCACCTATTTCCATCTGGACATTGATCTGTTGACCACTACCCTCCAGATGTAACCATCCAATCAATTCCTCATCCACCAAACAGTCCACCCATCAAATCCATATCTCTCCAATTTAGAGAGAAGGATGTTGTGGGGGATTGTGTCACAATGCTTTATGAAGAACATTAGTAAAAGTAATCTAGTGTTTTATTTAACTTGTTACTCAATTCTCCAGGATTAAATAAGTCACAAGAAACCAAGAATCTTAATGAGCTTTTCCACTTAAAGGAATTCAGTAAGAAAAAAAGTGAGGCAATATCTCAAAAGTATGACAGTCAGAGGCTGACTATTTCACACTGATATCAAATTCCTCATCTGCATCAAATTCCTCAGCTATTGAATTGTTCCCTCATTGTAGAGGCTAGAAACTAGAATGGTGATGTCAGAACTAAGGCTGGAAAATGAAGAAAGCAGTCCTACACTGGCCAGTTTAAGGTATGACTAAACACAGATGACTCAGCAACTTACTCCTCATATCCCACTGGAAAGCATCAGTGCTCATATGAACTTCAAGGGATCTTTGCTAAGAACAGCCTACTGGGTCTTCAAGTGTCCTTTTACACCAGTTCCGTGGATCCCTAGAGAAAGGACAAGGAAACCTATCTCCCAAATAGCCTCCCAGCCTCAAATTGGTTTCAACTAGTAATTTCCCAAGCCATACAGTATGCCTATTTAGAGATATCACAATGGTGTTCTCTTCCAGTTATTTGAGCAGTATCCCCAAAGCTCATGCAAGCTTTTAATATCACCAACATCCTGTGGCAAAAAGCTCCAGCAATCTGCTGTATGCACAACAACCCAAGACAGCAGTGTGCTGCTACAGCAAAGGCAAATCTGATCCCAGGCTGCATTCAGGGGCATTACTAGCATAGAGAGATGCAAACATCCCACACAGCACTTTTCAGGCCACATCTGGAATACTGTGTCCAGTTCTGGTCCCCACAATTCAAAGAGGAGATGGAAAAACTGGGTACAGCCAAAGGAGGGCCATGATGATCAAAGTGCTGGAGAATCTGCCCTGTAAGGAAAGACTGAGGAAGTTGGGTCTTTTCCCCCTAAAAAAAGAGAAGGCTTAGGGGGAAACTCACAGTATTCCAGTACAACTACAAAGACAACAGCAGCTCTCTCTTTACAAGGAGCCACACTGAACAAAACAAGGTTCAACAGGTACTAGTTCTGTCAGGAGAGGTTTCATCTTGGTGTAAGAAAAATTTACAATTACAATCATTTACTGGAATAACTTTCCCAGGAATGTAGTAGAGTCCCCACCACTAAAGGCTTCCAAGATGTGACTAGACAGGGTGCCAGATAATCTCATGAAGGCTTCCTTTCCCACAAAAGGTTCAGCCAGCTAACTTTTTGAGGTCCCTTCCACCCTGTGCTGTTCTGTAGTTCTATGAACCTCACTTCATTTTTCAACATGCATCCCACTTCCTTCATTTGAAGGCTCTTCATAGCATATTCTTTCATAAGAAGGAAAGACAAAAATAGTTTAATCCATCCTCTCCATGCCACTCAATATTCTGTGGATCTCTATAATCTGTCTTCATTTGTCTCCTCTCCCAGCCTCAGAGCCTGCAGGCACTTCCACTCTTCACACATTTTTCTCATTCAATCATTTTGACAAGTTTTCTCTTGCTATTCTGGAAACCCTTTAATCTCCTTAGCACCCTCTTTCTCCAGAAGTTCTAGCAAGAGTAACTGATACTTCTATTTTATTACCTTCTCCTTTAGGAACCCTCAAGGAGCCTAAATTTTAAGTCTTGACTGACAGCAGTATCCCCCACTAGCACAAGATATTACAAGGTAACTAATGCTGCTACATAATTAACACCCTGTAAGAGACAGGACACCACTTTTTCCTGAACAGCAGGCTTTCCTTAGTACCTAAAAGTAGTATCACTGCATAGAACCAAGCCTGAGTGATGCACAGGATTGAGCTGGATGCAAACAGACTACTAATCCAGTGCTTAGCTGCAAACTGCTCTTTCCAGACCACAAGAAGAGTTAGAAAGCACACCCTGCCCCTGTAGGTAGTAGATCTAGCTGCCCCAGATCAAGTGGGATGTGGATCCATTACCTGTCCTCAAAAGCATAAGACTTCAGCCAGGAAAATACAGACCTTCCAACTCACTTCAATATGCTGCTCCATTGTGACAACTAACAGGATACAAAGAGTTCTTTGCCCTTTCTTGACCTATCCCTAGTTCTGAGCAATTATAATCACATTAAACAACTTAGGTAGATGCTTCCTTACTCCTGTGGCTCACCTTTCTCCTAGTAACTAAAATGCTTCTCACTGTCACAAACATTTGCATGCACATTAATAACCAGAGAATACAGCTTCTTGCTTCTAATGAAGCCTGGATAGATCACAAAAGCATCCACATGTAATGACAAGCAATGGAAATAGTACAAACCTGCGATAGCGGGGACGATAGGTAGGATTCCTTTGGACTTGTTGATGAATTTGTCCTCCTTCTGTGACCCCATCCTTGATTTCTCCCTCACCACCCTATAACCAAAAGAAAAGAAGACCAAGTCAAAAGACAAAGTGTTATCTTATTTCATGGGCAGTATATTAACTATAAGGCCCAATAATCTGAACAGAAGTTCAAAACCAGTACACTAGTACAGACACACCAGCACACCAGGTAAAGAAACATACTCAGAAGGCTTTAACTTGGGCAAAGGTTAAGAGTGGGACAGCACAGGAGCCAACAGCACTGCTCTTGTTCCTCACAAGTAACAGACCAAGAAGCCACCTGATGATGCCTCTTCCCTGTCTGCCAAGAAAGGCAGAGAACCTGACAGTTCACTGTGATGCATACAAAAATATATTTCAAGACAGAACACTACACTGTAAAGGGTAAATGCATTATGAAAAGGCAGCTATTGATCAGGACACTTCTCAATTTGGAAAACTAACTGAAACTTTCCAGAGACCACTTTCTGGCCTCATTGTACACAAAGCCCCATTCCACAGAGAACTCTCACCAAAACATCAAGAAGTTTAAAGACAAAAGAACTATACTACATCATGTCAAATACTTTTCTACACCCTCACCATTTTCAGCCTTTCAGAGATGCAGTGGTTCTCTCTCCTCTTTAGTTGTTAACTGATATAGCTGTAGTTGAGGTTCGTTTTGTTGATGGTGGTGGTTTCCCTAGTTTGTTGTCTGGTATTTTTGTTTTGCTTCTTAAGTGCCAGCCGTCAGTAATGTCTTTTATAAGTTACATTATTTACTGTTCCCAATACACTACTCTTCCCCCCCAAAAAAAAAGAGTTTAACAACAGGAGATGGACTTTTGTTTCTAGATCTTCTGGATCTGATCCAGCAGGAAACAAAAACTGTTGCTTCTTGACAGCCTTCAACAGTCTACACCAAGTCTGAGAGGTCTCCTTCCAACTCCACACAGCTGTTTTAACCACCACAATCATATTTCGCTCTCTCTTCAACTGGCAACTCCAGGTACCTGCATGGACAGGCTAAGGTAACATGACGACTGGCATTTAGAAAGGCTGGAGTGTTGCAGACTGTAACAAGAATCTTGGGGAATTAAATGAACCTCAGTAACCAACCTGGACAATCTTCTCCTCTCACCACAGTGAAGTACCCTCCAGATGCATTAATAATTTCAAGCACTTTTTGTAGCTTTCCAGGTTTCCAAAAAGCACAGAGACATAGCCTAAAGGCAAGTAGAATATTTCACATGCTGAAACAGCTATACCAGCTATTCTTAACAACATGACAAGGTCAGCTGCTGAGGTGAGAGAAATCAGAATTAAAAAAAACAAACCACAATAAATAACAATCTATTACAGTGTCTCATGCACAAGATTGATTAGGATAACTAAATATAAAAAGGAACTCCCACTAAGTAGATAGTGATAACAGGCAACATCTGATAGCAGTTGAAAAATACTTGACAGACTCAAAACCTGAAAGGGTAAACTTCAGGTTTGACAGCATTATGCTACTTATACCTACTTTGCCATATTAATCTGTCCTGTTTGTATCAGGATGCTTTGTACTCCGTAACTTCACAGTTTAATAATCTATGAGGGCTGGCCAGAAGTGTCTCAGATAGTAAGGTGAGAAACAGTGCTGCCAGTATTACGTGTGGCAATACTGATTCAGAGGTCTTGGGATTTGCCTTCCCTGAATCAATGACCTTATATTACTTCTGCTCTCACTCTCTTCCTCATGTGAAGACTGGCAAAGCACAGAAACAGGAGAAGAGAGCAGCAATGTACGATCAGAAGAGAGAACACAAAACCAAACCAATTCTGAACATGTTCCAGCATAATCACCATTTCTCCAGGATTTCCAAGCAACCACATGTTAAATCAGTACTCAGTTCTAGCACTGCAGTGCCAGAAACACAGAACCACAAAGGCCTAGCAGGTCTTGTCTAAAGGACAATGTGCCAGAAGCCAACAATGCATCAAAAAACCTAATTGTAGGGATGGGCACACAATATTTTCACCAGCCAAAGCTCTTCTATAGCACTTGACAATCAGCATCACATTCACAGACCTTTAAAAGGCAATATTGAATTTCTAACTGTATTTAGTGGCACAGCCCAAGTCCACCCCTCCCTGCAGAGGGCTACATTGGAATCTCAGATAAAATACTATCTCCTTTGGTTATGGAAAGAATGACTAAACCTGACGCAGACATTTTCCTATTCATCTTGAACTGAATGTCGATATGTCAGTATTTTAAATGGGTTTGGCTTAAACAATCAGTTAAAAACAGAATAGCAAAGTAAATGAATTGCTTTGCCCAGAAGTCCTGATAGTTTCCTGCATCTTCTATAGTATCACAAAAAAAATCAATTAACACGTTACACTAGTACCACTGCCAATTGTTTGATATAGGTCTATTTGCTGTATGTGAAGTATGGCTCCAGAATAAAACAATTACACTGTCAGAAGTCACTGAAACAGATGGAATTGGACCAGAAAACAGAAGCTGAGCTTTGAGGTCTTGTTTTACTATACTCAAAGTATATTAGGTTCATTTATTATGAAAGTTTCATACCTTGTCTAGCACACACATGATCTTGTTCACTCAATCTCTTCCACAGGAACCTTTGAACTCAGTGTAATACCTTCTAAGAAAACATTAGGTCATCCTGAAAGACAAGTGAATGAAGCCAGCCTGCCACACTCTACATTTTCCTCTGAATACCACCAATATAGGCAAACAGGCAGGCTGTGATTCTCCATGAAGATCTCACACAGATTTCTCTGACCATAAAAAGGTACAAAAAAATCTTATTGCCATCCCTCAAAGGAAAGTTTTGTAAGAACAAAAGAAGAAGAAACGAGGGAGAACAGATGAGTAAAAAGCTCATTGCAGTTACAGTTAATGCTTACATCTCTGCAGATCAGTCTCTAGATTTTGTATAGTACTACTCATATTTTCAGGTCTTCTCTCTATGAGAAATAGTGTCAACCCATAAAACAGTTCTCCAAACTATTTCACTTGTTTTCTGACTCACTGGTATAGAGACTTTTATTAGTAATACACACTGTATTTAGATAAGACATCATTCGTTCTCAAGGTTATTCCATGATTCATTGTCTGTTATGACTTCCTGACTACAGCTCCACACCATGTTTGTGTTGTCACAGACAGTTTAGCCACAACCACAGCCTCTTTTCTGTAGTGGATACAATTACAAAATTTCTGATATGAATAAGTATAATACTTCTGTTTTCCACAGGACTATCCATGCAGTCCAGACAGTTCCACTGGAGCTGGTTAAATACCTCAGATTCTTCAAGGTCCTCTTTTCTCTGGAGAAATTCACACAATGTGTTCAAAACTAGACCCAGTATATAACAGTGCATACACATTTGAGCTAGCATGTCAAAGCATAGCATTTTTCTTTTGTCTACAGCCATGCTAGTGAGGAAGGGGAAAAAAAAAAAATAATCGACTTCTGGTGCACTGCAAGGTTGGACTGGAGTTGCTAACCAATATCAACTAGGTAGCTAGAAACCTATAAGGTTTCAAGAATTTCATGTCAAAAGTCACCTCAACTTTTTTTTTTTTTCAGTAAATACAGGATTGATGATGTGGGCAGCTGAGCTCTGGGAAAACCTTTCACCTCTGCAGCCTAGTAGATCTTTAAGCATAGCAGGCCTGGGTACACTGAAACCTTCTCCTTCAGCTGTGCAGCAGGACTTGCCTGCAGTTGAGTAAATATCCTTTCAGCAAGCACAGCCCAAGAGTGCCATACTGTCAGCAACTCAAATGTGTCTCAAAAATCCTTCAGGAGATTTTCCTGGAAACAATTCCTCAAGTAGAGAGGCCCAACCTTTAATGCACCTGCTAACAGGACCATACAGAATAGTGCATTCATATTGTGATGGCTCGCAAACACTGCTACCTTTCTTACCCCTTTACACACACGGAAGAGGAAAGAGGAAGCCTTGTTAAAGGATAACAGTAGAAAGAAGCATTTTTCTAGACACAGTACATGTGCAGTTTCAATGTGAAGAATGTTAACTGATACAACTGAAAAGTTTCAAAAAGGAAATACTGATAGCGTCACATGAGGATGCACTCTACTCTCTGTTGGTCTATCAAAGCAAGCACACAGGGGATGATGAGAATATTTGGACAAGTTTCAGTGGTTTCACTGACCTACACTAGGACTTCAGGGACAGTCCCTGCACAGCCCTTTGCAGTTGCTGCCAAAGACAGCAACTTCTTCAAGTGGAGCTTTGACTCATTCAGGCAACTGACAGATGAGTGTTTAAGAAGGCCCAGCAGAACTGGCTGCACCTCAGACTAGCTCAGAACACAAGAAGGGTCCACTACAACATGCAGGAAGTTGAGCAAGCATAGCAGACATCAGCTTTGGCTGCACACAGAACTCCTGACTGAGCTCAAACATTAAAAGGAAATACCACTTATATCTTACACACACATGTCTGAGACTATACAGGATACATTCAACAGCACTGCAGGAGCCAGCTAATGTCACTGCCTGACCAGTATCATCTTTAAAAGCTCACAGCAATCACAGAGTTTAGCTTGCTACCCATTAGAGTGGCATGCTAAGGTAATGGTACTGTAAGATCATACTCCTTGAATGAAACAGAATTTACTCTTAATTTCTACAGATGATACCAAATGCAGAGGAGCACTCAATGGATTGATGGGCAGGCCTGACATTCAGAGGACACTCAAAGCAAAAGAGAAGGATCAACAAACCTCATGAGCAACAGAAAACAATGAATACCCAGGTTAACACCTTCTTGCAAATCATCATTTGCAAGTTTTGAACACTGTAATTCTTCCAGAGTCAATGATCCCAGAGAAAGAGCAGTACATTTTTGGCTATGAAATGAGGGATGTCTTCACAGGACATTAGGCACCAGTCACACAACAACTAAGGTCTAGTACCCACACCAAAACAGTCTGGGGACTCATATACAATGAAGCCAAAGGAAAACAGTGTGATGTCAGAATTTGTTCCTCTTGAATCCCAGCACTTGATGTACACAAGCAGGTTATAGTGTCACATGCAAAACAGATTTTTAGCTGCATGAGTTTGCATTAGACATCCAAGACATCGTGTCCCAGTGCAAGTATCAAGACCAAATGTCCCCCATGTGCAAGACATGTCTCACATTATCCTTCTCCAGGCAAAAAGAAACAGCTGCTTTCCATCCTCAGCAGTACACAGGGTTGGCTAAGCCTTGATATATGTGCTTATTTAAAATCTGAAGCAACTCCAAGACAACACCACTACCACCAACTAAAGCATTCACTCCCAATATAGTTCAGGAAGATTTTAACCTCAGGAGAGCAAAAGGTAACAACAGAACCAATACTGGAACATACTCCCTAGTATCCTACTTCTCTGCTGCTTGGCATGTGAGCTGAAGCTACAAACAGTATTGCCAGAAAAACAAAGATGTATGCAGTAATAAGTATTATTTAGTTACCAGCACCAACTTCCAGCAGCCTCCAAGGGACTAAGAAAACACCTTTCATGTATTTAAGGCTCAGTGGTGCCTAGCTGTATTACAGAGAAAAACCTCATGACAGCTAGGCTTTAAGGAAGGATTTGACAACACCCAGTTTGCCCCCACGCTGTCAACTCTGTAGAACAAAATGAGACTAGTTATGTTGCTTGGGTAGACTTCCACCCAGGGCTCTCATACTGGATCATTCAACACATTTCTGCAAGTGATGATCACAGAGTCAGCTATAAAAGAAAAGATAATCAAGCCTGGTATATGTTCCAGTTTGTTGGATCATTCCAGGCACAAGCATGATATGAACAGGAACAGAAACTGCTAGAACTACATCCACATACCTCATACTTCTCCCTGTGCAAAAACTTGCAGATACTATAAGTGGTACACAGCTAGTGTAAAGAAAAAAAAATCCAGTATCTTTACATAGTACTGCTGTAGGCAGAGGGCTATGAAGGGACAATACATGGAGGTTTCAACTATTTGGTCAAACTACTACCATGCCATGCAAAAATATGAGCTTCTAAACAAATCTGGTCTTCCAAGTAAGCCTTCCAAAGGGTTGTTATACTACTTAGTAATATAAATACTTCCCCTTGCTTCAGGTAAAGGGCATGGTGAACCACTTAGACATCTCAATCCTTTGTGTTCACTCTTCAAGCTGGTAACTTCACCACCCAAAGAGATGCTTTTAGCACAATTATAGAAAGACAGGACATGGAAAGGTCTACAGAACATCCAACAATAGAAAATATCAGTATCAACATCAATGACGTGCTGGAGGAACCCAGAATATATCTGAAGAACACTCACAACTTAGCATTTGACAGTTTACTATATGCCAGTGCTGAACCTGCAGTTCTCTCACAAAAAGATCAGAAGACTCCTGAGGAGATAGGATGACCACCACTAAGGAAATTAAACTTACACTTCGAGGAGGTCCACGGCGTCGGCCAAAATAGCCACGTCGATAGCGGCGTCGGTCTGCAGCATAGCGGCTGCCTTCTACAGGAACTCCATCTGGACCAGTGACATTAGCTGCTTCTGCACCCTGGAAGGCCAAAAGAGAGTAAGCCAGGGTGGTACAAGAAAAGAACAACCCAGTACAGGGAGAATGGAAAAAGACAAAACAGAAAAGCAGCTTGTTTGCATCAGTTCCAAGCTACAGAGATTCCTTCCTCCCAAGCAGTGCAAAAGCAGCTCTGTTACTCTTAACCCTGTAACACAAGAGTTATTAAGTAATGATCATGAGGTAAGACCCTATCAACCAGACTGAGCTCAGAAGAAAGAGGTAATAACTGATTAAGGAAAAAAATACAAACCCACACGCCACAACCCCGCACATTACAAAAAAAAAATATCCAAAGCCTCAGAAAACTCAAAATTTGAGAAAGTACAAGTGCAAAAAACTTGAAGGGTCTTACAGTTATTAAGCTACCAGACTCCCATGAAAAATTCTTCAGGGTAATATATGCATCAGTTAATGCTTACTAGGCAGACTGCCAATTTCAAATAGTCCACCAAGTAAAAATTACCAATTCTAGAAGCACTAGGATGATACCTATCTAGAAACACTTCTTAATGAAGCCTTAAAAAAAAAAAAACAAACACAGATCTTCCACAGAAAAGCTGCAAGAATGCCATCCACCTCAGCAATTAACACATTAGACAAAAAAAAAACCCCACACAGCTAAGGCTCCGTGTTACTCCCCACTAGAGTGATGTTAACTCTGTTAAACCATATCCCTAATCTCCATACATCTCTCACCTTCTCTCCCTCAACCACATCAAATTCTACAGTCTCTCCATCACCAACACTGCGCAGGTACTTCCGTGGGTTGTTTTTCTTTATCGCCGTCTTTAAAGAGAGTAAAAAAAAATTTTTAGTTCATCATTAGTTCATTAGTTCAATCATTAGTTCATCACATACACATTCATAGCCCTGTCACTGAGGTAAGGACAGTATTCCTCTGCTACAATCCCAACCCTCCATACCAGATCAGTCACCACACCAACATGTTTCAAATATACAGATGCCTCTTTTATTCCACAGGCCCGCCAACAGAGTAAAGGTTTACTTCTTTCTCAAACTCTTAAGTTTATGAATCAGTTGTTGCTATGTGAATGCCTGTCAAGCCTACTAAGTATCCAGATCATTACATATTTCTGTAATAACAGAGTTCACATGAAGTGTTTGATCTCCTGCAAGATGTACCAAGGCAGCTCCAGCACCAAGTGTGACCCATGCCTTCACAGTCATCAAGTAGACCTGTAGACTATCTACAGAGAACTTCAGACCAGAAGCAATTTTGTAGAAGATTATGCTAACTAGAGAAGTACCATGGCAACTCATAGTAACCAGATACTAATTACTAGAACTCTGGTGTAAAAATAAGTGTTTTATCTAAGCATTGTAAGGGAGACCCCCCAAAATTAGGCAAGTCCCTAAGGAACACAGGAATGGTACCAGAATAGATAATCAGTCTTAGTCCAAGACAGATACCCCAAAATACTATTAACACCATGGCTTTGGATCCCAACTGCTTGAAAACCTCCTCAGACACAGAAGAACACTCAAACCTCCACCAGCCATTTTCAGCCTGGCAGCTACAGGTGCCTTTTTCCCTGTGGAGTATTTCTAGAATTCTGCAAAAGGCAGTTAGCAAGACAAGCTTACTATCTGTTCATTACTTAAGGGCTATCAAACTGCAAGAGGCTAGGGAAGAAGGTGGGGAGGGGGGGCAGGAAACCACACCACCACACAAAACAAAAACATTGTAAAAGCCAATCTAGCAGCCAGCTTTTTCCAGAAGTTCTCCTCTTAAAAGTTTTCTGACATGGGCATTTTTTGTAAGCATGAAGAAGGCAAGTGCAGATCCAGTGGAGAGAAGCACAAATGGAAATACAAGGCACAAATCTGGCTTCAGAAATGTGATACAGGGCAGTGGAAGAAAAGCAGAATGAAGATAAGTAGAGTTGTTGCCCATGCATGGCAGCTACAGCCATTCAGTCCACAATAGCTCAAAAATATTTCCCACTGAAAAGTTCTAATCAGTTTAAAGTTGAGCTTGACCAGTTTAGGAAAAGTACTCTTATTGTTGCTGACTAGAGTCTCCTTTGCATTTTAGGTAATAGGTTAGCATGTTCTTTTAGCCCTCCATCTAGCCACACCTTTCCCTGTACCATGCAGTGTCCCTGAAGGGCTTCAGGAAGAATGCAAGAGTGTAAATAGTGTTACCAGAATCAAAACAACCCAAGAGGTTTTTTTGTGTGTTGTAGGCTGTTTGGTTTTTTTGTGTGTGGGTTTTTTTTTTTTTTTGGTGCGTGTGGTGTGTTCTATTGTTATTGTTGTTTGATTTTTTTTTTTTTTTTTTTTTTTATACAGGAAGAGAATTAGCTGCTCAAGTGAATTATTTTGGGAATTACTTCACAAAGCAGAGACTCTCACCATCAACTGAGACAGCTTTGTTTGCTTTCTGCTGACCTATTGGTGTAACTACCCCATTTCTAAAATCAGGTGGAAGGTGTTTGCTTTTCCATAAATGTTATATTCTAATACTAAAAATCATTATTTTTTGCTGCAGATTAAGGGTTTAATTCTTTCACCACTACTTGTACTGACACAACTAAAACTCACAATACTTGTGTTCTGCATGTGACAGATATGTCAACAAGCTGTATTTCAAACTCCTTCCCCTTCCTTGTAAGTACAGAGCGAGAAAGGACTGCCAGATTTCTTTTCAGAGTGTGTTCTTAAGATTGATAAAGCTCCTCAAACATCCTCCAAGAAGTATAAAGGAAGATAAATCGAATAGTTCCAGTTTTAGGGATAGAAACTTCAAAATTCAGATTCGTAAGTGAATAACCTGCCAATAGGAGATAGAGGCTGCCACACAGTAGGCTGGGGTTCATCTTGTAAAGGCAACCAGGAACAATTTTCAGTAAATCCTAAAATTCAGAGCAGAAACTATACAGCTATACTATTATACTTACTACTTCAGCTGCAACAGTAACAGTAAACAGTGCTGAAACAAACCTCTAACAAGCGTAAGCTCCAAGCTTGATGGAAAGACTTTTACTCCATATATCCAGAGCGGAGAGAGTACTATTCTCCCTGTTACTGTTCACCATCATCCTGCAGTCTCCAGCTTCTTTGATTAAAAAGACAGATGTTTTCTGTTAACACAGACAGCACTCAACAATTAAGACAAAGCCTTTCCTTTCCGAAGGGGACACTGATGAACAGACAGCTATAAGAGTCTTCAGAGCTAATTCAGTGTTTTGTTTGGAAAAGTTCTTTCCATAACTTCACAATATCACCACATCATGTGCACATTCAGTACTGTCACAGCAATAGCCAAAATTTGTTACACCAATTACCAGCACACGTACATGAGGCTATGCACAATGAATACAATCCAGTGAAGAAAAAGACACGTGCAGAAGAACTTAACTCCCCTTCGCTGCTTATTAATTCAAACTATGCCTAATTGAATTGGCCTTCTCTGGCTACTGACACTTTTAGTGGTGCTAAACAGAAAGACCCTCCTCCCAGACACACTCCACCCAACAAGGCAGATCCATCCCTTTTGCTTGCACCACCTCCAAGTAACAATGCCCTAGATAGCACCTGGTGTGAAGCAACTGGACAAGGATGCAAGCAAGATGAGGCAGGTGAAGAATTGCCCTCCCCCAAAACACTGTTTGGGTTCCCTGCAAGCAAGACAAAGGGTTAACTCAAAGCAAGTCATGCATGCCCTAAAGAGAAAAGCATTTTAATCTGTACTAGGTTTATAAATAGCATCCAATAGCTAGACACCAAGCATTAACCCCTGTTCCAATCATGAGATCGGACTGTTCCCTCCCCACTGCGGATGCGTGCCAGGGAGGAGGCTGTATCTATTCAACTAGGTCAGCCTTATTCTGAAGGGATTAGGCATGTAATCCAACCCCTCCAGGATGGCACAAGGAGTAGGGGCAGAACCAGCACTAACCATGGAGAGAGAGCTCACAGCAGGATGTTTGCTTACATGATCAATTTGCCTCCCTTGTGGGCAGGCCCCATCCGCTGGCCCTGCCAAGCCAAAAGCTCAGGCAGGAGCTCCAGCCAGAAAGCCGCAGGCTCTGGCAGCGAGCACGTTTGCATACAGGAACAGCTCAAGACGCAAGAGCTGAGGAACACCTGATTGCAGCCAACCCACACCAGAGCTGGAAGCATCTACTCTGCCATGCATGGTCCAACAACAAGGTTAATCAGATGCAAGCTTGCACATGAAGTGGTGTTTCTGAAACATCAAGTTCCAAACAAACACTAGTTTACATTTAGGTGAAGGACACTAAACCACACAGACAATACTAGCTTGCTTCACTGTTTAGATCTCTGCATGCAGCAATCCCAAGCAGAATAACAACCGATCCATGTTATTTCTATCATCAGCATGACAACCATTTTCCAAGATAACTTCTCACACGCCTCAGGGACACCTCATTTGTCTTCAAGGTAGTTTTACAGTGCTGCTTTATCCAGAACACGTTTCTACTACTACAACTCTTACAACCTTTCTCTGGACTCACTACCAACAGCCCACAGATGCAGCATCTGTATCAGTGTGCACACAGCACATGGTCATTAAGGAGGGTGATCATTAGAAATTGGTACACACATCGCAAGCTCTCACTCCCAGTCCACCAGCTGAACTGGTAATATGTACAGCACACATTTCCTGACGTCTTCATTGATTACAGGCACTGGACTTACTCCCTCCCAGCTTCATCTGTATTAGGGGTAATGGGTCTACAGTCCTTGACCCAGAGAAACAGCTATCACAGACTATTTAGTCATGAGGCCACAAAGAGTAAAATAACTATTGATGTTGACCAGCATGTTTAACAAAACTGCATATGCACATCTCATCCTCTGTGACCAACTCTGAGTGCAAGCTTCCCAGTTACATTTGATGGAAATACTGCCACTTATGCCACAGAGAAAACACATGTTTTTAAAAATCACATGAGCCTGCAGCATTTCACATGGGACAAGCTCCAAGGGTAGTATTTCATTTTCTAGTGAAGAAAAAGTTTCAGATTATGCAAAACCAGATCTAAGCCAATTAATCAGTTTATATCAGCACAGAGACATCCTCCTCTATATTTCTATTAGTTGCCTGTGACCTGATAAATCATAGTATAAACTTAGAACAGTCTAGTGACAGTTCAATGAAAGTTAGCCAGTGACAAGCCACTGGGCTACCTCCCTCTGCTTGGGCACACTTGGCACACAACCTTTCTCCTCCTCTAGTAAGACAGCAGCTGCCTCATGCAGCAACAGCTGATGGCAATCCAGGCTGGTCAAGAGCCAGACCAGATCATTTTCTCTTCAATACCAGGGAAGACAGACAGAACAGACCTGCAAATGAAGAGGGTAGGAAGAAACAGAAGACACAAGGAACACGAGGAAATGGGGCAGGAAGGACAGACAAGCAGCAAGGTATTGACAAAGCAGAGGAGTCATCTCCCCAGGGAAGGGACAACCACACAAAACAATAACATCAAAAAAAAACCAAAAAACCTTTAGTGTTCAAATCAGAGCAGACAAAAGAAAAACATGAACGGTTATAACACCTACTCTTTCAGTTATAACTCCAGCGAGAAAAAAACAAACCCTAATATTCATTCCTGAAAATTTCAACATACAAGTCCATTCAAAGTATTTATGGTAAACACTCTAAGAAGCCAGGACAAGGTTGGGTGACTGTTTGAGGAAGCCGTATTAGAAACCTATTATAGCATACATCTCAAAGTACAACTACTGCTGTCTTACCTGATGAACAAACACATCTTCTTTGGTATCGTTTCTGTGAAAAGAAAGTGAGAAGTCATAAGGGTTTAGATTAAGAGACTTAAATAGAAATCCTTGACTTCACAACCAAAACCATCCTTCCTCCAGCCTGTAGTACATGCCCTAGATTCCATACATTCTGTGTAAGTCTATGCTACCAAAACCCTATTCTGAATTTCCAGGGTCATATGCTCCACAGCAGAAAGGACTCCCCCGCCCTTCAAAAGTGTGAGGGGGATAGAGGAGGTTTTCTGTAATCTTCTGGCAAATGTTCAATATTTTGTTTTGACACAGGGAAGAGTTAATGACTGGACTGCTCACCTTTCACAATTCCACCCCCCGAAAAACCTTCTACAGGGCCTGCAACCTGAGCTGTTATCCCAGAGGTCAAACAAGCCTATCAACAGGACTGGCCACAGCTGTTAACAGGGCTCTCCTTTCAGTGAAACTCAAAGCAACCATGCACAAGAGGTGTTAGGAGAGTCCCCTGGAAGGGGACCCAGACACAAACATGGGGTTGTCTAGATTAGGCCAGCTGGTTCAGGCTTCCACATCCATAACATGAAGACAGGTTTGAGACCTTGATTCCATGTTCCCATGAAACAGAAACAGCCTAGACCCTACTATCTGTTCACTCAATTTCTTCTCAGAGGAAACAGGTGGGTCAGAGTTTGTGAAGATAATGCATAATCCAAAACTTTTTGCACTGAACTCAAGTAACAGTAGACTTCAGTTCAGCAAGATAGCTAACAAATTACTACACCGTATCTAGCTGAAGGCTCCCACATAAACTGCTATGAAACACTAAGAGTACTTCCTAATTCCAGCTTTTCTTCTAAGCTTACATAACACTGGATAGTAGATTCCAGAGACCGCGATTAATACTGTACCAGAACTGGCTTCAGATCCACAAAATGAGGCTCTTTTACCTCTTTCCACAGTGTCCAACTTGCCCAATTCTAACAACTCAAAGACTTGCAGGACAAAATAACTTGCCAGACAAGCATCTACCATGCAGGAGCTTCATTTCTCATAAAACACAAGACATTTAAGCCCCTCAACTCCAAAGATATCCCAGCCTTAAAGCCAGTTTCCTCCAGTAACTTGGAAGCATGGGTCTTGAGCACCATGAGTATGATTAATATCACTTACAGCTATTTAGCTTATCAATGCCATTCAGATGAGGAAAAAAAAAATACAAAGAGAATTTCTGTGAACCCAGGCCTAGCATATTTTCAGTGAGATACTTTCAGAGAATCTCAGTGTGTATTTACAGTAGGTATTTTGACCCATCAGTTAACATTTGATTTTTTTATCCAGAAGTATTTCCCCTCAGTGTGGTATGAGTAAACATGAGAAACAAGTAAGATATCAACTCTGCAGTGAGTTTCACCCTGTTTTCTCCCCATAAATATAACCTTTGATGGAGGAAAAAAAGTCCCCTGAGATTACATCAATCATTGGCCCAATCTGCCGATCAACTGCATGAACTTGTACTCAGGTCTTTAGGTCTCTGTTGCAATTACTAACATATTACCCATACCATGAGTCTTAGTACAGTACAAATATGACAATCATAATTTAAACATACCTGTTGATAAAGCCATATCCATTCCTGACATTGAACCACTTGACTGTGCCAAGAACTTTGGTGGCTGGAGAGACAAAGGTAAAGAATTTACTCTAATGAAGTACTAGAATGTTAAAAATACTTTTATACCTGCACATGAAGTCACAACCAGACCCATTCTGTTCTCTTAATGCTCAAAGTGTACCTTCATCTCTACTTGAGTCTACACTAAGGCAGTTGCAGATAGGGCTTTAACTTGCTGTTCTTCAGCCAAGAGTTCACCACACAGCATCTAGAATGAAGCCCAGCTCTATTTTCAGAATCGCCCATCCATCCCTTTTTTATTTCTTATCCCAGAAATCGGCAGCAAAGCTGAAAAATATCACTGTCATTCATCAGTTTGCTTTAGTTTAGTACCTAGACAAGAAACACTGCTGTCTGAAAGTCCTCTCTTTCACTCAGACTTATCCTTCCTTTCTTCCTTGGAAACCAGAACTGCCCACGGCACCAGTATCCAGCACCATGCAACTCTCTCA
The DNA here is from genome assembly GCF_036013475.1 of Columba livia. Classification (NCBI taxonomy): domain Eukaryota; kingdom Metazoa; phylum Chordata; class Aves; order Columbiformes; family Columbidae; genus Columba; species Columba livia. The sequence goes on from NW_027043810.1 coordinate 2,120,006, forward strand.
AGCAAGAGGCAGCACACTCATATTTTGGACAAGCTCTTTCTTGCATTATCACTCTAACCAAATGAAATACTGCAAGCTGTTATTCTTTTTATATTCCTACTTCTAGAGATCACCTACGACTTACCAGCTACAAACTGACAAACTTTATGTTCCAAGGCTTCTAGGATCAAGACAAGCTCCTGTCCCACACAACAACAAAAGAGCATCTCACTTAGAAGCCATACTGTAGTGCCTTACAGGATCCGGCAAAACCTGTTCCTGCAACATACAGGAACGTGTGGGAGGATGGAGGCAGTTCAACCTCTCCTTCCCTCTCAGCAACTGGGTGGAGACCACAAACTTGTACTTTTCAAACTTGTAGGAAAGGGAGAATTCTGGTCTCTAGACTTTAATGGATGTTAATTATTACGCAGCACAACCGTAACTATCTAAGCAATCTACATGGTACTTCTATGAAAAGGGTATTGTCACCTACAGATGACTGCTTGTTTAAAAAAAAAAAAAAACTTACATATGTTTGGGGGGCAAAGGAAAAATCCAAGAGCCAATTAAAAGGAATACAGTCTAGAGAATCTCCAGTTCAGAAGTTCAAGCCAGTCTGCTCGAGGCAATGCCTACTGTTACCTTCATCTGCTCAACACCTGTATTCTTCCCTAAACATCCACTAGGATATGACACAGCTAGACAGACCTTTGGTCTCATGCAGTCTTACAATTCTTATATACCCCTCTGACAAAGGGCAACCTCTTCCTCCTCTCCTGAATACAGAGCTAAAGCAGGAATGTTTGCCAACAGGAGTTCATTGCAATACTCTTGCTGTACACGCTATTTCTCTTTGCACTTCTAGAACTGAAGGTTTTCACCTTCACATTTTTTAGCAGAAGATGTTCGTATTTAGAAGAAGCCAAACAACGTTAAGACTGAGACAGGTATTAGAGGAAAGTGCTCTACCTAATACAGCATCCATTCCCAAGACTTCTTGTTCACAGACATTAAAAAACTGAAGTTTCACTACCTAGCACTTATTTGGCAACAATGACAGTCTTCAGCATCAACACTTGTAGTTGTGCTTTTAAGTTTAGCTCCATGGGGACATCTCTAGGTACAGACATCTACTGCTACCACCAAGGCACTGGCTACATGCAAAAGCGCACTTCATGAAGTCAACAGGGGAAGAAAGGGGGTGGGGAGGAAGCAGAGAAACAGGTGCTCATGGCACACACAGGTTTTAGTCTGCTCTAAGAAACAAGGCTAATACCACTGATTCCCCCACTATCATCCTTTCCCTCCCCTGCAAAATTGCTATTGAATCTGTTGGCCCACTTCAATCAGATTAGGATGAGAGTGAGGAAGCATGACAAACACCCCAGAAGAGTCAGAAAGCTGGTGGAAGGAGAAGTAGTCAAAAACTCACTCTACTAATAAAAAGAAATCCACACACAGAGCTTCAGAGCAACATTGCTCATTTTGCACAAGCTGCCAGAGACCAGAGTCAGTCTCCAATATATTCCCTAGAACAAGATACTGAGGACATACCATTCCCTATCCACACTAGTCTTACAGTCTCCCCTAAGCATTACCACAGGGGTAAGAACATAGTCAACAGCACTACCCTGAACATCCACATGGCCACGGTGCAGCCATTGTTAAGCCTGAGCTGTCACAGAAGAGAGATCAGGAGGAGGACAAGCCCAGAGGAAACTATAACTAGTTTTACTGACAAGTCAGAGGATGTAGTTGATGTGATTACACTCACCCCACCAACAAGGAAAAGCCCAGATATTTCTACAAGATGCTGTACTCTGATGCCATCAGAGGAAACAATCATCAACCACTTATAGCCATCACTAGATATCCTTTTCATTAGTTTTGAAAAGGAAAGCCAAAGCTTCCTGTGACCAAAAGAGAAAAGACAGTTGAGTAACCTTTATCCTTATTCCTAGAAGTCAGTCATTTGCATGCTCCGGGCAAGCATCAGACCTTGCTTCTAATGGGATCTTTGCAAGAGAAGACTTAAACTAACATAAGTACAAGAAGATAATTACAGAGACATTTGAGGCAGACTTGGATAAGCCAATTTTCAATTAGCATTATCAATGACCACTTTCCCCACAAACCCTTCTAAAAAGCTTGCCTAATAATAAGGCCAGTGTGCAAAAAAACATCACTGTGGTAGTCTTCTTTTTCTTGCTAGACCTGGAAAGGCACTTGTGTCTTCACTTCTTTTTCCCCCCTCTCCAAAAAATAGGAAAACATGAACAAGATAAAAACATCACCAAAAACGAAGCAAACCATTTAACAGCAAGAAGCAGCCCGATGTAGCAAAAGATATGGATGTGCCTTGACTGATTACTAACAAATCAGATAACAGAGCATGGGAATATCATAGAAAATATACCTCTAATTTCTATTTTGCTAGAGTCCTTCCACCTCAGCTCCAGAGAAGCTCTATCTGGTTCTGCTACCTACTGCAATAAGACCTCAGTCTTTCCCTTCAGAACAGAAGATGCTGCCTTTCCTTAGTGAAGTTCGTGACTCTAGTACACTAGTAGTCAGCTTCAGCTTTGCCTGACTAACCTCTTAAAGTTATGCAGTTATAAACAGTAGATCCCTGTTTCCACTTCAGACTGAAGCCCTGTCTTTTTCAAAAAGTTGATCCTGTTTAACCACAGTAAACACTAGCTATGCACTGCACTCGAGCAGTGATGGCAACTTCGCATTTTGCTTGCATTTTTATCGCTAAAATAGAAACTTAAAACCCCAACACACTAATTCTAGAGGCATTATTAAACCTGTATTCTTTATAGACAGAAAAGCTGCACAAAGAAGACCTTAAAATTAAACGGGAGCACACGCGGTTTACGAGGAACCCCCTCCAAGGGGGATGTGCCCGCAGGTCAGGGGGCCGGCGGCAGGTGCCAGGAAGCCCGTTCAACATGGCTGTTGACTATCACTGCCCGGCCTCGGAGAAGCACCCGGAGCTGTTCGCGGGCCCGGGCGGAGCAGTGAACGTCGCTGCCGCCGCCGCTGCACACAGGTGCTCCCGTCCAACTCCCGAGCTGGCGTCCCAGCCAGGCGCCGCTTGGCTCCCCCCGGCCGCCTCCCGCGATCGCAGCCTGACTCACAGCCGCAGGGGCGGGGAGCCGGGCTGGGTCCCGGGCGGCGGCCATGTGCTGCCCCCCCCCCCCCCCCCGCTCCGTTCCCGCCGCAGGTGCCCCGGGACGGTGGGAGGGGTTCCAGCACTCACCCAGAACTTTCTTCTCCGTCTCAGCCGCGGCGGCTGTTGCGGTGGTGCCAGCGGCAGCACCGGCAGCAGCGCCGGGGGCCGCCTCGCCAGCCGCCGCGCCCGGTGCGGCGCTGCTAACGGGGCTTTTGGGTTTGGCGTCCGGAGCGGCGGGTGACGACGGCACAGGGGCTCCGCCCGGGGCGGCGGCTGTCGTGCTGGTGGTAGTAGTGGGGGGCGCCGGGCTGGCGGTGCTGGTCTCCGCCGCCTCGCTCATGGTGCCTGACGGGCGGTGGGCGGGTGCGCGGCGCTCGGCGGCTGCTTTCCCTCGGGCCCGCGCTGGGTCTTACTGCCCCCAAAATGGCCCCGCCGAAGTTTTAACACAGTCAGCGGGGGCCGGCGCCGGTACTCGCGCCGCCTCATTAGCATTTAAAGGGGCCGCGCCGACATTGAGCGGGCGGCGCGCAGCGGCTCCTCCGTGTTGGAGCGCGTGGGACATGACATGACATGACATGAGTGGATGCGCTCGGCCGTTTGTGAGTGCGCGTCTGTGAGGATATATACGTGTGCGCGTGTGCACACAGGAGTGTGTGTACGCGCGTGGGGCGTGCACGCGTTTCCGGGGGGGCAGTGTGAAGCTGAGCCCCGCGTGTGCACGCACATCCGTGTCGGTGGATACACACAGTGTACCGCTACGCACGGGTGCTTAGCTGCGTGTACGGATATATATACACATTAATATGTACGCACAGACACAGTGCCGTGTGGGACCCCTGCGAGGCCAAGCTGCCTCCCGCGTGTACCCGTGGTACATGGGTGGGTGCATACACCCACACCTCCGTGCCTGACAGCGCGAGTGAAGCATTGGAGTGTTTGTCCGCAGGGTGGTGCAGGCAGATGGGTGTGGGTGCATGTCCATTTTACTGGAGACACTAGCATGTTGGTGAGTAGCTGGGTGGGTGTTTACATTGGCGTGGTAACTATTTCTTTCCACGTCACCTTTTCCACATCGGCACTTTTTTCTCCCATGGCATCGCACAGTTTTCAGCTGGTGATGTCAAGTTTTCACCCCCACTGTCCCATTGCTGCCTCATTTCCTTGCCACTACCCTCACACCTTCCTGGCCTGCTGTCCCACCTCTTCTTTTTCCCTATTCTTCCCCCAGGTTTTGTACAGTCTCCCTGCACATCCTTTCAGTGATGTCTCTGCTCCCATTTGCAGTGTGCACCCCAGCACCCTGTCCTTGTTCCACACTCCCACCACATATTTTTTCTTAGTTGTCTCTGCTTTGTGTCCATCCTTCCCTATGAGATGGATGAAGCTTCATGCACCTGGCCTTCTCCGCTTTCTTAAAGGTTTGCTTTGCTTCTCTGTACCTGAACATTCAAAGACCATGTTTTTTGGTTTGATTTGGGTTTTGTTTGTTTGTTTGTTTTTTCCACTTTGTACTCCCTCCTGATCCCCACTTCTTGACAATTCAGTGGTAGTTCTCATAACAGACTGCTGCAAAGCAGCTCTTTGGAGAGGGATCTGGGGGTTCTGGTCAACGGCAAGTTGAACATGAGCCAGCAGTGTGCCCTGGCAGCCAAGAGGGCCAATCATGTCCTGGAGTGCATCAAGCATAGCATTGCCAGCCAGGCAAGGGAGATGATTGTCCTGCTCTGCTCTGCACTGGTGCGGCCTCACCTGGAGCACTGTGTGCAGTTCTGGGCACCACAGGATAAAAGGGATATAAAGCTACTAGGGGGTGTCCAGAAAAGGGCTACAAAGTTGGTGAATGGTTTGGAGAGGAAGCCGTATGAAGAGTGACTAAAGTCATTTGGTTTGTTCATCCTGGAGGAGACTGAGGGGAGACCTCATGGCACCTACAGCTTCCTCACAAGGGGAGGAGGAGGGGCAGGTGCTGATCTCTTCTCTCTGGTGACCAATGACAGAACCCAAGGAAATGGCAGGAAGGTGTGCCAGGAGAGGTTTAGGTTGGACATTAGGAAAAGGTTCTTCACCCAGAGGGTGGTGGAGCACTGGAACAGGCTACCCAGGGAGGTGTCATGGCCCCAAGCCTGACAGTGTTCAAGAAGTGATTGGACAATGCCTTCAGACACATGGTGTGAACTGTGGGGTTGTCATATGCAGGGACAGGAGTTGGACTCAATGATTCTTGTGGTTCCCTTCCAACTCTGGACATTCTGTGATTCCATAACAAAAATGAAGGTCTTTGGAGTGTATATGGGAATATATCAGAAGAATGGTGAGGAGGTTGGTTAAATGTAAATACGCTCAAGTGACTCAAGTCTGTAGAAAAAGCACATACATCACACTAATTGTTTTACTGACCTTGTGTGCTTGATGAGTAGAACCTCTGTGTTAGATAACATAGGCCTGTGAGAAACTCTAGACAACTTATCACTATGTCTGAGATTCCTGCTTTGTTGTGAGAAAGAGTGGGAGGCTGCGCCTGCCTGAAGCCTTGAAATACAGGTGAGCTCAGCAGGCCCAGTGATCTTCTTAACATGGCTGAACTGCTGCAGTGCCTATGTCCCTGCTCGCGTCAACTCTGCCTGGGAGCTTAGGTACTACTTAGGAGATCCCCCAGTAGAGAGGTAACTAAAATAAAATTTGCTCTTTGCCATGCATTCGTGGCCTCTGGCTCTTCTTGCGACATGCCTGCGCCTTGTGCACACAGAGGGCATCCCTTGCTGAACATCCTGCAGGTAGCAGTGCCAGTATCAGCTGAAAAGCCATCTCAGAGGAGGTGCCCACTGGGAAGGCACTCCTCAGGGTATGGCTTAAACTGCTCGAGGTCTCCCCTACTGAAACTCCTCAGGAACCTTGAGCCTGGGTTTGACAACTGTCAAATCCAAAAGGAAAAGATGCTGCAACACCACAATGCAGACCCTTCTACAACTGCAAGCAGGCTAAGGCACAGTCAGTAGTCTTGTTTTTTCTTTTCTTGCTGACAATCGGTAATACATTTCCTCTGCTTCACTATTGAATCTCTTTTCAAAAATTATGTTGGAAGAAAATGATCCACCAACTTGGGTAATAAAAAATTATAACTGTTGCATGTGGAGAACTAATTTCTGCATCTCTACATTTTCTGAATACTTCACATCAACTAGTTGTAAACAACTTTTGTAAAATTTAGGACAGAACAATCACAAGATAGTTGAGGTTGGACAGGACCTCTGGAGGTCATCTGGTCCAACACCCCTGCTCAAGCAGGGACACCTACAGCTGGTTGCCCAGGACGATGTCCAGGCAGCTTTATCTCCAGTGTTCAGAGGGTACGTACGGCTTCTCCTGTGCTTCAGTTTGTGCCCATTGTCTCTGGTTCTGCCACTGGGCACCACTGAAAAGAGCCTGGCTCCATCCTCTTTGCACTCTCACTTCAGCTATTTATACACATAAGATCCCCTGAGCCTTCTCAACAGTCCCAGCTCTCTTGGCCTTTCCTGCTAGGAGAAATGCTCCAGCCCCTTTGTCATCTTTGTGACTGTTGATTGCAACCTTTCCAGTATGTCCATGTCTCTCTTATACTGGAGAGCCCAGCACTGGACATATTACTCTAGGTATGGCCTCACAATTGTAGAGGAGTTACCTACTGGCAACTCTTCTAATGCAGCTCAAGATACTGTTAGTCATCTTTGCAGCAAGGATGCACTGTTAGCTCATGTTCAACTTGGTATCCACCAGAACCCCCAGGTCCTTTTCTGCAAAGTTGCTTTCCAAATGGGTGGGCCCCACCATGTATTAGTATCTTAGGTTGTTCCTCCATTGATGCACAAGCACTGCAGAAAGGCACCCCGACATTTGCCAGAAAAGGGTCTGAGTTTTTATTCAATAATGTTGCCTTGTTAGCACTTTCTTGCTAACATGCAAATGCTTGAGTTTGGCTTAAGCTTTCATTTGTCAATTTTGTGTTCTCTTTTGTTCACATCTCCCCAAACCCTTCACTTGTCAGCCCTGTGCCTCACTCCCTCACAGGGCTGCTGATGACTCTCCCTCCTGCATAGGTCCTGGTTTAAAGACCTTCTTATCACATCAGCCATACTGGCAGCAAGGATGCCTTTGTCCTGCTTAGAGATGTGGATCCCACCTCTCACAACTAGATGTTGATCCTCAGACAAGGTCCCATAGTCATAGAAACAAAAAGCCTGTCACTGACACCTGCTCCTCAACCAGTGGACACACAGTTGTCTCCTCTTCCTCCTTGCACCCTTTCCCCTCACCAGCAGGGTTGACGAGAACACGACCTGGGTCCCCATGCCCTGATTATCACCCCCAGAAGGAACACTGTTTGAGAAGGTGCATTTTTTTTAAAGTATCTAAAAATGTCTAGAAATTCCTTAAAGTTATTTTCCTGCCTCTCTTTCCTAATTAATAGATCCGCAGCACATCAAAAACATCCTTCTGACATTGCAGATGGTAGAAATACAAATTTAATGCAATGTTTAAGTTGCTCATAACTTGGATGAACTGTTATAGCTTGGACTGAAATTGTACTTCTTGTTTGAAAACTTCAGCAAAAGATGCTGAGTCCTGACAAGGAGATGAGGGAAAAATACTTTGTTTTCCTTCATTTGGATTTGTTTTAGGACTTACCTTTTTAAGTTATAGAAATTCTGTGCTTTTGAAGGGAAAGCTGAAAGTTAACTGTGATAGAGGTGCATGTCTTATAGTTCCTATTTGGGGGAGAACAAAAAGCACCCCTCAAAACTACTAGCAATCAGATTTCCTCAAGTGATGAACTTCTGGAAAAAACTCTCTAGCACATGGTCAGTACAGAAATGATCTTAAGATGCTGTCTGGAGGTGCACCAAGCATGTTCCAGCTCTTGCCTGCTGCTTGAAACCCATGACCATCAGTGCTGCACAAGCACTACAGGACACTCCAGCTGGGGATAGCTGAGCAGGTTGCACTTGCAATTGCAATTCCTCTGGTCACTGTGGCACCAGTCACCCGTACTTGGAGAGAGAAGACTATTGCTTTGGTGTTCTTCCATGTGCCGCCTGCTGCCCAAGTTGTAACAAAGGCAGGAAGCAGAGGGCAGCTGGGGAGCACAGGCTAAACTAAGTGCAAGACAAGGGACTGAAACATTCAGGATTAAGATACTTGTCAGGAGGGGAGGAAATACTGAAGACACAAGCCAAGAGAAAGCAGTGGCAGAGAGAGCGAGCAGAAAGCCCTGGTGATGGGTGTTTCACATCTCTCTGACTCAGTGTGCTTTGCCTACTGCTGCTTTGGCTCCTCAAGTGGAAGGCATCTGAGCTGAAGCCCTGACAGATGGATCTGCTTCTCAGTTGGGTTACTCAGGGTGGCTGTGTGGGACAAAATCACTGTTCACTAGCCTGGGGTTTATTGTTGTTTTACTTTTGGAAGGGAACTGAAACCCATTTGACAAAAGACAGTAGAGCTACAAAGGAAAAGTTAAGAAATACTAGAAATGAGGGTACTTGTAAGCTTGGAAGTTCTTCCTCCTTAAGTGTAGGGATAATTATATATTTCTTAATTAGATGATCACATATTCCTCTTCCCACAGGATCTCGCTTTTTTCAGCAAATGAGCTGTTTTTCAATAGTCCCTTTCATCCTCCTCACTTGATGTGCAGCTCAAGCTATTATTTAATGCATATTATATAACCCTCAGACTAGATGCAAAATTATTCATTCCCTTCTTTCTCTGGGATCCCATGGGGCTTTTGCCGTTATACACCCATGGATCATAAACATTGATTAATATCTTTTACTCAGCTTGGATTACCATCTCCATTCGTAGAATGAGGAACAGAGGCAAAAAGAGATGAATGTTTCTGTTTACAAGTATCTGCTGATTCTGCGTAGCCACCCGGAACATACATGCATTTCTTTTCCAGGGAACGTGCTGTTTTTACAAGTTGGGTAGGACATGAGACACCTGTGTGAGTTTGGGACATGTGGCATGGGAGCTCTTTCATGGGGCTGTTTTGTGAGGCTTCAGGAGAGGTTGGTCCTGCAGATCCCGAGGGAGAGGAGATGTGTCGCTGCAGAGTCAGGCTGTCAGTCTGGCCTACTTGAAGGGGTTGCATTTGAACCCCATTGTTTCTTGCTGTTTCCCACCAGTGAGCATAGGTTGTCATTCATTGTGCACCATGAATTTCTCTCCTTTGGTGACTAATCCCTCCCATGCTCTGTGTGGGCAGCCCAGGCAAACAGCTCTGTCTTCGGAGTCCTGCAGGGCCATCTTTTACAGTCCAAGCCTCTGGAGTCCTGCGATAACCTGGAAATCTGTGCTTTCATTTCTTTGTGCAGAACCTGCTTACTTCATGCTGGCTGTGGAAAAGATCTTGAAATGTACTGTTTAAGTCTTAAATACAGAAAGACAGATCAGAAGAGCTAAAATTGATCCCCATTCTAAAGATTTCCTGATTTTAAACCAACCCCAGAGAATTTGGGGTTGCTAGAAATTTGCAGGAGTATTCCATGACACAGCTACATCAGATAGGTAGAGTCTATTTGATATTTTATGAATATGAATAAATTTTTCTACTTATAAAGCGGCTCTTTAGGGTCCTTAGGCTTTGCTGAGAAATCTGAGGGGTAAACAGGATTTCTGAAGATTTTAGACAGTGGATGATGTGCAAGGTGGCTGCATTCACCTGTCTGTGATAGGACACACTGATCCAATAGGCTAGTTCAAAGAGCAGTTTGAGCTAACACGTTTTGTAATTATAAAATGTGGTGTTCACAGAAGTGGAAACATTTTGCAGATACAAATAAATTTCTGTAATTGTACTTCTTGGAAAAAATGGGATAACACCTTTCAATAAAGTGGAAAGGTTCTGTTTCAACAATTGCAGAAACTAACATTTCAATATAGCATTTCCAAATAATTTAATGTATTAAAGCTATTTTATGTAATACAAAAATAATGTTGTTTTTTTTTTTTCTTTACAGTAAACAGTATTTTTCTGGAGATATATTTTATAAAATACATCTGGAAGTATTCTTTTTTCTACCAGTTTTGGAAAGGAGTCACATCTAAAGCTGCAGAATTTCCTTCAAATTGGAAACTCTGGTCCTTCCACGTCTAGCTGGACAAGTAATAGACTTATTAGGCCTTTACTTTTATTTTAAACCATAAATTCTTCAAATTATATCTAGTACTCCAGTGTGATCTTATACACACCCTGGCGTAATTGGGCCCTTATCTTCACTGTAGCTTGTGCCATGTTGATATTGTCATAAAATTGATAATACAATGACCTACCACAGGCATATTATTTAAACTGTCTACTTACCTTCCTTATTGAAAAGCTGAAGTTATAATATTTATTTACAAAAGCAAGTTTAAAAAGTTAGAAAATCATAAACTATGAAATGTAGTACTTGTTCTGCTGAGTCAGTGGAGAAATGGTCTTGGAACTGAGCCCTAAGTGTGTTCTAAAATGTAGAGGATTGCTTGATCTTAATTACTTTCACGTTGCATTTTATATTGTCAACAGCTACTTCTCAAGTAGCACCTTTAATATTGGACTGAAAGCAGTTCTAGAAGATCCAGCAAGTTGGTTTTTATTTTTTTTTTTGTGTTTTTTGGGGGTTTCTTTTTTAGTGGGGGGGGGAGAGGGGGGAAGTGGGGGTGTTTGGTTTTGGAAGGCTTTTATAAAGAAAAAACAAATTACACTAACTTTAATGGAAAGTATTGATAGTCTTGTAAATCCTTTAATCTAGAAGGAATCAAAATGGTTTATAGATTAAATATCTGCAGGGTACATCAGTCAAATGCAAAATGCTGCCCCACCAACCTGTGTCCAGAATACTTTAGAGTAATGGCATAAGAGGGAAGTAAATAATTTCTCTCCCATTAAAGCTGTGGGAGGTGATCTTGGAAAATACAACAAAGTTACTGTGGCAGGAAAGTAACAAAGGCTCCAGAAGTCATCCTCCCTTGACCTTCATGCTGTCCTGCAAGCACCTCCCAGCCCGCTCTGAGAAACGTGATGTTGAACTTGGGAAAAAAAAATATCCATTGGACAATGACAGAATTCTGTGAATTGATATCACATTCATTGATAATTCTAGGCAAAATAAAATTAACAAAATACTTCAAAATTGCTGAAGAATCCATTTGAGTATATTAAATGAGTATGTAGATAGTCTACATAAAGTACATCTGCCTCAGCATGGCAAATGAAGAACAATCCATCCCAAAATAACCCAGAGCCTGGCACTATCCTGGGAAGTGTTGGATCAAATTTACTCTTAGGGCTGCTGTGTTTTACAACACAGAGGATGTGTTTCACATTTGGTTGAAATACATGAGATTTACTGTTACAGGCAATTTTGGATCCTTCCAGATGGGAGGACTTAAAAGGACTGTCAATTATTTCCATCAGGATTTATATGTTGTAAAACACGGAAAAGTTTATGAGCAAAGTAACTGTTATTATCTGGATATCTCTGGGATATGAAGAACCCAATTCCAGGCCAGAGTTGAAAGAACTGAACTTGATAAAAAGCTGCTGCTGCTGAAAAATGATAATTTCTTTGCTAAGAGATGAAGGAAATAACCAGCAGTCAGTGAAGGAAAGATTTCTGTTGAAGGGTTGACATCTACAAAGTTTTGATCAGAGTGATTAGTTTTAAATATGTTACTGTATGTCATGGTTTAACCCAAACTAGCAAGAGAGCTGCTCACTCATGCCCTCCCACATCCCCCCAACAGGGGAGAGAATCAAAAGGGAAGAGAGAAACTTGGATTGAGGTAAACATAGTTTAATAGAATAACAAGATACTAATACACCACCAGTAAATATATATATATATATACATATATATATATATGTATAAAATAGAAATAAAACATACTCAAGGAAATTCTTTACAAGCTATCCACAACAGAGCAACTAGTCCCAGCAAGCCACACCTGTTCCTAAAGTTGATCCCAGAGAGAGAGAAAAGAGAGGAAAAAGGCAGAAAAGCCCAGAGGCCTCTGCAAAATGGCAAAAGCATCCTGTACCAAAAACTCCCTCAGCTTCAACAAGAAAAATAAAAAACCAAAACGCACACAAGAGCAAGCGCCCAAGAAACCAGAGAGATTGGAAGAGTCAACCGGAAGGCCCCACTCTTAAATCTGGAGCATGACACTAATGGGATGGAATACTCTGATTGATCAGTTTGGATGTCAGTCAAGCTCTGCCCCATTTCTGCCCCCCTTCCTTGCTGCCTCACACCTGTGGGCAGAGCAGTCAGAGTGTCCTTGGCTCTCAGACCAGAGCAATTAAAAACATTAACTATGTGCTGGGTTGTTATCTTCTTGTTCTCAAACTAACTCCAAATAATGAGCATGCTAGCTATGAAAAAAGGTTTCTAACTGCATGAAGAAAATTAACCCGTTTTCAGTCAAACCAGCACACTGTACTATGATGTGAATGTGGCATTTAACAAAGAAACTGAGGAAAGAGTTTAGATGTGCTTGCTAGAGCCGTCCTTGGGCTCACTCAGTGGCTGAGGAGCCCCTATCGACTCGCTGCCCAGCCTCAGCATCTGGCTGCACGTTATCCTACAGAATTAGGGTCAGCCCCCTCCATCCCTGTTCTCTGGATGCTCCTTTGTATCATTGCTCCAGCCAAGGCTTCTCGCGGTGTCTTTGGGGTTAAGGTGACATAAGATGAATGCACAACAGACAGTGTTATTCTGATGGATTATTAAGTATAGCTGGAAGGACCTTATCAAGATAAGGAATTAGCTCACTCAAGCACTGAATTGTGTAGTGAGGTCACACTGGCTTGCTTCCGGATCTTTTTTTATTTACCATTATAAAAAGACTGGATGACAGCCAGCTGTTGGCTCAGTGAGAAGGCAAAGGAACAAGATGTCTACATTTGCAAAGGACTTTGCAAGTTGTAATTTATGTTACAGTTGCAAACAAATATAGCACACAGTACCTAAATTTCAGCTCATAAAACCATTCCTCAGCCACATACACACACCACAAACCACACATTCACAAATTTGACTGAACAGAGACCACATACAGAGAGAACTATACCCAGCACATCCTTTCTTAGGTCACAGGCCAATGTGCATTTGTCTGCACTGCAAAACAAAAGTTCAGATGGCAGAACCCCTCATCATCCCCCATGCTTTCTCATCAAGACAAGGGTGAGCTGAGAGTAGCCGCTGGAGATCTATAGGGAGCCTTGATCGTTCTAAGGTGTGGAGCTGCAGATCAAACCCCAGGCAGAGGCTCAGTGTGAGCAGCTCAGCTCAGTGCAGCAGTGAGAAGGGTTGAGGTGAGAAGGTAGCGGAGAGGCGCAGAACACACTGCACTCCCTTTCCCTTGCACTTCATGGTTATTTGTGAAGTCATAGCGTTAACTGCCTTTGTAATATTTTCTAAAGTGATGGTCTTCATCAGGAAGTACAGGAAGTACAAGAACAGTAAGAATCAGGGGGGTATGAGTAGGAAGGTGTAAAAGGAATGTAAATTAACCTCTGACACAGAGTAAATAACACACTCAGAGGAGTGTGTTACTGAGGAGTATCCTCTAGCTATTCTTTGTAAAAAGTGAATTATATGTAAGTACTAAACCAAGATTAAGAAGAATAATATGAAAATAATACACTCAGAGGAGTGTCTCTAACCAGGAATATCCTCTACCTATGCACTTTGCAGAAAGTGCGTTATATGTAAATGCTATACCAAGATGAAGAATGCTGTGATATCTGCCTATGGCACTGGATTGTCCTTTTGCCTCTCGTGGCGAATGAAGACTGCAGAGTTAATAAATTCTTTCTCTGCTCCCAAGTATGCCATCAGCTTTTTTTCTTTCTTGTCCTCTGGAAGTTTTGTGGAGGCAGTATGTGTCAAAATAGACTTGAGCACTGCGATTCAGTTCTTAAGTCTGGGGCCTGCTCTTCTGGAACAAGATTTCTCCCTTTTCTCTGGGCCAGCTCCCACTAGCTGTAATGTAGCATATGACTGCACATGCCTACAGGGAAAATGGGTTGGGTAATATATCAAACATAGTCAATTCAAGGTTTTATGGCAAGTCATTAAAGATTTTTTAAAAGTTAAAAGTGGCAAGTGAAGAGGGCAATTGTCTGAGCCAGTGCAAAAGGTTTATAAGTAGGAAGGAAAGCACTAGAATAAAGAAAAATTATTCTGGGCCACAGGGCAGGTATCTGCAGGCAGGTATCTGTGCCTGGCAAGAGACGTGCTGGTAGCTAAGTGGTTCAATACTTTGTTCCTATAGTAAGTGCCAGACTGCATGGAGGTGGCAAAAATTACATTTAATGTAAAGCTTAAGTTGCATTAAAGCAAACCAGATCTCCAAAGAATAGATTGCAGAGAGGAATCCTGCTCTGCCAAGTAAGAAGTGTGTAAGGTGTGATCTAGTACTGTGCCTTTTCACTATGCATTTATAGGACCCTGTGAAATGCATATGCTCCAGTTATGCTTCCTGCTTGTGTTACAACACGAACTAATTGTTGTTAAACTTAAAGCAGCTCCCAGTGGACTGAGAGCCCAAGACAGCAAGGCTGCTTTTCTAGGAGGTTGTGTCACACCAACATGGAAGAGGCTGAATTTGAAGCCTGCTCTCCTGTTCTGTTCTGACACCAGGAGTGCCAGTACATACAGGTGGGCTTACCTGGTGGTTGCATGTGAGACAGGAGAAGAAATCCATCAAGGGCCAACCATAATAAAAATCTGTCTAGTCTTGCTTCCCTTTATCAACAGCAAAAATTGAAGCATTGACCTTTTCTGACTGATTTCTGCCTGACTTTAAGCCTATCTGATCATTTACAAGATACTAACTAAAGAGTTAGGACACTACCTGCAGCCAGTTTCCTGAAGTGATTAAATCAGCCGATACGCAAATGATGTTGTTGCCTGACAGCACGTATACTGAGAGGCACACTGCAGGATGCTGTTGTCCAAGCAGACAGTTGCTTTCCTTCACCTGAGAGAACTTTGGGGTGCTTCCTGAAGCCATTTTGCCAGTCCTGGCTGCAGGTTAGGCGTCAAAACTGTAATGCTCTGAGACTGACTGTTAAGATGCATTTTGGATGATTTTAGAAAGCCCTGTTTTGAATTAATCTTTGGGAGGGTTGTGGTTTGTTGTTTGTTTTGTTTGTTTGTTTTTTGCTTCAAAATAAAAAATAAAAATAAAAATAAAAGTAAAAATAAAAGTAAAAATAAAAATAAAAATAAAAATATTTGTTTTCAAAATCCTGAGGTGCAATACTTGACTTTTCTGGGTTGTCTTCTCCTTTCTTTAGCCATGATTTCTCCCCAAATATGTCCAGAGCTTGCCATTACAGTTAATCCATCCCAAAAGCCCTCTCTGCAGGTCCCTTGTCAGTGCACTGCTGTTCCACACCATATGAAATGCTGTGTGTCTCTCATTAGGGACTCTGCTGACAGAAGCAATTCAGCTCTCCTGCCCTAGCCTCTGATAGTTTATGATTATAAAATCTCATCCCTCCTCATGAACATAAGGTACACTCCCCTTCACTCTGCCACACCACTGCAAGAAGATGTGAGGTGGTGATGGAATTTATCTTCCCCTGAAAACATGACATATTTAGCATTGTCTGAGGTAATAAAAAATGAGCCAGTTCCTATTAAAGCAAATCCCATTCCCCTGCTCTACAAGCTAGCCCTTTTCCTTACTCCTTGCCAGGAATTTCCAAAGTCAGGCAGGAATCCTGCAAGGGGCATCATCAAATGCAGAAAGGCTGCTACACTGCCTGCACCCCCTCTTCCCTTTTGAGCTAAAATGCCCTTTTTTTTTTTTTTTCCCCACTAGTAACTCAATATGATATATCTGTGCTGAAAAGCTAACAGGGAAATAAAAAAGATTTAAAACAAACCTTCCAAGGCCAGTGGAAACAATGATTTTATCAAAACTTGCAGCTCTTAAATAAACAGAATAAAGCAGAAACAAGTTGGTCCAACAATGACTCTATCCAGCCGTAGGCAGTAGATGGCAGTAAAAGATGGGGAAAGTGAAGATTAGACCTGTAGCTGGGAAATAGCAGGCTAGTTTCTATTTCAATGCAGAGGCTTCAGCATAACCTGGTGCCATGCTCTGCTTGAAATTAAATTAGAAAGGCATAGTTTCTTGAAGAGCCATTTTTTCTTATGTCTCTTGCCTTTCTCGATAGGTTCATTTGGTTCCCTAAAGAAGTCTTGCAAGCACAATGATGAAAGTCAGCTCCCCCTCACTGAAGGCCCAGTAACTAACTGGTGGGTATGGTCCAGCAACTGAATGGCAGCTCATGAAGAAAGCAAAAACTACAACCAGCTGATATGCACATAGCCAGTTGAAGTGACCCAGAGCCCATTTCTCCACAGTAATGTTCGGTCAGCGTTTGGATTAGTGAATTGAATATGGCAAAGAAAAACCATCCTGGGTCCTTAACTGAGTGTGGTGGTCAAAGCCCAGGCTGTGCACTTCAATACAAAGCAAAACTTTGTGCAGCAGAACACTGTGTACTCCTGCATTGTGTGAACTGAATGAAACACTCGACATTGTGGTTTATGTTAGTTCTGATGCTACTCTGCAACAACTGAGCACTTCCCAACTGGGCATTAAGGGACATGTCTCTCATCTGTCACACTGAGAGGGTTGAAAAATAGGAGCATAAGCCTGGAGGGAGTCCTGGGACCCTGACTTTGCACACATCATCATCACCACCACATATCTTTAGGAAATGGATTAAACTCCATCCTAAAAATACTTTGTTCTTCTGTTCTTCCCCCCTTATAGATGCCCTCTGATTATCACCTGTAATATCCCATATTTCTATGCTGCACTTTGCTCCAGCTGTGACATATACCATAATTCTATAAACTGCAATGAACATATACACAATTATTGTTATATAGCATTTGAACTATAGAAGTAATATAATTAGTGCAATTAAAACACATTAAAAAGTCTAAATCTAAATACTAAAATGTCCAATTCACATTGGAAGCCTGTTGACATTTTTCACAGACAATGGCTTTTGACAAGTGAAAAATTCAAAGTTCTTCAAAATCTAAAACTTTTTCAGCAAGCAAAACTTTTCAAAACGCTTTTTCAATGAAAATAGTGGCATTAATTCCACTGAAAAGTTTTCTCAGGGGAAAGACGCTTAATCACAAGCTACATGGAACACCTAGAGGAAATAGCATCCTCAACTGAGTCACCTGCAAGAATTTCAGTAAGGCCTTTGCCACCGTATCCCACAGCATTCTCCTGGAGAAACTGACAGCTCAGGGCTTGGGTGGGTGTACTCTGTGATGGATAAAGAACTGGCTGGATGGCCGGGCCCAAAGAGTTGTGGTGAACGGAGCCAAATCCATTTGCAGCCGGTCACGAGCGGTGTTCCCCAGGGCTCAGTATTGGGGCTAGTTCTGTTTAATCTCTTTATCAATGATCTGGATGAGGGGGTTGAGTGCACCCTTAGTAAGTTTGCAGATGACACCAAATTGAGTGGGAGTGTTGATCTGCTGGAGGGTAGAAAAGCCATACAGAGGGATCTGCACTGGCTGGATCGTTGGCCTGAGGCCAATTGTATAGAGGTTTAACAAGGCCAAGTGCTGGGTCCTGCACAACAACCCCAGGCAGCGCTACAGGCTTGGGGAAGAGTGGGTGGAAAGTTGCTTGGCAGAAAGAGATCTGGGGGTTTGGTTGACAGTTGTCTGAACATGAGCCAGCAGTGTGCCCAGGTGGCCAAAAAGGCCAACAGCATCCTGGCTTGTATCAGGAATAGTGTGGCCAGCAGGACTATAGAAGTGATTGTGCCACTGTACTCAGTGCTGGTGAGGCCACACCTTGAATACTGTGGGCAGTTTTGGGCCCCTCATCATAAGAAAGACATTGAGGTACCAGAGAGAGTGAGAGGAGGATGATGAAGCTGTTGAGGGGCCTGGAGCACAAGTCTGATGAGGAAGAGCTGAGGGAACTGGGGATGTTTAGCCTGGAGAAAAGGAGACTGAGGGGAGACCTCATTGCTGTTTATAACTCCCTGAAATGAGGTTGTAACATGGGGGGTGTTGGTCTCTTCTCCCCAGTAGCAAGTGACAGGACAAGAGGAAATGGCCTCAGGTTGTGCCAGGAGAGGTTTAGACTGGATATTAGGAAAAAACTATTCACAGAAAGGATTGTCAGGTATTGGAACAAGTTGCCCAGGGAAGTGGTGGAGTCAGCATCCCTGGAGGGGTTTAAAAGATGTTCTTAGGGATGTGGTTTAGTGCTGGAGTTAGGTTATGGTTAGACTCGATCCTGAGGCTCTTTTCCAACCAAAATGATTCTATGATCCTCTGATTCTATATTCTGTATTATACACTACACATTATTTATTATTAACTATACTTGTCAGCTTATGTCAGCAACAAGGAAAAGGGTTTGTTGTACCTAAAAACACCACTTTTCAGGATATGGTTTCAAACATTCAGCTGGACAAGAGACAAGGAGAAGAGCTAAGGGCAGTCTCTGAAAACCACCCTCACTTCTGTTCTTGCTCTGAAACTAGTGCTTTCAGTTTCTTTGCAACTACAGAAAGGGACTCAAGTATACAGAGGTTTCAGTCAGTGGAGGGCAGCAGCAGCTGCGCCTTAAAAGAATTATATATATTTAAAAACTGACTGGAAAGTCTTTAGAATTTACAATTCAGCCTCAGGGCACTGAGAAGCAGATTAGTACAGTGAATAATTATTTCAAAATCTGTTTATGTTTCTAATTTATTAATGAAGATGGTAGGAGCAGATTTCAAGTAAAAAGAAAGATCAAACTAGCCAAAATAAGACAAGAACCTGAATCCCAAATAATTTTTTGGTATCCGACAGAAAGCGAGATTTTCAATTACAATAACAAATGTCAATAATGCCATCAGCTTTCAGAGAAAACATCTAAGGTCATGTCAGTGACAAAAACATACACATTCTGAGAAGTCTTTGATATGACTGCAGTAAAATGCAGTTAACTTTCAGGAAGAACTGCATAGAGATGGTACAAGGAAATTAAAGACATCAACTAAATTGATTAAATACTTCAAAAGCATCATGCATATTCTTGAAAAACAGTCAGGGAAAGGCTCAAGGAAAATGTTTCAAAAAGACTCTCTGCTAATTTTTTTCCTTCATAAAGTCTGGAAGGCTAAGCACCACAGTAAAGGAGAAATTTAAGAGTAATAAGCCATCCTGCAAAAAGTTGAGAATATTTCCAAGCAAACAAAGTAGAAAAGAATGCATACTTGGGCAAATATATTACAAAACCACGATTAAAGTCTGGAGGGAGAAAAATTTCAGTAAAACCTTCCCCATGATGGCATAGAAATTACCTGATGATTAAAGCTTATGAGTCAGGAACCTTACCTGAGGGTATGTAGGGCCAACTGATGATGCTTTTTTTAAGGGAATAATTCAAAAAGAGACAAAAACATGGCAAAAAAAGGCAAAGAAACTCTTGGCCTGTATTGTGAAGGTTAAGGAAGTTCCTAATGAGGGATGAAACAGAAGATCTGTCTCTGTCCTGGTTTTGTTAAAAAAACAAGTTTCTCTTTTAGTGAATTTGCCTGTCAGCTAAAGCTTTCATATTAGCTGCATTTTCCTGGAGAACCAGATACATGTTTTGGTAAACATAGCAATGGAATGCGAAGTTATTGATAATGGATGCATACAGCTCTCGCAAGAGGGGCAAAGAGAAAGAGGTGACCAAGAAACTGATCAACGAAGTATAATATCCCATTCATGTGAATACTTCATATAAAAGTGGGAGATCACAAGGATCTCATCCTTTTCCCTTTTGCTTATGGCTGACATTAGGAGAGGACCTTCCTAGTTGTCCCTGCGAACTGAGGCCTAGTGAGAGACTGAATCCAGCTCCGGGTGGCTGCAGAGTCCAATCCAGGACTTTGGGTGCTGGCTCTGCAGACTTTCAAGATTGGTTTTGTATATTTTGTATTATTTTATCTATTCTTATTAGTAGCATTAGTAAAACATTTTTAATTTTTCCAACTCTCTTCTCTCTGTTCTTCTTTCCCTCCCTATCTCCTGTCCTTAGTGGGAAGCAGGGAGATGGAGAGACTGAAGGCGAATGCAGGGGGAGAGGAGGTTAACACTACATCTGCCAGGGTTTTATTGTCACCCTGCAATCAAAATCCTCAACAATCTCAAACTGAAGTATTAGTTGATGGGATTTTAATACGATGTAGGGAGAAGAGGAAACATGACTTTTAACAAGGGCAATCATAGCTCTTCAGTGTGCTGTAATGCTGTATATAGGCATGGGTGATCTGATTTACCTAATACTTTTGCATGTTTTAAAATGTTTATGAGGAAATCCCTTGGAATGTCATAAATAAAAGAAAAAATAAATTTAAAAGGTCATATTCTGTAGTATTGTCTAGTTAAGAATAAGAACTAAAGATGAGAGATACATTGCTTACTTTCCCATAGACAAAGGTGACTGTGTCCTGAATGGAACTTTGCTAGAGCCTGCAGTGTTTTACATACTTGTGAATTATCTTGAAAAATGGGTACAGGGAAGGATGCAAAGTCTACTGATACCACATTGTTTAGGACCATAAAAACAAAAGCAGGTTGTGAAAAGTTAAGAAATGCTGAGTAACTAGACAATAAACCAGCAGATATTCATTCATTCTTTATTGAAAAACCCAGAGATGCACATGATGAAAAACAGTCACACACATACAGATTGATCAGCTCTGAACTAGCTGTGGCCAGCTAGAAGTTACTGGTCTAAACACACTTGTCCTACAGGGACAGTATGGTACATTTCTGGTTAAGAATTCTAGCTTATAGGAATTCACCAGGTAGCAGGGCCCAAATAACAAGAGCAGGAACTTTGTCCATGTTCTTAAATTAAATTGTCAAACACATGATTATATGATGTTGTACAAGCCAAAACTTACATTTCCACAAGAGAATTAGATAAATTCCTGAAATTCCTTGGAGGATTAGTACACACCAATATGCAAATCTTGATATGGAAAGTCACTAATTGACAGATTCCTGAGAGCAAGGAAGTAGGACCAGAGGTAGCATCACTGCATAATTGTCCCATTCTTACTTTCTACCTTTCTGCCTTATTTTCTACCTATCTGCATTCAGTCAGTAAGTGAGAGCACACCAACAGGGTAGACAAATACACTATCTGCCCTTGTACACAGCCTGCTTTATAGCAAAAGTACATTACTGCTGGTAGATATGGACCAGTTGAGTGACATCACAGCCCTAAATGAGGAATGTCATCACCAGCTCAAAGCAGAGGCGAACCCCATCCAAGAGGCTTTTCCTAAGATTTTCCATACTCTATCTGCCTACCCATTCTTCCCGTGCTGCTATTCCTGAAGAGGATGAAATTGTCTTACAGATAAAAACACCTGCTTTTGCAGCCTGCAGCCTACAAGCCCAAAGGCTTTCTCCTGTGCATAATCCCTTTTGGTCCTTTTTGCTATCTAGAACAACAATTCACTTCCTTCTCATGGAGCTTTCAGCCTGGGATGGCACCTAAGAATTGGCAGCAAGAAAAGTAAGGCGTACTAGAAAACCAAGTCAGACGGGGTGCTGAAGAAAACAAGTCAGGCAATGTTCTTCAGGGTTCCAGTACATTTAATCTGTGTCTGGGGAGCTGAAGTGGTCACCGTTTTGGCAATATACAAGAAGCCAATTGTGCTGCATCAACCAGAGCTGTAGCTTTCCATCCCCGTTCATCTTTGATTTGCCAAGCCAGCCAGGAAAAGAATGATGACATAGACTGAAAAATGAAGTGGTTTTCTGAAGGCTTTACACAGAGCTTTCAAAAGTGATTCTTGGTTTTGCTAGTTTATTTTATTTTGAATTCAGGGCTTTGGATGATTGATTTTGTTGCTCTTTAAGAATAAGCATAAAAAATTCCAGCCCATAGCACATTGTTGTCACCCCTAGCAAGGATATGGATAGAGCATCTTTTACTGCTTGCAGGGAACTTAACCTCCAAGCTCAGCCTAGCAGCCAGGGTTCTCTATTTCTTGGTCCTCTTACTAAAGAATAAAATTAAGGCACTACAGCATGACAGGGCAAACGTTGTTGATTTATTGCAATCCAGATTCTAAGAATAACACAAAGAGGATTCAAAGCAAATTTTGCAAAAGGATTCCTACCCTACAAAACAAATTCTGTAATTAGCAACCAAATGTTCCTGTGACGAAGCTGAAATCACCAGCTGATGACCAGGTTTCTTCACTCTGTGCATGTCTTTCTATATGGGAAGAGAAGAGTTAGATATCAAATCATGAGGTAGCTCTCAACTGTCCCAGCATGATGTACCACTAAGGAACTGATCCATCGGTTGTGAGACACTACAGGTATCTGCTAATTCCCTCTGCCTTACTATCTCATAACAAAGGTTCTTTAAAACAATGTGCAGATAAATTGTGTAGTTATCTTGCTTTGGATGCCTACAAAAAGTGTTCACTTACAAGGCTGATCTTTTCCTCTGGCATTTTCCTCACCATATGTGGATCCCTCTGTAACAAGACATGAGAAGGGTCACGCTGCTGGACAGTACCCCCTACACACACCCAGCAAAGGCAGCAATACAGCCTCAAGCCTTGATCTGCCAAGCAGGACACAGTGATGCCCAAGGGAGTTGGCACAGGTCAGGGCAGTCACAGGAAAACAATGAAGTGAAAGGGCAAAAATAGGATGCCCTGGAAGAGCACAGGCTGCCTTCTCAATTAAAAGAGTTTATAACCTAAAACAACAGCCATGCAACAAGCAATCCTAGGTAATTTTAATTTACCCAAAGTCATGTTATGCTTTTCTTCCCATCCAAATTACACTCCATTTTGAAATTAACATTAAGATCTGGTTCCAGATCTAGACATGTTTGATCAGATGTGTCAGACTCAGCCCAGTCACTAATGAGCCAGGACCCAGATATGAACTTGAAGTACAACTTCTGCCCTTCCTCATGCACATACAACTTCATAAACTTCCAGTGGTGGGAGAAAGTTGCCTTTTTTTAAAAAAAACCAAACAAATACACAACAGAGCACTCTGCCTAGATCATGAAGATCTGTGATTTCCAAATTGATTGAGACCCTGAAGAACACAGGTAAGGTAACATCTGTATAAAAAGAAAAACAGGATTTTTACTGTAGAGGAGGGAAAAAAAAAAAAAAAAAAAAAAGAACAGAAATGAGAACTCACGTAGATCCCCAGTCACAGACCCTCCATTCAAACTGATGCTGTGCTCAACTGTTGGCATAAGAAAGAGATGTTAAAAAAAAAAAAAAAAAGACAAGCAAAAAAACCAAATCAGTAAAGCCAGTTCTTTAAAACAAATCACTTTATAATTCAGTTGTTTTTTCTGCTTCCAAACTGGATGAAGTACTCAAAAGAAAGTGATCTAGAAGCTGAGAAGCCAAGCAGTGTTGGCAATTGGCACACTGCATGGACCACTTGCTGCTGGCATACAGGACCTGATGCTTCTCCAACTATGCTGTATTTGCAGGGAAGAAGGAAGATGCAGTGATGGGAGCCTGTAATGGTAAAATCAGGAATTCTTGTATGTGGTATTAGGACAACTGCTTTTTATTTACATTACCAGAATATCTGGGTATCCTCATTATAAACCACCGGACTATTTTATTAGGCAATATTTTTTAATATCACAGCCAAAATACCTATCCTTGCCATGTTTTCCTCAGACAAGAGTTATAGATCTCATGGATATTTTTATCAACTGATTGAGGCAAAATCTACTGCTTAATGCTTCCTCAGTGTAGAGAAATTTCTCTGGATTTAAAAAAGTCCCCACAATTACAAGCTTCCTCAGCATTTTTATGGTTATAGTTCTTTGGAATGTGCCTTAAAAAATAATTTTTTCACACAGTATAACGAAGACACAAAGATAAAAATAAAGAGGAAACTTCTTACATGTTCTCTTCTGCACATATTGCTCAGTGGAGATGATGCTGGTCTCACCTACACAAAAAGGAAAATCAGTACTCTATGGAAACACATGTTTCACACACTTTTCAGCAAAACTCTTTATGAATTGCTACTGTGGGGTAGTGTAGGGCTGGCTGCGCTAAGCAGAGGGAGCAGAAGTAGCAAGCCAGCTGCATTTCCTCACCCAGCAATATCACTAACTGGTAAAAGAGTTTTTCATGCGAAGCTGGCCATTTATCACACACGTAACCAGACTGTGCTATTTTTGCCTTCTTAAAATAAGTGCCCACAAATACTTTTTCCCTTTGCTTATGTTTTATATACGTAACTTGTTTCTGCTGCAGGCTTAAAGAATTTGCTACAACAATAAAAATTAGTAAAATACTGGCAATACAACAGACAAAAATGAAAAATATGCCAAATGAGAAGGATATTTGGATACTATTAAACAGGGTTTTGGAGTTCTGCTTGATTTATTTCATTTCCATAGTGTAATTACAGCTGGAGAAAGGAAATGATAAAAATTTTGCTTTTTTTCTCCTATTTTCAGCAAAATATAGCATACTAAAAATAACTATCTCATCTCTAAGACCTCTGACAAATTTTCTGACTTAACTAGCAGACCAGATTATGAATTTTTTTTATATTTTTAAAATGATTAAAAAGGCCAGAAACAATAAAAACCCTCAGTCCTTCTGCCTCTCATTATACTTCACAAAGGAATAGGCTAAGAAGCCAAGATCTTTTCAGGAAACACAGGCCAGCCAGGCATGGTGGTGGAGTTGCTCTCTATGTGAGAGAGCAACTACAATGTACTAAGTTCTGCCAAGGAGTGGATGACGAGCGAGTTGAGAGTGTATGGGTCAGGATCAAGGGGCAGGCTGGCAGGGGTGACACTGTTGTGGGCGTCTGTTACAGGCCACCAGATCAGGCTGAGGAAGTTGATGAGGCCTTCTATGGGCAGCTGAGAGTGGCCTCACAGTCACAGGCCCTGGTTGTTTTGGGGGATTTTAACTTCCCTGATGTTTGCTGGAAGGACCATTCAGCCAGCCAGCCACAGTCCAGGAGGTTCCTCCAGTGCATTGACGATAACTTCCTCATGCAGATGGTGGAGGAGACGACTAGGTGAGGTGCACTGCTGGATCTCATCCTCACTAACAAGGAGGGTCTGGTTCAAGCAGTAAAGGTTGAGGGCTGCCTGGGTTGCAGTGACCACGAGATGGTGGAGTTCAGCATCTTGTGTGGCAGGAACAGAATAGCAAGTAGAATTGCAACCCTGGACTTTAGCAAGGCTAACTTTGGCCTTTTCAAGAAATTGCTGGGGGAAATCCCATGGGCAAGACTGCTTGAAGGAAAAGGGGCCCAAGACAGCTGGATTGCATTCAGAGACTGCTTCTTCCACGCTCAGGATCAGAGCATCCCCACACGAAGTAAGTCAAGGAAGGGAGCCAGGAGGCTAGCGTGGTTGATTAGGATCTGTTGGGTATGCTCAAGCAGAAGAGGAGAGTTCACAGGTCATGGAAGCAGGGGCTGGCCACTTGGGAAGAATATAAGGCTGCTGTTAGAGGATGTAGGAAGGCAGCTAGGATAGCCAAGGCCTCCTTAGAATTACAGCTGGCGAGAGGGGTCAAGGACAGCAAAAAGAACTTTTTCAAATACATAGCAAATAAAACTAATACCAGAGGCAATGTAGGCCCACTGATGAACGGGGTGGGTGCCCTGGTGGCAGAAGATACAGAGAAGGCAGAATTACTGAATGCCTTCTTTGTCTCTGTCTACTCTGCCGGAGGCTGTCCTGGGGAGCCCTGTACCCCTGAGACCCCGGATGAAGCCAGGTCAATGGAGAAGTTTGCTTTAGTCCATGAGGACTGGGTTAGGGAGCAATTAAATAGTCTGGACATCCATAAATCCATGGGTCCAGATGGGATGCATCCGCGGGTGCTGAGGGAGCTGGCTGAAGTCATTGCTGGACCGCTCTCCATCATCTTTGCCAAGTCTTGGGAAATGGGGGAGGTGCCTGAGGATTGGAGGAAAGCAAATGTCACTCCAGTCTTCAAAAAGGGCAAGAAGGAGGACCCGGGTAATTATAGACTGGTCAGCCTCACCTCTGTCCCTGGGAAAGTAATGGAACAGCTTATCCTTGGTGCCATCTCAAGGCATATCAAGGATAAGAGGGTTATTAGGGGCAGTCAGCATAGCTTTACCAAGGGTAAGTCATGCTTGACCAACCTCATAGCCTTTTATGAGAATGTAACAAGGTGGATGGATGATGGCAGAACGGTGGATGTGGTCTACCTTGACTTCAGTAAAGCCTTTGACACAGTCTCCCACAGCATCCTCACAGCTAAGTTGAGGAGGTGTGGTCTAGACAAGAGAGTAGTGAGGTAGGTTGCAAACTGGCTTAAAGAGAGAAGCCAGAGAGTGGTAGTCAATGGTGCGGAGTCTAGTTGGAGGCCAGTATCTAGTGGAGTGCCTCAGGGGTCAGTGCTGGGGCCAATATTATTCAATATATTCATTAACGATTTAGACGAGGGAATAGAGTGTACTATCAGCAAGTTTTCTGATGACACTAGGCTGGGAGGGGTGGCTGAAACACCAGAAGGCTGTGCTGCCATCCAGCGGGACATGGACAGGCTGGAGAGTTGGGCGGGGAATAACCTGATGAAATTTAACAAGCGAAAGTGTAGAGTCCTGCATCTGGGCAGGAACAACCCCAGGTTCCAGTATAGGTTGGGAAAATACATATTAGAGAGCAGTGTAGAGGAAAGGGACCTGGGGGTCCTGGTGGACAACAGGGTGACCATGAGCCAGCACTGTGCCCTTGTGGCCAGGAAGGCCAATGGCATCCTGAGGTGTATTAGAAGGGGGGTGGCTAGTAGATCGAGAGAGGTCCTCCTTCCCCTCTACTCCACCCTGGTGAGACCACATCTGGAACATTGTGTCCAGTTCTGGGCCCCTCAGTTCAAGAAGTACAGGGAACTGCTGGAGAGGGTCCAGCGTAGGGCAACGAAGATGATTAAGGGAGTGGAGCACCTCCCTTATGAAGAAAGGCTGAGGGAGCTGGATTTCGTTAGTTTGGAGAAGAGGAGACTAAGGGGGGACCTCATTAATGTTTATAAATATATAAAGGGTGAGTGCCATGAGGATGGAGCCAGGCTCTTCTTGGTGGCAAACAATGATAGGACAAGGGGTAGCGGGATCAAGCTGGAGCACAAGAGGTTCCGCTTAAATTTGAGAAAAAACTTCTTCTCAGTAAGGGTGACAGAGCACTGGAACAGGCTGCCCAGGGAGGTTGTGGAGTCTCCTTCTCTGGAGACATTCAAAACCCACCTGGACATGTTCCTGTGCGACCTCACCTAGGCGTTCCTGCTCCAGCAGGGGGATCGGACTAGAAGATCTTTTGAGGTCCCTTCCAATCCCAAACATACTGTGCTACTGTGATACTGTGAAGATCTAGGCAATGACCATAAAATTTTCCTTCTTCTCTCTACAGGCCATCACACACTGTATGAATCCAAGGTGTGTGTGCAAGAGGGTAACTGTGAGGCTGTTGACCGAAGACATTTGTAGGCAGAGGGTAGAAGAAACAGAGCCCCCTGGACATACCAGTCATGTAGTCTTCCTCTGTGACAGAGTCGTATTCAACTATTAGAAAAAAAAACCAAACAAACTAATTATTAAAAATAATAATGGCATATTTTAAAAGGCAAAGCTTTCAAAAGGCTTCAGAAGAAACCTCAGCCTCTGAGAAGTGCACCAAAGTTCAAGTTTCATTCCATGGAAGAACCACTGAAGCCAGATATAGAAGAGGAAGATGATAGGATCCTGATCTGTCTACCTCTCTGCCCATCATCCCAACCTTGCTTGAAATCCATCCTACCAAGCAAAGAGTATTAAATATTTTGCTTGCTACCGAGCAGACTGAAAAGTAATATTGCTGGTGGGAGCTAAACCCATCAGATTTCTCAGTGCTTTTGTCCAACTGCACAAATGTTGCGTGACAGGGCAGGGAAACTGCACTCCAGGTGGTTTCCTCCAGGTGAACATCCCACCAGAAGGCACTTGCTTCCCACAGTGTGCAAAAGAAGCTGGGAGCATGCTGATCAACTTTGGACTTTTTGGGTTCCCCCTGGATTTGGGGGATCCTGGACATGAAAGGAGTTTTGGGGTTATGCTATCCAAGCACAAATGCAAGAGCAAGGACAAGAGACATAGTCAAGGGCCAGAAAAGCAAGATTTGTACAGACTGCATCAAAACACAGATAAACATGAATTCTGTGAGGCAGAAGAGCAACTGCTGAAGCATCAAGGTCATGGAAAAGCTGAATTCAGAGTGGTTTCTGTTGGTCTGGCAATTTGCCAAGATTAATAGCAACTCTGACCTATTTCATGTGGAATACTGTGCCTTCTTGGGTTTTTTTTAGTCAAATGTTGAAAAGAAAGAAGATAACCAGTGGCAGAGGACATCACAGTAAGGGAGGTAGAGAGGACACAGCTGGCAGGGCAAAGGGAGTGTAAGTCAAGACTGAAGGGATACTGGCAGTATTACTAAAGGAAGAAGTATTAATGGGAATAAGGTCTTCAAAATAAAGCACAGAGGACTCTGGTGGTGAAAAGAGAAAGGAATCTGAAGAACATTAATTGATGGCTTGGGCTGAAGCTGTCTTTCCCACAGTATTCTGGTATGAAAACATGGCTTGGGGTCCCAAAGCAAAATCTACACACCTTTAATGGCCTGGGTCTTAGTCCCTCTGTGGCCACTGCAACCTCCCAATGGAGTTACAGCCTTTCATGCAGGTATTGCAAAGATATATATCACAGCAACAAGAGTTACGTACCTTAAAAGCAGCAGAAAGTACAAAGCTAACTTAGTGTATTCACTCCTCCTGCCTTTGCTTCCACTGGTGGTTACTTCATCCGCAGCAAGGAATACAAGGGAGTACATTTAGGTCAACCATGATCCACTAGCTGCTCTCCAACACCTACAAACCCTTGGGCACATCTAGCCAGCTGCTGTGGCTACATGCCCAAACAACAAAGTGATAACATCTGGGCTACTGGGAAAATATGACATCTAAGTGATGCTCTGCTGCATCTCTGGTATTACAGCAGCAATGCCAGTTTGTGGAAGCTGTTACCTCTCAAATAAGCTTTGGGTCCTTTTCCTGTACTAGAAAATGTCCAACTTTCAGTTGTGACACCTGAATTGTCAGAGGCACTATGTTGTGAGCCCAGGCCAGAGAACTGATCCAAACGCGGGGAAAAAAAAAGGAAAAAGGAAAGCCAGAGTTGCAGCTGATGCTCCAACAATTTATCAAGAGCTTTAAATAATGCATCACAGACCATGGCTAACAAACAGGTAGCCCCTTTCTGAAAACAGAAGGGTCTTGTGCAGCACTCCAAAATACCATATATAACACAAAATAAATATTTAAGTTGCAAGATATTCACTGAGCTCATCTCCATTGGGGTGAAGAGTGAATTCAGCTAGACAAAAAGAAAACACTACAAATACATACTGCCAGGATTGACTGTTGATTACTTTATTCTTTTATATAGAATACCTTTTTCTTAAAGATGCTTAAAAAACATCTAGTAAGGAAGCTTTTCAGTGTAACACACCATCTCAGACTAACCTGCAACCACACCAAAAGCTAGAAGGAAACAACTGCTGCAGGGTGCAAATAAAGTGTTAGCACAGCAACACAAAGTATTAGAAAAAAACTCTAAACTGCCCTGGGACATACTGAAATGTATACATAAATCTGTTGGGAGAGCTCTGGACTGGGTTAGCAGGGGGGCTTCAGGGTGGGAGTGCAAAACCCTGGTGGAGCTATGTGGAAACAAAATTAAAATAGAAATTATGTCTTATTTTAGGATTACTGGATTCAATTATACATATACTCTTCACTGTTTAGTATCACACTTTAAAACTGAACTAATACACTTTAAAATAATTTTAATTTGCTCCTTAGACCACTGACAAAAAGAAAAATAGGCTTACACTTTTTGAAAAAAAAACCAATTTGTCTGCCTTCTAGTGATTGATCAGGTAGAGATAACAGATACCGAGGTTAAGAAGGGTTTTGAAGAAAAGAAGGGTGACACAAATTCACCTGTTTACATTTCCAGCTGAGTCTTCATCCCGAAAGGTGATATGTAGGGAAAGCTAATTAAAGCAGACAAATTAGCCACCTTCTTTCTACGCTTGTGCACTTGCCAGTGTTAGTCAAAGCTCAAAGTATGGAAGAAAAAGACCCAAGCTTCACAAAAAGACTTCTGCCTATTGTTCTAAAGATTGTAAATGCTTGCAAAGTTTTTCTTATATTTCCTTATACTTAACTTTTTCCTGACAATTTCTTTAATGCAGTCATGACAATGAACATAATTGATAAAACCACAACTACAGAAAGCTCCTTTTTATTTCCAGTGTAGACTTAGAGAAAGTATTTGAAATTGCTCATTTCTAACAAAAACCACAACAATGTCATCTCTAAAAGAACAGTTTTCACGACAGTATGGAAGATGCAGAGTACAGTTAGATTAAACCAAAGGAAAAAGTCATATAATTGCCTATAGCAAACCACCAGAGGGTAATGGAATTTTTTTTTTTTTTTAAAAAGAAAAAAAGAAGCAGCATTACCAGAGAAATGTGTATTGCTGTTAATGAATATGGTATGGGTTCAGAATTGAACTGCTGCATTTTTTTTAGAGAAGAATTAGGGCAGGTCAGATGTGGATTTACTTCTTTTTTTCTGTACTTGTTTCTTCTACAGAAGAGTGGAAATTTGGGATAAACAAAACTAGCTTTCATTAAAAACCTATAATACATATTGGAAACTAGAAAAAAAAAAGTATTTTACTCAAAAATTCAATTTGATAGTGGAAGTTCATTATTCCTAAGTGTAAGATTTTAATATTATTTTGCTAAACAGAGAAATAAGAAGACCCATCCTTTAATATCAGTGCTTTTCCTTTAATATCAATAACGCTGGGATATTATAGAAACATTAGCACACTTCCATGGAATACTATGTTTCTAGGAAATAAAATAATGTTGTAATTTAGATGGAAACTCACAAAATATCTTTGTTATTCCTTCCTCAGTAAAAGATCAAGTGAAACCAGGTGAAACCTGGTGAAACAAAGAAAAGCAAAGACTCAAACCCAGTTTGAAAAATTTTAGAAAAAAAAATTACTAAATTTATCTTAATTACATCTATCAGGCACATGTGTGGCAAGCACTAAATGAGATGACATGAAAAAATGGAAATTTTGCCAATGAACATATTTCTAAAGAGTTAATTTCTAGTAACAGCATTCTCCTGGGAAGTGTTGTGATTTACATTACTCAAATCTCTTGAGCTATACTAAGCAGCAGTATACATTATATGAATCAATCCTGCAAAGACCACAGCAGGATCAAACCACACATAACCAAATCTCTTACATATCAAATTTCTAGAATATTGTGTTGCTTCTCTTGTGCATTTTTAAAGACTTTTAACTACACTGGATACCAATGTGATACCAATGTAATTTAAAATCTAAACCAATGTAAAACAAGACTCAGCACATGTATAGGATGTTACTTCCACTATGTTAAGAAGAAATAGAGAGCTGCCCACTACACTATTGATATGCAGTTGAGACCTGGACCAAATTTCCATGTCAAATAAAAGGTAGCAAAGCCCATGCAAGATCTAGAGGGGAAAATAAGTCAAGAAACTCCTTGAACAGGTCTAGACATAAAGAACAGCGTTGCTGCAGAACCAAGGTTTCTGTGCATTGGTGTCTGTCTTGCTCAGACAGCTTCTAAGTTGTTCATGAATGCTCACATAATGCTGTGAAAACATTAAAGCAAACATTTGAAAGAAAAATGGCTTCACATGCTCTGTTTGAGGTTCAGACTGATATAATTTACAAGGAGATCACTTTTCACTTGCTACAGTTAACATACAAACAATAATGTATTTATAATATTTCACCAGGAAAACTTCCATATAACTTTTTAATAAAGTAAAACTGTGTTTTATGAATTTTTGTGTGACTACACAGTATTATTTTTGTTTTCCTCAGCAGGCTGGTTCCTTCTCTGGAGTCAGAGTTTTATCTGGTGACTTCAGTAATTAATGTTTGTTTCAACTCCTAGTAGCTTTACAGAGCAGATGGATGCTGGTTAGACCTCCACTGTAGGAACTGGGAGAAATAAGTTCCAGTGCCTGTTTTGTTACTGAACTTGTGTCTGATTTTTGTCAGGATATGCAGCCTTTGTGTGTGCCAGTATCCATGTGCAAAATGAGTGTTGGTAAATATATTCAAAATGGTATGAGAGTGATGGAGGACATGTGAGTAGTCCAGTTGAAAAGCAAGCAGGGTTCAGAGAGGGAGCTGTATCCCATTTTTGAAGAAAATTTTTCGTCTGTTAAGGATCAGTTCTGAAGTTTCTGTCAACAGTATGCATTTGAACTCAGTGAAGTATATGCCCTAGGGGCTGAAATAGTCTAGAAAGCATTCTAGTTTTCAGTTTTCCCCATTTTAGGGCTGATTTTTATGGTAGGACATTTACACTGCTTAAAGTGTCATGTGAGCCAGCATTCCTCTGTGTAGCTCCCTAGGGAACTCCTGGTCTTGGTGTCCATTCCTTCTGCAGTTGGTTAAGGGCAAAAGAAACTCACCCATAGCTTCTGTGGTTGTGTCCTCCAGGTAAGAAGCTGTGATATCTGAGGACAATAATGAATGATGATAAATAATTAAGTAATTATGATAAAGAATTAAATATCTCCTGTATACTCAGAGGACATTAAATACTTTCTGGAAGCACTCTCCACTGTCTCCACAGACCTTCAACTGTGGATCCCTAAGAGCTGTTTTGATCTCTAGAGATCACAGGCATATACAGTAATGAGACCAGCTGAATTTTCCACCACTGCTTCCCAACAGCACCTTTGGTCTCCGTGCTGCACTTGTGTCACCGTAGAATGGTTTCGGTTGGAAGGGACCTTTAAAGGTCATCTAGTCCAACCCTCCTTCAATGATCAAGAACAACTTTAATTAAATCAGGTTGCTCAGAGCCCCATCCAGCCTGACCTTGCTCAGAGGTTTCTGCACATGATACATGCACAAGAAAAATGTCCTGTTCAGATTTCATCTTAGAAAGAAAATATGATTGAGCTATTCCAACAATATCTCATCTGAGTGGGAGATGGAGCACATCAGGTAACCCCCTGCAAGCAAACCGATGAAGACAGGGATGGCAGGGAAAAGCCTGTACCACAAACATGGCCGGAGACTGGGATACCCCACCAGGTACAGTTGTAATAAATTTTGACTCGAAATTAACTTGAATAACAGAAATTTATTCCTGATGGATTTCAATGCAATAAGCAAAAACAGCGCTGGGCGGTCGGGGAGTCCCCGCTCCTCCAGTGGCGTGCGCGGGAAAAACTTGTTCCGAACTTTTTATAGGGCCGACAGTCCCGGGTTCGTTGCTCAGAGTGCCACATCACTCGTTCTTTCTGCGAATGTGTCCTCTGTTGCCAGGCAGTTAATCTCCTATCTTCTCACCTACCCCTACCCCCCCCCACCTTTAGAGGATCAAACATATAAGGCAATTGCATAACAAAGGGCAGGGGCTTCCCGTGTTGCACAACAACCCCTGAGCGTTTCTTTTTAAGAAGCTTTAATGAACAAACGTCTCTAACACTCAGAATTGTTTATTACACAGTCACCTGGAGAACGCGGCTCTACCCAATTGAAACCCATCAGGCATGTGCCCGGTTACCTGGTGCTGCAGCGGGGAAGGCCAGCAGCGGGCCCAGCCAGGCCAGGACGAGCAGGGCTTCCCTCGCCATGGTCCGGGTCAGCCCGCCGGCAGGGACCGCGGCCCCGCCGATACTTGAGGAGCAGCCGGGGCGGTGATGAGAATCCGGGTGGAGGGAGATGCTGAGCACTTCTGGGCTGCCCAAACGCATTCCCGCATTTTAAGGGCAGTGGAAATCACAATCTTTCTCCTTCCATTAATTTGTAAAAGCAGAGACCCGGAGCAGGGCTCTCTCCCGTCCGCTCCATCGGTCCTCACCCCCCCGGGCTGGAGGCCGGCCTTATGGGGAGTGGGGGGAGGTGAGAGCTGGCTGTGCCCTGCCCCGCGGTTCAAGGGAGCTGCTCTCAGCTTAGTCTCGGCTTTGGTGTCTCCAGCTACTATGCCAGGCCAGAAGAAGGGCCAGCATCCCTGAAAGCATGGATGAGGTTTTTGCATGCTGTAAACTCATCTAACAGAATTTAGTATGTTGACTTATAAGCCCAGTTTGGGAGGACATGTGAAGTTTTCTGGATGGTTCTTTACTTTTAGTAATTATTTCGCACATTATTATATTGACATGAAATAAAACCAGGGTTTTTTTGTTGTTTTCTAGAGGAAAATTAAGGCAGCAGCCTTCATCACACCACAATTTTAGTCTTCACATTTATTTTAAAGAGCCTGTCTACATCATCCAGATTTGATCCTTCTGCCTTTAGGTTTATGAGCAGGCCCATCAAATTCAAGGGAGTTGCTCATAGATATTCTATGACTGGCTTCCCAAACTGTGAACATCTCAGGAGATATCTGTTGTAGTGTCACTAGAACCCCTGTCCATGACTGCAGACAAGTGAGCACCTTCAGAGAACCACCTTCTAATTCTCCTCATCAGGAAGGAGTTGTCTCTCTACTTTGGGAAAAGCAACTGCTAAAAATCAAGTGACTTATCTTAATTAACAGCATATCATGCTTTTAAACATGGCAGACTTTATCTGCATGAGACGTTAAGTGGTGACTAAAATGTATTAATTAAAAGCTAGATATTCTTCAATACATGTAACAGGTTTCAGACAGCACAAAATAAGGATATTTTGATGTGGCACTAGAAGACCTCAGGGCAGATTTACTGTGGTGCCTCAGGCTCGTCTTGGTATCTTTGCTTCCAAGAAAATGCCTCTTCTTTTTGCTCTGTAACAGGCTATAAGAAGAAATTACACAACTCTTAGGAAAAGAAACAAACCCCCAAACACCTGGATCAAACACACAGAAATTCTGAAGAGTTTTAATGGAAATCCAAAATAAGGAGACACAAGTGAACAGCAGTATCTGCAGAAGAATATGGCTTCAAACTGGAATGTGATAGACCCCCTGCAACCTCCTTTTTGGAATACCAGCATGCTCCTCATAGCCTGTGTAACAGACAGCATGGACTTCAGCCAGTCTATGCTGCAGAAAGGTGAGCATTCTAGTGTTTCCAGATAAGACTATGAGATGACATGGTCTTTTTGACCCCCAGCTTTTCCAGCATGTAACTGATGTGGTCTCAGACAGGAAGCAGTGGAAAAATTAAAGGAATTTCCTGTGGGGAAAAAGAAGACGGAATTATGAAGGGAGAATCAAACTCCCATTGTCCTTCCTCACTGAAACCATTTCTCTGGTAACTAGGTCTTGCTGTGTTCTTTGTCGATTAACTACCACTTTCTTGCCCTGCTTTTTTACCAGTGATCTACTGTCCCTCTTCTCCCATTCTGACACCTCACCAATTACTTTGTGTTATCTTTACCTTGCACTTTCTTCTGTTGCCCATCTAATATTTCCACCCTCTTGCCTTCCACTTGCTAAATGTCCAGTCTCATGTTTAGCCTGTGTCTTGAACTAATTTCTGGCTCTATGAGCTCTATTTTTATGCTGACGAGGGGAGGGCTAGGGTAAGTCCTCCGTGTTCATGGCTCAGCTCCTAACCAGATCCTTGGTCTCCCAAGCATTTCCGTTGGAGTATTCGCTGGGATGTACCATGGCTCCCTTGCTGCCCAAGCAGCCAAGGGTGGGGGATGCACAGTTGTCTCTTTTGCCCACAAAAAGGCAGGACACAACTGAGATCAGATTTCCAACCTTTAAGTTCTCCTGCCTGTAAAGATGGCTTTGCTCTCGGGGCTGGGGCGGGGGGGGGGGGGGGGGGGGGAGGGGCGGGGAGAGAAAGTATCTGAATAGAAAAAGCTCTCTACCTGCCTGTAGAGGCAGGTAAATCAGCTGCTTCTCACACTGGTGTCTTGATGCCAGGTATTAGCCAGAATATAATTCTCTTGCTTTCCACATAAGTGGACTTTGTTACAGCTTCTCTCGGGAATTGATGCAGTGGTGAGAATTGCTAGGCAAAGCCTGAATATTGAGTATTCTGCTAGCTCAGAATTTTGCTGCCTAGGGAAGAAGGTGTACAGGGTTGGAAATATGAATGGTAGTACCTCCTTCTCCATATGAGCTCCCATCCCTCCTATTCCCACACTGCAACCTTTAAAAAGAGTCTGTTGAATTTCCAAATAAAATTATTTGAAGCTTCTCCTAGTTTAGTATTTTCTTTATTCTTCTTACATTTTTATATTTACATTCATCAAGGTCCTAAAATGTTTGTTCTAGCCTGTGCAAGTTACCAAAGCCATGGCTTGTCTTCATTCTTTTATTTGTCTCCTTCGGTCTTTACACATGCATTACTGTGTCCAAAAATAAAAGGGATGGTGCTTCAGCAAGGGCTGAAAAGCCAGGGGAAAAAAAAAAAGGCCAGAACAGCAGGAATGAGTGTCACACATAGCTCTGGGATGTGTCTGAAGACAGAGGAAGAGAGAATGCAATATAAGAAAATCAGGAACTCTCCAGAGAAAAGGAATGGGGCAAGAAACAAAGGAGAAAAAGACAACTCCCTAGTGCCAGATTTACAGTCACATATGATTTTTTAGATATCATGTGTAATATGTATAATGTCATATATACAAACAATGACCAGGCAACCTTGTTTAAACAATTTGCTAACATTTCCTCTCAAACTGTGTCAAAGAGTATTTTGCCTTTACATTTGAGAGCAGGAGTGTGATGAGCACGAAACAGATGGAAGTAGAGAGGCATTTTGTTTGCCCATATCCTTAGTATTGTTAGGATGAGAATGAAGCGCAGAGCTGATCAGCTGGTGTGGCTCCACAAGCCAAGAAGTAACTGGAGCTTAACGGGAATCCACAGGAGCCTGATGCACACCTGCCTATCCACCATCCATAGCTTTCTGTCTGCCAAGAGCCATCAGCCAGGAAATATTTCCATTTCAAAGATGCTAAATAGATTAAAAACATGGACAAACTCCGCCAAATTCAGTGAACACAATTATACCATCTGCCTGCAGAGCATTAAATTCAGATGGAAGTTTGTTAAACTTGTCTTAAATGCTATGGTGCATTGCCAACACCACAAGCCAATGTCCCAAATTCTCAGTAAACAGAAAATCCAGTCACTTTGGTTTTAGTTAACAACTTCTTATTTTGATAAGAATATTTTTCTCTCCTTCAGAGTGACTGGTCAGCATACAGTATATGCATGCTTCTTACCCAGTTGTCTACGCAATGCAAATGATTCCCTTTCAGATGCTAGGACCTGCCATTAAAATTCCTGGAGATCTGCCTGCAGCAACGGAGGACCTGGTTATCTGCAGTGAGTCCCAGTCTTACAGTCAGTGATGATTTCTAATTGGTCTTGAAATGTATCTATCTCCCATTTCTGCATTTGCATACGCAGCATCTGGGTGGATGTGCCTTCAGTTCAGCTCCCGGTTCTGAAATTAAGACTTTCTACTTGGTAGGGCCCGTGTGCCAGGAACTAATGACTGCTGCTGCTGCATGTTCTTTTTCAATAAC
Source organism: Columba livia (assembly GCF_036013475.1). NCBI lineage: Eukaryota > Metazoa > Chordata > Aves > Columbiformes > Columbidae > Columba > Columba livia. The sequence goes on from NW_027043810.1 coordinate 2,157,851, forward strand.
CTGCTATATCTGAACAATTGTATATGCAAGACCACATCACTTTAGCTCCCAAAGACTATGGAATTTTTCTTGATTCTAAAGAAAGCTGGAGCTAATTAATTTGGACTGGCAATTTCATTTGGTTGTAAGGGTTATCTGAGAGTCTGATGTGAAAGACAACTATCTTAAGGATCTTCCAGCTAAGATCAGATCATGTTAGTAAATGACAACAACGTGCAGATCCATTTCAGATCAAAATGCCATCGGATGCTTCTTCTTTTATTATGTCTGTTTTTTAAAGATTTCTTTATCCAGTGGTGTTTGATGACCTGGATTTATCCCAGAGCACCTGGCAAACAAAAGGGTGATCTCTAGAAAAATGTAGCCATTGTGTTCTAATATTCCTTTCATGCTGGGTTCTGTTGGGCAGTGATTCTGTCTTTAGACTGCACTTAACAGACCAGCATCCTGCTTCATTACAACAGTTCAGAGGTGTTACAGCGATACAAGTACAAATTTTATTTTTCTTCTAGTCTGACTAATGTAAGAACAAACACCAGCATGTCAAGAGCTTTACTAAATCTCTTTCTTGATTTCTGGTGCATATACTATAAAAATGTGGTACATTATCAACAGCAACAGCATGACTTAAATACAGATAAGCTTAGATACAGGCAAAAAGTTTAGAAATAATTGCTACACAGACCCCTCCTGCTCAGGGTCTGAATATCACTGATATCAGCCTGCCCCCAAGAAGTTATAACATAGTTGATAAGAACTGAAAATAATATGAAAAAAAGACAGCAATGTAATAACAAATAAATGCATTTGAACTTGAAGTGGGTTAGTTCTAGTGGAGGACTCTGATTTAGCTGAAGGTACAGCATTTCGGAAAGAAACAAAAACAAATACAAAATTAATTACTGACCCAAGAAAGAAACAGCATATTGTATCTCTGTGAGATACTTTCTGGACAAGTAGAACACAATAATTTTATTCAAGCCTATAGGGGCATGAGTCTGAGACTTCTCTACCAAATTAATATAGTTTCTTGTACCTTCAATACCCCTTTAATAGAAATCCCACTAAAGGCTCTCAGGAGATGAAAAATCACATCTAAATCTGGGCTTCATAAAAAGTTGAACCTTTCACATTCTCTGTTTCATCTACAAATTCTTGTACTTGCAAATATTGAAATAGCAAAGCTTATCTATATTGCAAATTATTGGAAAATCAAGCCAGGTGTGAATTAAAAGCGATGTCTCAAATTGGTCCACTTGGTCATCTGTGTTGTCTAGACAAGATCCAAACCCAACTTTTGATGTAGCAGCTTGAGCCTATTCCTTGTTACATGCACTGATATTGTTTGATGGTTGCTGGTATTACAGGATTAAGCAGATTCCAAATAAAAGTAATAATACATGTTTTGTCCATATATAGAGAAGTTAGAGGTTTAATGGAGACCCCAGCAAACATAACTGAACAGTGATCAGACTGATGGCATGTCTTCTTTTGCAAAGGTCTCTTCAGAAAAAATAATGTAAAAGTAAACAAGCATTATGTCTTCTTTTGTTGACGAAGCAGAGCCTTCCCATGATGAGCTACCCGCAAACGAAAAAGAAAAAAGTTAATAGAAGTACTGTATCTTAGTGAAGTTCAACCTACTGTGAATGTCCTAAACAGAGGGCACCTGTATGCCATGAAGACCATGGCAAGACGTTCTGTGCCTTGTGTTGGAGGGGTGGTACACATATGTGTGAAGGGCTGCACATAAAACTAGTGAGCTGCACAGCGACACAGGCACTATTTCTGGCTCAGGGTGGGACATGACGTCTTCAGTATGGCCAGTGATATCTTCCAGGGAGAAGAATCTGGAGGAGTAATTTATAGAGTCATAGAATGCTGGGGATTGGAAGGGACCTCGAAAGATCATCTAGTCCAATCCCCCTGACGGAGCAGGAACACCTAGATGAGGCTACACAGGAACGTGTCCAGGCGGGTTTTGAATGTCTCCAGAGTAGGAGACTCCACAACCTACCTGGGCAGCCTGTTCCAGTGCTCTGTTACCGTCACTGAGAAGAAGTTTCTTCTCAAGTTTAAGTGGAACCTCTTGTGTTCCAGTTTAAACCCATTACCCCGTGTCCTATCATTGGTTGTCACCAAGAAGAGCCTGGCTCCATCCTCGTGACACTCACCCTTTGTATATTTATAAACATTAATAAGGTCACCCCTCAGTCTCCTCTTCTCCAAACTAAAGAGACCCAGTTCCCTCAGTATTTCCTCATAAGGGAGGTGCTCCACTCCCTTAATCATCTTCATTGCCCTGCGCTGGACTCTCTCCAGCAGTTTCCTGTCCTTCTTGAACTGAGAGGCCCAGAACTGGACACAATATTCCAGGTGTGGTCTCACCAGGGCAGAGTAGAGGGGCAGGAGAACCTCTCTCGACCTACCAATCACCCCTCTTCTAGTACACCCCAGGATGCCATTAGCCCTCTTGGCCACAAGGGCACAGTGCTGGCTCATGGTCATCCTGCTGTCCACCAGGATTCCCAGGTCCCTCTCCCCTACACCGCTCCCTAATGGATCATTCCCCAACTTATACTGGAACCCGGGGTTGTTCCTACCCAGATGCAATACTCTACACTTTCCCTTGCTATATTTAATGAAATTTTTCCCCGCCCAGCTCTCTAGCCTGTCCAGGTCACGCTGGATGGCAGCACAGCCTTCTGGCATGTCAGCCACTCCTCCCAGCTTGGTGTCATCAGCAAACTTGCTGGTAGTACACTCTAGTCCCCCATCCAAGTCATTGATGAATATGTTGAACAGTACTGGCCCCAGGACTGAGCCTTGAGGCACTCCACTAGATACAGGAGTGCAACTTGACTCCGTCCCATTGACCACGACTCTCTGGCTTCTTTCCTTCAGCCAGTTCACAGTCCACATCACTACCTGATCGTCCAGACCACACTCCCTCAGTTTAGCTATGAGAATGCTAGGGGAGACTGTGTCAAATGCTTTACTGAAATCAAGGTAGACCACATCCAGCACCCTGCCATCATCTATCCCCCTTGTTATATCTTCATAAAAGGCTATGAGGTTGGTCAAGCATGACTTCCCCTTGGTGAAGCCATGTTGACTGCCCCTAATGACCCTCTTATCCTTGATATGCCTTGAGATGGCACCAAGGATAAGTCGTTCCATTACTTTCCCAGGGATGGAGGTGAGGCTGACCGGTCTATAGTTACCCAGGTTCTCCTTCTTGCCCTTTTTGAAGACTGGGGTGACGTTAGCTTTCCACCAGCCCTCAGGCACCTCTCGTGTCTCCCAAGACTTGGCAAAGATGATGGAGGGTGGTCCAGCAATGACCTCAGCCAGCTCCCTCAGCATCCATGGGTGCGTCCCATCTGGACCCATGGATTTGTGGATGTTCAGATTGCCTAATTGTTCCTTAACCCAGTCCTCATCAACCAAGGCAAATTCTTGCACAACCTGACTTCCTCTGGGGCCTCAGGGGTATGGGGCTTCTCATGACAGCCTCCGACAGAGTAGGCATGCTTAAGTGCTCTACAAGAAGCACTATGTGTGGATGGGAAGGTTTTTTCTGGAAGCCTGTTCACTGCCATTCCTAGTCCAAACCAGACAACTGTTCTCTTGTTTTCCTTCAAATCCCAGTCTGAACAACACAGCTGGCTTGTCTCCTGTCACTTTAACAGGTTACTGTCCATCTTGGCCTGGATAGTGGTTATGGGAACCACCCCCAGCTGCACCCAGCGATGTGCTCGTTTCATCATGGCAGGCTTGTGGGGTTATTTCACTCCACAGCTGGGAGACACTTCCAATTAAGTGATGGGTTTTCTTGCAGTAAAATCAGCAGAGCCCAATACTTGCTTTGGCAGGTGGTTTTGCCAAAGCTGCTCAGTATCAAACGTGCTCCATTAAGTGCAGCATGCATTAGTGGCAGGGAGCTAGACATTATCTACTGGGACTGTGAATTGCTGGCTGGGTGAATCTGTGTGGTGACTTCAACATTTGGTTTGGGACTTTTCCTTTCACCTCCGTTGATAAATGCAAACATACTGTATGAAAACAGAAACATGTCTAAAAATGGCTTACCCTGTACATCAGCAAGACAGCAGGATCTGCCTCAGAGATGGTGACATTTCACTGCCAAGAGGATGACAGTGATGAGCAGAATCACTGCAGTGAAGTACAAGATGACAGCAATGTAACACCAGGGTGAGTTCTCCAAGCAGGTCACTGCCAAGGGGACAAGGAGAAGGGTCTCACCACAGGCAGCAGCAAATCAGATTTTGTTTTGAGTTATAGGAGTGTGCAAAATCGTTTTAGCTAGGCCTTCAGCAGAAATGTGTTACACTCTGTGCTATAGATCTAGCACCTGTGGAAAGTGAAGAGTAAGTTTATAAGGATGCCCTTGGTGTGCTGCAGATGCAGCTGAAAACATTTATGTTTTGTTGGTTGGTTGGTTTTAGTGTTTTTTGGTTGGTGTTTGTGTGTGTGTGTGTTTGGGGTTTTTTTGTGGTTTTGTTTTTGTTGTTGTTGTTGTTTTCAGCCACATGTAGAAGCTAAACCTTGCTTTGGAAATTCTTTTCTTAACCAAAAAAAACCAGATTCCTGAAAACTGGAAAGCTATGAGTCCTCGAATTGTAGTTATTAAGTGAAAAAAATATATTTATATATGTATATAGGTTAACATGTCTATAAACCTGTATATGTGTATGTTTATATGTGAAATCACATTTTCAGGTCAGAAGAATCCTTTTCCTGGCCAGTCCCAGTTTTTATCATCATAGCTGTTGAGAAGATACCTAAAATGTGACCTCTCACTCTCTGTGGCAGGCGCAAAGCATTGCCAACACTGCTGTGTCAACACCAGGCATGCAGTTTGCCTACAACTCCTGCAAAGCTCTGCCAGTGCTTCTCATTCTGGAATATACCTGGCTTTTCCTTGGAGAATAGCTTGCCATGGTCATTGTGTCATGGGTTATTTTTCCAAGGTTATAGAATTGAAGACCCATAAGGAAATCCTGAAGTTCACATACAGGATTTTAAAAAAAGTTTTATAGGTAATTTGAAATTCTAGAGACTCTTTTTCCAGATTATCATCCTTTTAAGCACAACAAATAAACACATGTTGAATTAGCCATGAAATCCCTGCCTTCATCATTTTCTGTTCCAGCTATAATCCTGTCTAGGATCCCTGTGTTGTTTTGATCCCCATTACTTGATGCA